>NC_137823.1:26563272-26628272 GCF_963921795.1 Nannobrachium achirus | reverse complement strand
CTTGTAGATCTGCTATTTTCTGCTATTTATCTGCTATTTTAGATCTGCTATACAGTTCTCAGAATATGGACACTAAAAAGGATTTCGAGGACCCACTGTAGTAACTCTGAGGACCCCCTGTTGAAGACCCCCATTAGTGTGATTAGTTCATCTGGTAGACGTCACATCTCTTTCGGGCTGGGTGTACACATTGGGTTGGGGGTGGAAGATCTGGGCACTGCTCCAGCAGCACAGCCCACCACAGCCGTGCATTACCTGCGAAACACAATTCAACCGCTTTTGAAGCGTGTCAGGCATATCATGGCAAAAAAAAGAAAAAGAAAAACGCTGGTTTCTTTTTCTCCTTCCCCGCCAACCCTCCCCCCCCCCCCCCAACTAAAATATCCCACAGAAACACATTTTCACATTACAGTCTCCCATGAATGTTTTGTAACTCAATCTGGAGGCATACGGGTTGAGACTGTAGCATAACACAGCCCGTCTGTTAGTTTCTCGCGGCTTGGAACTGTTTCCTATTGTTCGAATGCAAAAAGCGTCTCATGCTTACGGGGGTGATTTATGCCTACAGCCTACGCCGCCGGTGTCGTGCGCCCGAAAAAATAGCCGATCTACAAGCTCACAATGCGGTCACAACACCGGTGCACAACCGAGTGAATGACCTTCCATCCATCCATCCATCTTCAACCGATTATCCGGAATCGGGTCGCGGGGGAGTGAATGACCTACCTCTATTAATAAGAGACTGTTTGTCATTTCCATCCTTCAAGTTTAACCTAAAAAAATGGTTACTTGACAATCAAACGTGTGACCATGTATAGTCTTAATAGTCTTAATAGTATAGCACACGTATGTATAGTATAGTTTTTAATCGTCCTTTTTGCGAATGTAGGGTTCTTACTGTTGGAATAGTATAGTACTTGTATGTATGTATTTTAGGTGTCTTCTCTTGACGTAAGACTGTTGTTGTTGGTATATGTTTTGTTTTGTGTTTCATGTGGGGACTACAGATTGAATTTAGCATTCTTGCCAAGTCCGGTATATTTACATTGCTTTATGTAGTGTCCATTAATATACACTGTCCCGTCCAAATAAATAAATAAAGTAAGTAAAGAGTATAAATCAGGGGTAGTGTCCACACACACCAAAGGCTTGCCAGTTGGTGCCCCTATCTTATCCATACCAGGTAAATCATACTCTTTCTGACGTGGCCCCCGTTTGAACTGCATGGCAGGACAACGGTGAGGGGACAAGAGGAATTTAAGATGGGTCGGTCCGCTTATTTCACTGGCGAGTGAGAGATCTGGTAAATCAACAAAGACGCCGGTTCACGGAGCAGGTGGTGTTTTGGGTTCCCCCGTTTCTAAAGACGATTCATTGTTTTTTTAAAATCTTTTTATTGTAGTTATTCTTTTTCCCCCAAAAGATATTTAACAGGATTTCAGATGTAGTCGGACCCGCAGCCACAGAGGCGGCGAGTAGGGCTGAAATATAAGGAAGGGTCCCGGGCTTACGGGGGCCCCTCCAGAGATGCTGCGGCTTATAGATTTGGTTGTGTAATAAATCTTAAGTCTCCAGAGTGGTGTGGATGATATGTTGTCATGGGGCCTAGGATTCCAAGGGGCTCCCCCTGTGTGCGGCTCCTGTTCATTTCTGATACACTCCTAACAGGGGCATAGTTCCGCCGATTTAAAATGACTCCAATACGGAACTAAAACTTCCTATGATTGGCCGCTAGTTGCGTTGTTTCCCCCCCCGGCCGATTGCAAAAAGAATTGTTCTCCATTGGACCCCATTCATTTTCCCCTTTCGTTTTCTAACCTTAATTAACATTTTCATAAATACTTTATGGTTCCTACCGCTAGTTAAAAATTGCCTTTCAATCACGATTATATGCGTTTTGTGAAAATAAGGTCCCATTTATGTTAAAATTGATGATAAAGTTGCGGGGGGCGTGGCCAACTAAACTAATACCAGCCGGCTGTGTTCTTCGTGTGCTGTATTTCGGGAGGCTCCGACCACATTCTCCCATGTATCCCTGCGGTTGCACGTGACCGTTGGCAGCCAATAGCATCCTCTGGTGCCTTTACAATCTATGATGGCAACACCCATGCCAAGGACCCATATTGTGTCATTTGCGCTGCATAGAAACCAATGGCTTCGCTTTGTCCATATCTTTTATACAGTCTATGACTCCTAACCCCTCTCTCCTCTCTCTCTCTCTCCTCTCTCTCTCGTTCTCTCTCTGTCTTTCCAGAGGAGTGACAGAGTGTCTGCCAGGCCCGCCGCCAGAGCACCATGGCCCTGACCGATGCCAGCGGCGACCCCCTGGCCCTCAACAATGCGAGGCACCGCTGCTCCAGTGCCAACGGGGGTCCCGCCACCGCCTCCTCACCCAACAGCAGCAGCAGCAGCGTTACACCGGTAGGTGACGGCCAGGACCCTCTCAGCAGCAGCGCCGGCCCCCGCGGCGAGCGCCTCCTTGCCGCTGCAGAGCGAGGGGAAGACAACGCCACGGCGCCGGACGCGGCTCCCAAGCAACCACAGCAGCAGCAGAGGTCGCGCTCGCCGCGCCTGGTCCACCGGACCAACCGGTCCAACCAGAACGGCGGGGTGGTCAGACACAACGGCTCCCTGAGGAACCTTCCTCCCTCCTCCTCTTCCTCCGCCTCCTCTCCGTCCTCTCCCGCCGCCGCCTCGGACTCCCAGAGAGCAGCGGCCAAACAGCAGCAGCACCACCCGCCCTCCTCCACCCTCCACCTCTCCCAGGCGTCCCCATCTTCCTCCTCCTCCTCTCCTCCCCCGCCTCCTCCACCGTGTTGTCAGCCCTGCCCCTTCCACCCTCCTCCTGCCGCCGCCCTGTGTTGCCCCGGCGGCGGAAACGGTGGCAGCGGCGGCGGGGCGGCCCAGACGGACTGCCCGCTGCCCCACCACCACCCTCCTCCCGGGTCCCCTCCGGTGGCGCCCTGCTGCTGCCCCTGCTGCCTCCCTGCCTCTGCACACCCCCACGCCCATTCTCCTGCCTCTCATGCTGTCTCCCCTGCTGTCTGTCTGCACCACCACCACCATCACCGGTGGCAGGAGCACCTCCAGAACCAACCACATGGACCGGCAATCAGGTATGGAAGGGGGAGTTTGAGTGAGTGAGTGTGTGGGCATGCATAAATGAGATACATTAATATTTGTATCTTTACTCACATGTAAGAGAGTCTGTCTGTGTCTGTGTGTGTGTGTGTGTGTGTGTGTGTGTGTGTGTGTGTGTGTGTGTGTGTGTGTGTGTGTGTGTGTGTGTGTGTGTGTGTGTGTGTGTGTGTGTGCGCGTGTGCGTGTGCGTGAGTGTGTGTACTTGATCTAGCTGGGCCTGTTCCAGAGCGGGTATGTTTGTTTGCGTGTGTGTGCATATAATTGTGTGTGTATGTGTGTGTGTGTGTGTGTGTGCGCTGGCCTCAGGCACATCCTCAGTCTTGTCAACATCAACAGAGAGGGTCTCTCATACCTTCCACCGTCAGAACCACCGTACCCCCCCCCCCCCCCCCCCCCCTCTCTCTCTCCCCACTGCAAACTAACATGTCACATCCCTATTTATGGATCATGTTGCATTCCAGAATGCATTTACACACGGGTACGGCTATGAGGAGCTGTGCAGCATTGGCCAGAGATCTCACAGAGGCGTTGCAGAAGGCGGTTTTCACAAACAACTTTGACCACTTGTTCCAGAAAGGCCAACACACTGTCACTGTACTCTTTTGAGCGTGTCCTGGGTGGCATGAAGTCCTAACGTGTTGAGCATCAAACTGTCACTGCCAAGATCTGGGGTTAAACGTCCATTACTGACTGGCATGTCAGAACCACTAGGAATTTCAGCCAGCTCAGTGGTTCTCTTTCATGTCAAGGACCCCTTCAAATATTTGGCTGACAGACCCCCATCTGAAAATGTTATATAAGATCTGTGTAGTTAAAGTGTTTCAAAAATGTTTAAAATCTTTTCAAGATTTCTTTGAAAATAGCAGATCTACAAGGTCACAATGTATTGTATGCAGGATTAATGGATTTTGGATGGCAGGGTTTTGATGCAATATTAACTAATTTTGCTGGGGACCCCCCCGGAACCCTCTTTGAGATGAGAACCATTGAATTAGATTGCAAAAAAAGAGGGGTGGGGGTCATGAGGATCCGGCAAGAGTTTAAAATTAAGAGCAGGTTCAGTAGATGAATATGAATGTACCTTTAACGGGCATCAGTCTGTTGATATGGGGAAAAAAACTATAATGATGACTAATAACTCATGACTAGCTGCACCTAAAAACACCCCAAATGGGGTGACTCAGCAGTTTGTCCCACGTTCAAAAGAGGAACTTCATTGTACGTGTGACAATTTCTTAATAAGCTCATGTCATCAATGCCTTAATATCTGACCAGTAAGACTCCCTAAGTAAGCGGCGCTAGAAGAGGGACACGGGAGAAATCACAGGCGGTGGTTGTGGTTTGCCAGTGTGTGCAAAGTTTGGCATGGATAGGGGCAACGCCGCCGACGATAAGAGTAGGTGTGACGTGACGGACAGACTGACTGACTGGCGGAGGGACTGACTGACTGACAGAGAGCCGGTGGAGGTTTTCTTAGTAATATTGATAATGAAACTGTCGCAATAATACACCCACCAGAGGTCATGCCACACTGTGAGATATTGCCACTAGGTGTGCTGACCCGCACCACTCATCCATGTGCCCATGACCACAGCCCAGTGCCAACATCTCACTCCCTCTCATGTACTGTGATTACAGTATAGTGAGTATACTGGTTAGGGATGGGACGATAATCGTTATTATCTCTACCAAAAAGTAGCCGATCTACAAGCTCACAACGCATCTTGTTGTGACGCGTTGTGAGCTTGTAGATTTGCTATTTTTTGGCAAGTGTTTCGCCTCCAGGATAATGGATGTTGGGGATGTTTTGATAATCACGATAATATCGTAAATTGCAATTTCTTTGACATTTTCAAATCGTTCCATCCCTAATACTGGTCCCTGTGTGAACCCAGTTGAGAGCCTAAATCACCTGTGGCTGCATGCTTGTTTACAGGATGTGACTAAGAGTGACTAAGTGAGTGAGCGATGGAGAGAATGAGAGTGTGGAGTTGTACAAAGTGTGTGTGTGACGGGGGACGGGCGGGAACGGGTTGTGTTATACTTGCGCTACAGAGACAGACAGCACATGGTTCCATACAGTGGCTGGACGGATGGATGGTATAAGTCCCCCATTGTTTGTTTTTAGTAGCCTTGTATCAGGTCTCCAATCTTTGCCTTTTGATTATAACCCGCAAAGTTTGCTTTACGGCGGTCGGGCGGTCTGTAAACTTCCTCGCCGGGGCAGGGCGGCGTATGAAAACACGAGGAGACTCGGGCTGCCGTGTAAATTCACCCTGAGGCAGGACCAGTAACACCTCGGAGGGCCTGACCCAGAGTTGTTCTCACGTCCCTCCCTCAGAGCGGGCCCGGTGTCGAGTGGCTGCTCCATAGAGATGGGACGTTCGCGAACGAATTGTGTCTTTTGAACGGCTCTTTGAAATGAACGATGGGATCCGGTTCGCAGTAGCTGGGAGCCGTTCCTTTCTAAATGAACAGTTGTGGGAAAGTTACAAATATTCTTTACTTTGGTTTGGAATTAAAATGTACTTGAGTAAAAGTAGGTCTACAAAAGTATTGGTATCAAAATGCACTTAAAGTACCAATAGTAGAAAGTACTCATTATGCAGAATGTCCCATTTCACAGGTTTTCCAATGCATCACATTTTGAAAAATCATTTGAAAATAGCAGATCTACAAGCTCACAATGCATCGCGTTGCGACGCATTGTGAGCTTGTAGATCGGCTATTTTCAAATTGCAGGTATGTACCTATTATATGTCAGAAATAAATGTATATAGGGTTAAAATGATATGTAATTATATTAATCAAAATCTACAAAGTAACTAGTAACTAGAATGAGCCAGTCTTTTGAACGGCTCTTTGAAAGGAACGGATCCCAGAGATCCGGCTCACTTCAAAGAGCCATAAATCCCATCTCTACTGCTCCAGACCGTAACTCCGGAGCTTCGTTCAAGAACGTCTGCGAGGAGGGGATCTTGTAGTGTTTTCCGTTCCAGGCGAGAGTTCTTGAGTTCAGTAGACTCTGTGGCTTGCTGTGTTGTGAATGGTCTCAGCAAACGTTTATCCACCAAAATGAGTATGGAAAGTTTGAGGCTTTTAATGAAACTAGATGGAGGGTTTGCATGTGTGTACTCTGCGGCCGTATGCGCTCACACACGCTCTCTCTCTCCCGCTCCGTGATTGGCCATCGTGCCTCCTGCAGTCAAAGCAGAATGTTAGCATTGAACTTATTTGTTAGCAAAACTCCTCCTTTTCATTCCCCCCTCCCCCCCTCCCTCCTTTCTTTTCAAGCGATCCATATTTAGCAAGCTGGTTCCCTTGCCGTTTACGCCAAAAACCACAGCACCCCCCCGCCCACCCCCCCTCTGCCGCATTTGAAACTGGAACCGTTTAATGCCTTGCATAATCATTTGCGTAATCCTATATTTACCATCTCCGCGGAGAAGGGGGGTGTGGGGGAGGGGGGGAGTTGAGCGAAAACTTGTACCGATGTAATTATTTACTCATGTCAGACCCTCTTTATGGTAGCAGCATGGGAGGGTGGTAGGTTTGTGTAAGACTATATTTCCACGTACTTCTTAGCATGGAAATTTCCTTACCCAAATTGAGTTGGACCCCCCCCCCCCCATCCCCATCTCGCTCTCCTGTAACTCTATTAGTGAGAGGCTCAGTATGGGTGGCATTGAAATGTTCGGGTGGTGTACGCGCGTATTGCTCTCGTACAGCAAACCGTAGCCTGGGTGGGCAGAATGTGGCGAGATGGGACCGTGTGTCACACACGTTCTGGATGGATTCTTCTCGTGACATCTGGCGAGTTTGGCCTTTCCCTTTTGCTCTGTCTGTCTGTCCCTGTTTTGATTGATTGGTTATTTTTATTAGACAAAAATGGAGAACACTACAAGTATAGTCAATACAATTGAAAATGTAGTACAGTACAAGTACAGTTAAACACCCCTGAAAATGTAGTACAGTACAAGTACAGTTAAACACCCCTACCTAAAAGGAACATCCCAAATAAGACCTTTTTCGGTCATTTTTTACGTTGGAAGCCTTCGGTATTTAATTCATGGACATAATAAATAGAAAGCAAAGAAAACATTCAATGATATCGCAGTTATAAAAACACTATATGTACAGGATAGGGGGGTGCTCACTTCTCGCCTGTCTCCTTCTCTGGCCTCCTGAAAGGTGAGTTTTCAGGGCAGTTTTGAAGGATGCCAGCGAGCTATATGTTTTAAGGGAGTTAGTCAAGGAATTCCACACCTGGGTGGCAGTGTTGTAGAAGGAGAATTTGCCCATATTTGTCTTATGGGTTATGTCCTGTCCTGTCCGTTCTCTTTCTCCCCCTCTCCCTCTGCCATTCCCTCCATCTCCATCTCTCGTTCCTCAACAGAATGGAGAGCAGATGTGGTTTTGCGTCTCTAATGTTGAAGAGGGCTTTTATTTACTAAACAGGTCCCTCTTGTTCAGCGATGACAGGTTTGAATTACAGGCTCCAAGTCGCTCCAAGACCGCTTCCCAATCAACCAACCACCCTTCCTGTACAGTGTGCGTGCGTGCGTGCGTGCGTGCGTGCGTGCGTGCGTATGTCCGTGCGTGCGTGTGTGTGAGAGAGAGAGAGAGAGAGAGAGACTAGGATGAGGAAACCGTATACCTCCCTTGGATTCAGATAATGTTGTCCTGAAGCCAGGCATTAAAAGAAAGGGGGGAAAAACATTTGAAAGTCTTATCTTTTTACCTCTGTACTGAAAACCATTGGCCTGGAGTTTGGTAATAGTTGGATATAATTTTACACACACACACACACACACACACACCCACCCACCCACACACGCACGCACGCACGCACACACACACACGCACACGCACGTGCGCGCACACGTCCATACAGAGACGTCGGACTTAATACCCTGGGTAATTTGAGGGTACGTAGTCAGACAAGATGGTGTCAAATATCAGAGTTTGATCTCCCTTAGGGCTGTGATCTGGCAGATTAGGCAAGGGATTACATCTATGATCACAGCACAGGGATCACACACACACACACACACACACACACACACACACACACACACACACACACACACACACACACACACACACACACACACACACACACACACACACAGTCAGACTCACACCCAATGAGGCAACGTAACACTAGATCTTTGGGAGAGACCTTTTTATGTGCATTTCACAACGGGGGGATTTTTTTATGCTCCTGTTCTCAGCTTTGGCGAAACATTAATCTATTAACGGAGGCTTAGCTCACGCTAAGTTCCTTAATATTTCTATTCTTGGTGGTGATCAAACGACTTCGTCTTTTAGCCGCTCTTGTTTTTTTAAATAGGCCTTATCCAAATACCACAGTTTAGGAAACGTCACAGCCAGGAACAACTCAGCAGTTCCGCGGCTGAGCCAAGAAACCGGAGGATTCGGCCGTCCTTCCATAGTTTATTTGTCTCGGCTTTTACAGGAGTCGAGGTCTGGTAGAAACATCAGGACTTGGGTCTGCATCTCTGGACTGTGAGATTATCTTTCATGGCGATTCCCTTTTTTTATTTTTACGTCTCTATTATTTAAGATCGGAGGGGAAGCTGTGTGTCCTTGGGTAGTCAGCTGCTTGGCGGGGGCCAGAGAGCAGTCTGTCTGCATGGCTTTACGGGCTCCAGGTGAAAGCCTGAAATTGCTGCTCTGGACCCTATACTGCAGTGAAAATGCACCATAGAAATACATTTTTAAAACATGTACATTTGTAATATCATGCCATTCAAAACAGGTTATCTTCCCCAAAATTAGGTTGTTAAAGATATACTATACTATTGGGCCTTGTGAGACTTACTGTACCTCAAACTATTGAAAAACATAAACTATTTTACGTCAAACTGTATATTATGAAAACATTTGTCTGCTATGCTCGTCTATTACCTGAACATAGCTGTTCTTTTGGAAACCACTTCACATGTAATGTGAATTCTCTCTGGACAAGACTTAACATTGGCGGCGAAGAAGATGGTAGCTACGCGGTGGAAACCTCCTCATACGTTAACGTTTCGCCAGTGGGCCTTGACCTTTCTAGATATAGTATATTTAGAGCAGTCGATAGCAAGGTTACACGGAGCAAAAGAAGAAAACATTAATATGTGGTCGGACATTGCAGATAAGCTTAAGGCTATGATTCAAGAAATCACTATATAGTGGTAACAGCCTAGCACAGGCATGCACTATTGTACATTCCGTGTTGGTCCGGGGAAAGGGGGTGGGTGGGTTTTCTTTTCCTTTTCTTGTTTTGCTATTGTTTGTGTTGTTTGTCTGTTAATTGCATTTTTCTTTTGATTAATGTTTTACTTTTTCTTGTTCTATTCATATGTATGTCTCTAATTTCATGTTATGGAAAATAAAAATAATTGATAACAAAAAAAAAAAGACAAGACTTAACATTAACCCTTGCGTCCCTATTTTCTTATCATCATACAAGAATTGTCCGAATTTTGTAAAAGATTTGTGAAAATAGCAGATCTACAAGCTCGCAATGCTTTGTGAGATCGGCTTAAAGGGATAGTTCACCCCCAGAATGTCATTTCTTCTATCACAATGCGTCTCGGCTGCATTTCGGCTATTCTCAAATCGCCGAAATGTATACAGAGCGTATGTATTGTAATCAAATCTACGAAGTGACTACCGTAGTAACTTATGTTTTTAAATAACTGTAGTGGAGTAAAAGTACAAAATTTGACTCTGAGATGTAGTGGAGTAGAAGTTAGAGTACTGAAAACTGGAAGTACTCCACTAAAGTAAAAAAGAAAATAAAACACAGCTCAGAATTGTGCTTAAGTACAGTACTTGAGTAAACGCACGTGGTTACTTTACACCAGTGGTTCTAAACCTTTTCAGGCCGCGACCACCAAAATAATCATGTTTTAACTGGGGACCCCCCCACCCTGAGCACTAAGAGTTGAGGCATTACATCTTATAGAACACAGTTCCATTGTGAAAATAGCTGATCTACATGCTGCGTTGTGAGCATGTAGATCGGCAATTTCTGCCTCTAATATTTGACCAGTGATTAATTTGTCATTTTAGATGTATTAAAAAGTCCTTAAATTGTCACTTTAGAAATGTGCATACACCCCTCTATACACTTAAACTTTATGTTGGTTCGTTTACTGTTGAGTGAGAAAACAATGTTGCACAATAAGTTAATCATCTGGGGACCCACCCCCCCTGGGGGTCCCGACCCACAGGTTGAGAACCATTGCTTTACAACCCACTGCTGTTTCACCTGAGGGCACCTGAGGCTGAGCTCCAGCTGCTACCCCAACCTGCTCCTACCTGCTAGCCACCCCTGGTGACCCTCCCCTCGTATAAGGGCCTGACAGCCGCCCCGGAGAGCCCCGCTGACACACAACCATCCCAGGTCACGTCAAGCGTTTAACCTCCCCCGTTGGCGCGCCGCTCACCCGGAGCGAAGCGGTTCTGCTCCTCCTCCTTTCGCCGACGCTTCCTTTGCGAGCGCTTCTTTCGTGTTGTTTTTAGCCCCCGCCACAAGTTTGGATTGGTTTTCATGCCTTCTCGGGTAGCAGGAATTCCTCGTATCCCTCTCATGTCTCCCTCTATCTCGGTCTCTTTGTCTGTTAAACAAAGAAATGTCCGCTTTTATTGTTAACACGTGCGCGTTTGATTTTTGTTGTAGTTTTTGTTGGGGGGTGGGTGGTGCGGGTAGGATATGTGTGTGTGTACTGTGTAATGTAACGTATGTGTGACTTGTTGAAGTACAGACGGTTAGGTTGCCATGGTGCGTGAGCGAAAACCTACAAAAACACTAAAGTGACTGTACGGACCAATTCTTCACATTGTGAAATTCTTCAACACGTTTTATCAGTTGGAGAGGGATTGTGAGACCTCGGTTTGTGCCAAGTGTGGCTGCATAATGTTTCATGGAATACTTTCTCATGCCTCATGGACAGCGCACATTTTCCCTCCCTCGCTGTCTTGTGCCAAATGACCGTGCCTCAGTTATCTTTTCGCCCCGGCGAGAGTTTTGAAATATTTCCGCCGTCTTCGAACTTCAAAATCTCTCGCTTTTATTTTATGCTCTTTCTCTCTGTCTGAATCGTTTTCGGCAGCTGTCTCTGCACTGTCTCTTACTTGTTACTTCCGTTCTTGAAAATGTAGTTTTAATAATATCACACTGTATTGATTTTATAAAAATAATTGTAGACCTACAAGCCACTTACAAACAATGCAATGCGATGCGTTGTGAGCTTGAAGATCGGCTGTTTTCGCTATTTGTTGCACAAAGACTTACAGGTATTATAGGGCTTAAGCAGTTGAGAAAATGTCCCCCTGCCCTCTGTTTTTTTAACAAATCGAACCCTGGTCTGTCAGACAGCAGCTGCAAGCCTCGACCAGCCAGCGGTCGCCTGAAAACGATCTCTGTGCTCCGGGCTTCAGAGTGTCAGCCTGACGAGGCTTTGCACATTATCAAGAATAACAACTGTTTGCGGCAGCCTGTTTATCAGAAAGGGGCGGGAGGTGGGGGGGCACATTTGCACTTCAGAACCAGAAATCAACCAGCTAATCAATGTTACCAATAGGGATGAGACGATATGAAAATGTTATATCACAATTATTGTGACAAAAGGAATCGAGATTTACGATATTATCGCGATAATCAAAATATCCCCATCATCCTTTATCCTGGGGTGGAACATTTGCCAAAGAATAGCAGATCTATCGGCTGTTTTTGGGCAAAGAGATTTGTTAGAGAGTGAAAAAAAAAATACTGTAGCAAGTACGTATATAATAAGTACGTTTTACCAATAGATGGTTTAAATGGTACCGCATATGCAGCTCGGCAAATGAAAGGTGAATTGATCCCAGGGCATGACGGGAGGACGATTTCACGATAATTTAAACCTCCACGATACGATCATCATGAGTGTTTTTTTTTATCACGATAAACGATAATATCGCTTATCGTCCCATCCCTAGTTACCAAATGACCCTTTAGTGTCTTTTTTTAACATCTTGCCTTCAGAGTTGATTCTCTGTTTGCTGGTCTACATTTTTATGTAGATCAAAAGCATGTTAACGGGACCAACAGCTCGAAGCTCTTTTCCTCCATTTGGCCTCCATTAAGCTGCCCAGAGCTGTGGTTGTCAGTCCTGACTCCCGGGGTTCCCCGAGTGCTGCTGGTTTTCATTCTGGCTGTCCGATCGGTCACTAATTTAGGTCCGGGTCAGCGGGGGAATGCAGTAGAGGGGACCAGGTACCTGGAACCAGACTGCACTGCTCTGAAGAGATAAATGCATCAGGTCAGACACGATGGAGCCCCCTGGCCTCGCCATTTAGACCAGGAATTCTTTTATGCGGTAACTATTGAAAAATAGCAGATATACAAGCTCACAGCGCGGCACCGAGTGCCGCGCTGTGAGCTTGTAGATCTGCTATTTCTTTAAATGAAAATCATGCAAATCTTTGAATATCTAATCTTTAAAGTGAACATTCGTAACTGAAACATTTGGTTTCTGATACAATATATTTTGAGACGAGGGTCCGTGGCCAAATACATATAATTCTAGGGGTCCTTGTCATGAAAAGGTTTGAGAACCACTGTTTTTCAAAAAACCTCAGAAGGATTTAGAAGACACTTATAGAATCGGGTCAAAATTCAAATGTTCATGATTTTTCAAAAATAGCAGATCTACAAGCTCGCAACGCGGCGTGCTGTGAGCTTGTATATCTGCTATTTCTTAATAGTTAAACCATAAAATAGGTCATACATGATGCAGCCCCCTGGAAAGGAGACAGCCCCCGCGTGCACGCACGTGCGAACAGGCGGTCATTATTGAGCAACAAACACGTGAGGGATGCAGGAATCAGCGCGAAATAATTCATTTACCCAACAATGACCACCTTGCTGTTCATTATACCACATATTACTAAGGGTTATTGCTACTGACTAAAGACAAAGACATGCAGTCACAAAAAAGGCACCAAATATTACCAAAAAACATTATTTTATTGATTTTAGAAAAGGACTACGTGGCTCCTGCTAAAGAAAACGGTCCACGAGAGCCTACGTTTTTTTGCAAAAAGTCGTGAGGTGTTGCAAGTGAGCTGATTTATTAAAGCAACAAAATGTTCTGGACTTTGTTTCTGCCGATTGATATGTTCCAGGTGCTTGGTCTATTGATCAGAACCACGGCCATGGCAACAGTCTGCTGTTGAGAAATCACAGATCCTCCGAGAGAGAGAGAGAGAGAGAGACTGCAGTGATTGACCAATCAGAATTGAGCATTCAACCTTGTAATAATGAACCATAGCAGTCTGCATAATGTGTGTGTGAGTTAATGAATGGATGGATGCGTGTGTGTCTGTGTGTGTGTGCGTGCGTGCGCGTGCTCGTACATGTGACAGAGTGAATAATGCTCAACTGTGTGAGATATAATGACTTCACTCACTGCACCAGTACAGTGAGGAATTTATCATGATGGCTCAACACACATGCACACGCACAAACACACACGCACACAGGGGCGTCACAAGGGGTAGGAAAGTGGGACTGAGTTACTGGGGCCCAAGGTGGAGGGGCCCTAATAACTTTATCTATTGAAAAATAGCAGATATACAAGCTTACAGCGCGGCACTGAGTGCCGCGCTGCAAGCTTGTAGATCTGCTATTTTTTAAAAGTTGTGAAAATGTGTGAAAATCTTTGAATATATGTATTTTTTAAGCAAACATTTCTAACTCAAATTTTGCTTCTGGTGGTCCCTGGAACTAAATATTTTGAGATGGGGGTCCGTGGCCAAATACATATCATCTTGGGGGTCCTTGACATAGGTTTCTTGCACACATTTTCCTGATTTTTCAAAAATAGCAGATATACAAGCTCGCAGCGCGGCACTCGGTGCCGCGCTGTGAGCCTGTATATCTGCTATTTTTCAATAGTTAACATTCATGGGGGGCCCGCAGTGAATCCTTGTACCCAGGGCCCAGAATTTGGTGTGACGCCCCTGCACGCACACACACGCACACACACACACACACACACACACACACACACACACACACACACACACACACACACACACACACACACACACACACACACACACACACAGAGCCTCCATTACCTTGGGGCACAGGAGAGTTGCTATGTTAGAACAGTGTTTGCACCCTGTGCATACCTCCGCACAGGACCAACAGAGGCTGGGCTAAAAAAGAGTTCCTCATGCCCTCGGGGGAACATTCATCACCTGCCTCCAAACTGGGAGACACCTCTGCCTGTAAAGCAGAAGTTACTGGACCCCGGGACACTTGATTTGCAGCCCCGAAAAAAGTGACCATCTGGGTCTTTTAAAAGCTTGTAAACCTTCCTCGGTCCCTGTTGTCTGTAGACGTTCTCACACTAAGAAAGCCCGTGAGTTAATGATCCAAGTTATAAATGTTGTTAAAAGTCTGAATGTGAGGTGAAAAAGTGTGTGTGAGAAGATCGTCACCGGTTGCCAATGCCATCCACCAAGGTGAGCTTGGAGGCAGGGATTCGGTACAGTGGTCTGATGGACCAGCATTCCTATGAATTTGTTTAGTCTTCGTTAATCATAATGGTGTGGCTGCGGCTGAGGGAAATAGATCCATTACCACTTACTATACTTCGTTGACCGGGGTCTTCCTCGGGTCTATACTTGGCCCCCTCTTTTTTCCCCCTTCACCAAGGGACTTCAACAGGGGGTCCTCAGAGTTACTACATGGGGTCCCCCAAATCTTTGTGTGATAGAACCTTTTTTTCTCCTTTTTTATATTAACCACTTGAAGTCTCCTTATTCTGAGAACTTCAGCCAAAAATAACTGATCTACAAGCTCACAACGCCTCACAGAGGTTTGGTGTAGAGGGGGGAAAAGCAGACCAAGTACAAAATGAAAGGTCAACTTTATTAAGTATTGACAGTTCAACTTTATTAAGTATTGACAGTTCAAGTGGTTAAATATCTGAAAACACGAATTGACATGAATCCAAAATACACTGATGATTGTGCTGTCAAACAATGAAACTATATGGAATCTATGAAAAGGTTGTGGGGGGTCCCTGCTTCATCTCTCTCTCAACTAAGGGGTCCTTGGCCTGAAAACGTTGCACTTGGCCAAAAGTAGCAGACAAGCAGCAGTGGCTCAGGAGGTAGCGCATCCGCTTGGGAAACGGAATTGGTTCCCAGTTTAATCTCAGGCTCCCCAGAGTTAGTGTCAGGGACGTGCTGGCCATTGGGAAAAACGGGACAACTCCCGAACGGCCGGTTCATTCCCGGCCGGTCCAGGCCGGCCATTAGGAAAAAAATACAAATAAAATGTCTGCCTTCGTTCCATTTTGGGGGCTCGGCGGCCAACAAAGTACATCGTCACTGTCGGGCAGAAACCTCGTATCTCCAAGTTTCAAATGTATCCACCTGTTTCCGCGGGAGTTTACTGGAGATTATTTGGACCTGTTTGGACCACACTTCCGGTTTAACAGCAGACATACAAGCTCACGTCGCGTCGCAGATGCAACCGTTGTGAGCTTGTAAATCACACAAGCACACAACACCTCGCACCTTGTAGATTGGCTGTTTTCACACTAGTTTAAATCATTTTTTAAATGATAAATATCAAAACAAATGGTTTTGGACATACAAGGTTTCCACCCGACAACGACGAAATATAACTCATGTACAGTAATTGGCCCACTGGCTTGTCACTTGTCATGATCTGAAATGGCAAATCTTTGAGTAGCAGCAGCGCTATAGAGAGATCTCTCTCTATAGCACGCAATGAGGGCCTCTCCAACTCTTTTTCCCGGGCTGAATCAGGGGCCCAGCACGTCCCTGGTTAGTGTCATTTCCCGGTTATGACATGCCCAGAATGGGGACGCTAGAGTTAATGTGGTTAAACCCTGTTCTTAACTTCTTGCCTCGAATGACATGGCCAAAAAGGTTTTGCCAAGTTGAAAGTGCTTAACAGGTGTGGTATTTGGAGGCACTCAAGTAGAGACAGAGAAGCACTTTGCCTGGGTGCCAGCTGTTGCTGATGTATAAATCAACTTACCTCGCCCAGCAGCGGTTGAGTGCTTTAAAAAGGAAACAAGTTTGTTTTAAAAACATACATAAGTGGTGGGTTGATGCAGTATGATAGCAGGCTGCCTTAGGTAGGGAGGGTGATGATAAACCGGTCAGTCCAATGCTGTGTGTCCTGGTCAGTGTGAAGCAGGCTGGATGAATGAATCCTGAGAGAGGTGAGCTGAGAGACACGGTGGGGCCTTTTCCACCGGGAAGGAACCGGTTCTGGTTCTTTCTCCCGCCTATGGGATGAACCAGAGGTGTGCTTTATCCACCAAGAACCGGAGTTGGTTCCGAACCGTAAAAGTTGTTTCCGAACGGGAACCACAAAATCCTTAGTTCCTCTGGTTCAATCATGGTTCACTCTGGTGGAAACGCAAGCCGGTTTTCAAGAACGAACCAAGGTTCCAAGAAAGTTGAACCGGCACTGGTTCTGGAACCAAGGTTCTTTTGGTGGAAAAGGCCCCAGAGAGGTAGGGTCCAGGGTGAGAGGCACATATTTTAGTTCAGTGGTTCTCAAACATTTTCATAAGGACCGCCATATTGACATGTATTAAGCTGTGGACCCCCATCAGAAAGAGTTTATAAATGTAGAACATTTTATAAAATAGGGTTAAAGTGTAGGGATGGGTATTGCGATGCGATCATATTGTGATGTATTGCGATGTATATTGAAATGAATCACTGGAAGGCGAACTCGCTATAGTAGGGGAAATCTCGCTCTTTCGAACGACCGTCATTTCGACAAAGGTGCGTCGGGAGGGTTAGCGACTCACCCCACGGAGGTTAGGTTTAGGGTAAGGGTTAGAGTTGGGTGTCGAACAGATGACACGTAGTAACAGCGAAACGCTCCCGCTATAGTACAGCAACATCTAGAAAAGTGGAGTGTCAGGACCAGACATCTACCATTGGTTTCTATGCATGGGAACACAGTTTTCTTTTCTCCAAAAGAATTGCTATGCTACATTGTGGATTATCGATACAGTATTGGGAAATAAAATATTGCGATGTCAATTTACAGTATAGTGCCCTTCTTTGTGATGCTATATTAACTCATTTTGCTGGATTCTCCCTGGGACCTCCTCAAGGACCCCTGGGGGTCCCCGCCATAGACATAAATAGGTAGATGCCTCCATCGGCTCTGGTGCATATGATCAGGGGACCGAGGGAATCTTCCGTGTGCATCGCTTCCACGTGCATCACAGAAACAGTAGTTGGTTGGTCAATCAGAGGCAGGTGGGGGCGGGTCTTTTCTCTTTACATACGCAGACTCTAAGAACAGCTGAGCGCCAATAAAGCTCTGTTGAATTTAATTGATAAGTCCCGGAAAAGATGCGCTGTGATTGGCCAGTAGTCACGGGGAAATCTCGCTCTTTCGAACGACCGTCATTTCGACAAAGGAGCGTCGGGAGGGATAGCAACTCACCCCACGGAGGTTAGGTTTAGGGTAAAGGTTGGAGTTGGGAGTCGAAAATATGACACGTAGTAACAGCAAAACGCTCCCCGTAGTCACTTTGACTGGCAGCGTTCCCTCGGTTTTTCCGGACGCGTCCGCCCTCCAGTTGTTACACGTCAATGAGCTGCAGCGGTGGATGAGTTATCTAGCTTTTTATATCGATGTTCCCCGCGCCCCAACGCTGAGGACCACTGCTGCAGTTAGTAGTGTGATTGGGATAGTAATCCCTCTCTCTCTTTCTCTCACTCTTCCTCCCTCTATCCCCTCCTCCTCCTCCTCTCTCGCTGTTGTTAAAGTATGGCTCCCGAGCATGTAGCAAAGCCCATAAAGGTAGTCATGCCAGATCAAAGGCCCATGCTATCCTATAAAGCAGGATCAAAGTCTAATGGAAGCACTGTGCTGTCATAACTTCACATAAGCTGGCTGGCGTTGCGAGCGCGGCCTCAGCTGGATAAAGATGGCTTGTTGCTGCTAGCGGGCCCGGGCTGATTGGCTGGGCGGCGGGGATTATCTTCACACCCTGTAGGAGGGATAAACGATTACATGTGTCCAAACTGGCGGAAAACACGGAAAACCCGCTTTGGTGTTTGTGCGGGCTGCCCGACGCTTAGCGAGTTGACACAATGTCGTCATAAAGATAATATCTTTAGCCTATTTGTGTGTTTGTTTTTAAGTGATTTATTATTCGGATTAAATCCTGTTGCTGCTTGCCCCGGCCCGGGATGGGTATTGGTTCTATACTGTAGCTGACTGTCTAGTAGGGATGAGACGATATGAACATTTCATATCACGATTATTGTGACAAAAGAAATCGCGATTTACGATATTATCGCGATAATCAAAATCCATTATCCTGGTGCGGAACATTTGCCAAAAAATAGCGGATCTACAAGCTTGCAATGTGTCGCAACGCGACGCGTTGTGAGCTTTTAGATCGGCATTTTTTTTTTGCAAAGACATTTGATATTATAAGTACCTTTTACCAATTACAGAGGGTTTAAGTGGTACCGGATATGCAGCTCGGCAAATAAAAGGTGAACTTATTCCAGTGCATGACGGAGGACGATTTCACAATAAATGATAATATCGCTTATCATCCCATCCCTACTGTCTAGGCTGCAAATTTAACTGGCTTGTGTTCAAGCTTGGGAAGATTAAAAATGGTAAAAATGGTAAATGGTGCATTTATATAGCGCTTTTATCCAAAGCGCTTTACATAGATTGTGCATTACATGCACCCATTCACGCACACAATCATACACCGGTGGCGGAGGAAACCATGCAAGGCACCAACCTACTCACCGGGAGCAATTAGGGGTTCAGAGTCTTGCCCAAGGACTCTTCGACATTAACTCAGGGGGAGCCCGGATTCGACCTGGGAACCCCTTTTCGGGAACCCTTCGTGCTCTAATAACGGTTTCTCTACCCCTGAGCTATGCCGCCCTTTGATTACCTTCAAAATGTAGCCGGTTACAATACTAATTTCACCTGCATGTAACTGTAATCAGTAACCTTTACCCATTAAAACCGGGAAAGAATCTATCCAAAAATAGCAGATATACAGTACAAGCTCTCTGATTTTTTTTATTTAATTTTTATCTTTCAATTTATTTTACCTTTGAAAAAGTTTGAGAACCACTGGCATAGCAACACAGTTTTTTTCAGAAAACCTTTTAGCGTTTGGAAGACAGTTGCAGAATCGGCCTCAGGTCTTAATGGGTTAAGTAATGTAATCTGATTACTTTGAGTAACCCGTGGATTACTAACCCTAATCCAACAGTGCATTATGTCAACTGATCCATTTTTGGATGTAACCTTCCCAGCCCTGCTTGTGTTATTATTGTCTTTACAATGTAACGCAATCTGCGGTTGTGGTCCTCCTGGGACTGCTTGACGGGCTGGCTGGCTCACAGGTTGGTTGCAGCAATTATCACAGTGAGGCGGTGAGACCACACATAGTGTCACACCCACCAAACCACACCGAATGCCTTGCTCTTACCCTGGTTTCCTTTCTCTAGCATTTCTGATGCAAATAGACAACATGATAGCTACCGTATCTTTTTTTGTTCACGTGATGCTCGCCGATCGTTTAGCTTGTTGTGAGCTTGTAGATCAGCTATTTTTTGCAAAGAGGTTTTGTGGAGGGGAAAAAGAGCAGACCAAGAACAGAGTGCAAGGTCCACTTTATTAAGTATTGAGGGTTCAAGTGGTTAGATATCTGAAAACACAAACTGTCATTAATCCAAAATACACCAAAGATTGTGCTGTCAAACGATGAAACTACAGTATATGGAATTACGAAAAGGTTGCGGGGGTCCCTGCTTCGTCTCTCTCTCAACTAAGGGGTCCTTTGCCTGAAAACGTTGAAGAACCCTGATCTAAAAGTTAAAGAAAGGGTTCACCTACTACACTGTAAAATCCTCAGTCGGAGTTTAAAATGGATAAATGAACTCTGAGTGACTGTGAGTTCCTTCCATGGCCTACTGACAGTGTTCACAAGAAATTTGGCGCAGATCGGCCCAGCAGTTTGCGAGACTAGCTCCGGACAGACAGACAGACTAGACAGACAGAACCCTCTTCTAGACAGCGCGCCTCCGAGGAGCCATGCCGTAGAAAGAAAATGCAGACGTATACCACTAAAGTGAAATGTCGCTTTCAATGGAAAAAATAGGTTCAGCCAGAGTGTAATCATCAGTTCACTGTATTTTAGCACTTGATATTTAGTCTGTGGCCGCATTAAGTCAGCAGTGGTCCATTATGCAGTGACACGCTCGCGGCAAACAGAGCATATCCATATTTGTTACAGCACTTTGACATTTATGTGTTTTCAGAACATTGTGTTTGTAATTAATTTAAATCATCGCTACTGCATGTTAACAACTTAAGCCCTATTCTAAAAATGGCAAAAAATAAGGGGGCTAGCAACCACTTGTAGAGCTGCCTTTCTCATGGTTTTTGAAATTGTGATTTTCCTTTTTTACAACATATATGCCCTATATTGACCAAAATAGGGACGCCAGGTTGATAGAGCATTGTAGATGTAGGTTTCTCTCCGTACCATGTCACACTTACTTTCAATTTAGGTTTGTATTTAACTGACCAGCTCGGCTCAATCAGCTTCTCGTTGGTTTTTTTTTTCTTTCCACTCTTGCACTTGGTGACCTTGCAGTTGGAATTTTCCACACACACACACACACACACCACACACACACGCACGCACGCACGCACGCACGCGCACAAACACACACACATCAATCTTGACGCCCCACGCACACTTAACATGCACAAACCTCACACACGATCCGTCTCCGTGGGAGGACAGGTTTTTGACGTGGCCATCATCATTAAAGCTATAGGAGAGTCCAAGCCTTGGGGCTCAAACAGGAGCCATCCCAACACACACATGCACGCGAGCGTGTGCACAGTATCATAGTTCCATAACCATCTCAGTTCTATTGTATGTTAATGCCACATAGTTGACCTCAGCATGGGGTGGGCGGCTGTGTCCCAAAATGCCTCCTCCCCGCCACACACACACACACACACACACACACACACACACACACACACACACACACACACACACACACCCACACACCCTGAGATGTCCGTATCGCCTGAAGGGCATCAGGGGGGAGGAACAAAAGCGGAAAAAACTCTTGAGGCTTTGAGGTCAAACGCACTGAAGCAGTTGATGGAGAAAGAGAGAGAAAGGAAAGGAAGAAAGTGAGGAGAGAAGAGGTGAGAGGGAGAAAGTGAGAGATTGGTTGGGTAGAAGTACCGGTAATGGGAGAGAGAGAGGGGTTGTGAAAGAATGAGGCGAGTTAAACCATTTAGGCCTAGAATTATTGAATGCTTTAACCAGTGAAAAATAGCAGATATACAAGCTCACAGCGCGGCTGCGAGCTTGTAGATCTGCTATTTTTGAAAAAGTCGTGAAAATGTGTGCAAATCTTTGAATATATGTATTTTCAAAGCGAACGTTTGTAACTCAAATTTTGCTTCTGGGTGGTCCCTGGAACTCGATATTTTGAGATGCGGGTCCGTGGCCAAATAAATATCATTTTGGGGGTCCTTCACATGAAAAGGTTTGAGAACCACTGACATAAGGGGATTCCAGACGGTACGCGGTCACCGCCTGCTAGTAATTCATTTTCAATGAGAGGCGGGCGGCTATTTCGTCCGCGCAGCGAAGTTTAGAGGCGGCGAGGCGAGCGGGCGCAGTCCCGTGAAAATCCCCGTGAGCGTGCTCGTTTGTGCATGCGTACGCGGGCGGTGAGAGATGGATTGTGTTCATCTTTGTGAAATACCGCGCAGCGTTTACTCAAAGAGCGAGTGCGTTAGTGTATCACCGCGGCGCGGTCCTCGCAGATCCAAGCGGGAGCCCCGGCGGCAACCGCTGTCCGTCTGTAGAGCGCCATAGTAGTCTCTCAAGAACAGACTAACTGGGCTCCATTTAAATGAAAAGGACCTTTTCTTTGACGATGGCTGGCCAGATTGCTGACATAGAAACATAGGTTTTTCAAAAAACCTTAGAAGGATTCAAAAGACACTTATAGAATCGGGTCAAAATTCAAATTTTCACGATTTTTCAAAAATAGCAGATCTACAAGCTCGCAGCGCGGCACTCGGTGCCGCTCTGTGTACCCGTTCTGAACGGGTTAATGATTTTGAGGGAGCGAGAGAAAGAAAGAGAGAAAGGAGAGAGTGAGTGAGTGAGTGATACTAAGTAGGGAGAGAGAACAAGTGAGAGAGAAGTGGCGTGGGCGATGGTACAGGCAGGATCGTTGTCAAGTCAGAGAGAAAGGGCAAAAGGAAAGAAAAGAAAAAAAACGTGAAATCTGGAGAGAGAAGAGAGGAAAAGAACAAACGAGACAGAAAGCGAAGAGCCCGGAGCGATCCATGTCCTCAGATGGCCCTGAGTCAGACATGAAGGCACGATAGCAGAGCTGAGATAAAGAAGGATCGAAAGGCATTGTGTTGTATGTGGTATCATCAGACATCCTGGAAACGGATCTCTTCGCAAAAAAAGACACCTTCATCATCATGCCTCCCTGCTCGTCAACGGATCAAAGAAATAGATTACACACAAGATACACAAGATCTCTAGCTGGCAACTCAACCAGAATAATGGCTTGGCTGGACCTAATCACAGCCATGCAAACATTAACTAAACTCTTAAATCATTTGTCGTACTTTTTTTGGTATGGCATTTATTGTATTGAATGTTACTGATTTGACAAAAAATAGCAGATCTGCAACTTGTAGATCTACTATCTTTAGCAAATTATCCCATTTAGAACGGGTACACATTATAGTGTATTATTATTTTATGCTTTAACCAGTGAAAAATAGCAGATATACAAGCTCACAGCACGGCACCGAGTGCCGCGCTGCGAGCTTGTAGATCTGCTATTTTTGAAAAATCATGGAAATTTGAATTTTTACCTGATTCTTTAAGTGTCTTTTGAATCCTTCTAAGGTTTTTGGAAAAAAACTATGTTTCTATGTCAGCAATTTGGCCAGCCATCGTCAACGAAAAGGTCCTTTTCACTAACTGGAGCTCAGTTAGTCTGTTCTTGAGAGACTACTATGTCAGTGGTTCTCAAACCTTTTCATGTGAAGGACCCCCAAACTGATATGTATTTGGCCACGGACCCCCATCTCAAAATATTTAGTTCCAGGGACCACCCAGAAGCAAAACTTGAGTTACAAATGTTTGCTTTGAAAATACATATATTGAAAGATTTGCACACATTTTCATGACGTTTTCAAAAATAGCAGATCTACAAGCTCGCAGCGCGGCACTCGGTGCCGCGCTGTGAGCTTGTATATCTGCTATTTTTCACTGGTTAAAGCATTCAATAATTTTAGGCCTAAATGGGTTAATAAATAGTATTTTAGGTAAGATTCCCAGACACACACGCACACATGCGCATGCAGACACGGGAACATTTAGTTTTATTTACATCCACAATGCAGGCTGGATGGCAATGTACAGTACTATTAAGTGCTCTAGTTACTCATTACCTTCACATACCGCCTGCTTGTAGGAGATTTGGAAATAAGTAACACACATTATACAGTCTCCCTGCAGTCACCCATGCATGCAGAGTCTTAAGCCTGTATATTTGTGCTAATACCGAGTTCATCTCTGTCCAGACATGCAGTGTTCTTTTCTAATGCTTATTTGGGGGGAAGTGCCTTACAATACACACTGCTTGCTTGTCATGTTGAGATGAAGGGGATGTTTGAGTCCTCTTGTCAACACAGACAGACTTAGGGCCCAGTGCAGTGATCCTGACGCATAATGCTTTTGTATTTTGTATTTATTTTTAATCCAAAACATTCCCTTCTCTGGAATGATGCTAGTTGGAAACGATGCGAGTTGTAAAGGCATGCCCCACCCAGTCATGCAATACTTGTTGTACCCGTCATTGTGCCAGTCTGTCTGTCTGTGTCCCTTTTATGCCCATATCATTCTGTGTCAGGAATCCCCAAATATGGAGTCTAGGCCAGTCTATGACGTCATCCTTGTCTATGATGTCATCCTGATGGCATCATAGACTAACTACATGGCGCATTCAACCATCTACCTCAGTGGTATTCAACCAGTGGTCCGGGGACCACCAGTGGTCCTTGAGGGGGTTCCATGTGGTCCCCAGCTAAATAATAGAGAGTCAGTAACCAATGGACGGACCCCTTTGGACCTTTACCTCTGAGAGCGTAAAATGAAAACAAATGGACCCGTACAGGTCTATTTGCTCTCAAGAGTTAAAGAGTTTGCTCTCAAGAGTTAAGAGTTAAATTATTGTTAAACACCTGCATTACTTAATTCACAAAAAAAGTCTACACAATTAGAGAATGTATAAGAATTGTTATTTTGATCAACGTTTGCCTGTTATCTAAGTAGGGAGAGAACAAGTGAGTGCCACATAATTGCAGCATGGAATTGTGGACAAAATCGTATCCAACGTTTTGGGTCTGAGAGGCTACATCTCATCAAATAGTGGTCCGTGCCTTAAATGCCGAATAAATAATGGTAGGGTTGAAAACCACTGATCTACCTGGTTTGACCTGGCTCCTCCCGGCCGTGTGGCCAAGTGTCTTTGAACAAGACACTGAGATCCCAACAGCTCCCGATGAGCAGGTTGGTGCTTTCTTTGCATGGTTTCCTCTGCCGTAATGCACATTGTAAAGCGTTTTGGAGAAAGGCACCATATAAACTCACCGGGCATTTTACATGAACCACTATGTGGTTTGAAGCACCCCAGCCATCACGGGTAGATTCACAAGCCCTCCTGCACCGTGGCTGTTGCCAAGTAGCCGCCGATTTGTAGAATGCGGAGGTTGCTGATGGCCCAGCACAGCTGCTGGGTCCTGGTTGCGCTCACATGGACTACCAAGGCTCAGGAATTCTTATCGTGCTGAAACAAGAAGACGCAAAGGAGTGCCTAGTATTCCAGGGGGTGCAACAGTTAATCGATATGATCGATTATCAAATAAAACAATTGATAATTTAATACAGGGGTCTTCAACGTTTTCAGGCCAAGGACCCCTTAGTTGAGAGAGAGATGAAGCAGGGACCCCCACAGTTTAATCATTTGACAGCACACTTATCAGTGTATTTTGGATTCATGTCAATTTGTGTCATCAGATATTTAACCACTTGGACCGCCAATACTTAACAAGCCGCCTATTGGAGAACCCTGCTGTAGGTTATGTTAACATGTCACGTACGACTCTTATCTATCCAGCTCTTTCTCATGCACTGCACGTGCACGCAGGCTTTGTCTTGCACGTCGGAAGGAGGGGAGGAAGTTGAGGGGCGGATGTGGGACACGTTGACGGGTTGACGGGTCAGGGGTGGTCAGATGAAAAGCATTGGTTCCACCTCTGGAGGTCTGTCTTCTGGACGGACCTGCTGTGCTTACTGAGTGTATTCGTGCAGTGGCGTCAGTTCAGCAAAAAGCTAAGGTATGGCAACATGACTGGTGTCTTGCGCCGCGTGGCGGGCAATACATCAGTCATGTTGCCATACCTTAGCAACAGTCATGATGATGATTACTATCAGTGGATAGTGTTATTTTATTATTTTAAGAAGTACATTTCATTTTTCCCCCCCTTGGAACCAAGGAATGGCAGCTGCCATACCCAATTGACACCTCTGTATTCATGATGTACACATAACTACTTTCAACCTCACGTCCCCTTGGGGCGTGTCATTGTAGGCAAATATGTTCACAAAACATTTCAGGAAAATTGCCAACCTTTTCAAAGACTATGACACATGAAACCATTTTTGCGTGAAACACAGCTGTGCGTTGAAATGCTTAAAGGGCTAGTTCACCCCCAAAATGACGTTTTCTATCAATTACTCACCCCATGGAGACTAGAATTCATAGATATTTTGTTGTTTTTGTCCAATCATTTGTAGACAATCATTTGAGTAGACTCTTTTGTGTCTCCATAGGAAACAAAGCAGGCTCTTTGTGTCTCCATAGATAACCTCTGATACTGTATACTGTATATAACCCAAATACTGTATAATGAATTCAACTGTAAATAGCAACATTTAACTCTGTAAATATCAATAATTAATAGCAGCTTTTTAACTTGATGCAATGTCATGAAATATTATATGAAATATCATCACCATAAATGAACTTAATTAACTCAGTAATAAGTTACAGCACTTCCCTATCTATTCATGCAAACTATTAGCTGATGCCTGGAAGTCTATATTTTCTACACCAGCTTCAGTGCAGTTCGATAATAGATTAATTCAGTTTTAATGGAGACCGCCTGTTTATCCTGTTGACTATATTCGTTGTTGATACATTTTTCTCTTAATTTCCACCCCGATTAAACCTTACATTTTAAGGTTAGCAGTTGGGATACTTGAACCTTTTCTGAAGGAACTGCGAACTTAACCCATTTAGGCCTAGAATTATTGAATGCTTTAACCAGTGAAAAATAGCAGATATACAAGCTCACAGCGCGGCACCGAGTGCCGCGCTGCAAGCTTGTAGATCTGCATTTTTTTGAAAAAGTCGTGAAAATGTGTGCAAATCTTTGAATATATGTATTTTCAAAGCGAACGTTTGTACCTCAAATTTTGCTTCTGGGTGGTCCCTTGAACTAAATATTTTGAGATGGGGGTCCGTGGCCAAATTAATATCATTTTGGGGGTCCTTCACATGAAAAAGTTTGAGAACCACTGACATAGTAGTCTCTCAAAAAACAGACTAACTGAGCTCCAGTTAAGTGAAAAGGACCTTTTCTTTGACGATGGCTGGCCAGATTGCTGACATAGAAACATAGGGTTTTTCAAAAAGACACTTATAGAATCGGGTCAAAATTCAAATTTTCACCATCTTTCAAAAATAGCAGATCTACAAGCTCGCAGTGCGGCACTCGGTGCCGCGCTGTGAGCTTGTATATCTGCTATTTTTCAATAGTTAAAGCATTAAAATAATGATACACAATAATGTGTACCCGTTCTAATAGACAGACGCTGGTCTTGTATGGCAGGCCCCTTCTCCACGCTTCTCGCTATGGACTCGGGGTGTAAGGGCTTAGGAAGGACAGGCCATAATGAAGACGTCTCCCCAACAGACAGCTTGTAACTATTGGCTACAGTGCTGAAATCCGGCCTGTGGGCCTGGAATTTGTGCATGCCCATATTTCAACCTCCAGGAATGTTGAAGGGATAGTAGGTGTGACCCAAGGAACCCAAGCTCACTGGTGATTGTAGTTGTCCATAACTCCCCGTTGAGTGTTCCGCACACATGCACACACGCACGGCACGCATGCACATGCACGAGACACACACGTGTGCGCGCGTGCGTGGGAAATTCACACCAGCCATATACTGGATGAAGCTCCACGCGAATCGCACATTCTTTTCTGAACTTGGAGCTGTGTGTGAAAACATTTGTCCTCGTTCACACGCACACAGAGACACGTAACATACACAGTTATACTAATGATGTGTTTATTTTTATAGCAGTACATTAGTGCACCAATGATAAAAACATGTTCTATATCTGCCTCTCTCTCTCTCTCTCTGTCCCAACCATTTGATAATGACAGCAAGAGTCTTCTGGTTGGCCTCCATTTAAACTTTTAGTTTAAACAGACCTGTCCCATTCCAGCGTTTACTAGCTGCTTGTAAGAGACGTGATCCCCTGTAAATCACACGTCGTTACCACTAAAACTAATATATCTCAACACACCTGGGGCGAAGGCTCGCTTAAATGCTTGTCACTACAAGGGCTTATACGCATTTAATCAGGTACAGTTGTGCTTTCTTTTTGTTTCCAACAATTTATAGACGTATTGCTCATAGATAATTATTCTGTGAGCAATATACAGTACCAAGAGCACCTGCCGCACCTTATATACCAAGACCACCTGCCGCACCTCACACACATGCTAATATAATAACATGTACAGTTTAAGAATCAATACATGGACTAACACAGTGTAGTTCTGCAAATTATTTACACTATTGATTCACACACATACTTTAACAGTTAGATTTGTTGATGGAAAATATTGCATGTGGAACTTTATAACCCCATCATAAATCAAAATATAGGTCTGTTTCACTACAATGTTATACACATTACCAGTGTAAAACAAACTTATTACAACCCCCAAAATATAGACCCTACGGTTACAAAAATTATCAATCTCTGAGTCAATAACCTAGAGATTCTCCACTCATATTTCTGGTGGTTCTTTTTTAATATTTTGATTATGATTTGACATTCATGGTACTGTATGTCTGTCTTAGCTCATTCACGACCAAATCGGATCGCCATTCGCTTCCTGTATATTTCTTTTCGCGTCATCTTTTTCTCCACTTCCCTATTCTCGCTCTGTGTTGTGAAAACACAATCTGCCATAACTATGGATCGCAAGGTTCAAACGAATTTCTTTTCTATTTATGGAAGCACAGAAAGCGTATCCATGTCCCGATCGGGGGATCGATCGAAAAATATTCTGTGACTGCTTGAAAAGGTAAGGAAAGACAAAAAATCAAACCTCGGTTCGAAGTGAAGCGGTGAATTTTTATTCTATGTGTACTAGAGCTTTGAAATCAGTGTTCCAGATCTATACATTCTGTGTTCTAGATCTATACTTTCTATGTGCTTTAGTTCTATACTTTCATGAATTCTGAATGAATGAATGATTTTGTCTGGAGGGCCAAATTGGCATGTGAAGCTTGACCAATCCTCAATTCTGCATGCACGGGACATGTACGGGACATGTACGGGATAGACATTCTCACTCCTTGAGAATCTATGGGAATCCTAAAAAAAACAGGTATGGGACAGACAAAGCCACTCCTTGGAAGCGGCTTTCACCGCTTCAAAAATACACACTGGGATACAATAAGCCACACAACAAGCCTTAAATGGACCTGCTTTTTTCCTGGTTAGCTATTGTCCTTTTGTATTTAGAATTGTAACTCCCAGAGTATTTACACTTGTAGACTTTTATGAACTGTGTATTGAAATACAGGCTGCTATTATAGTTATACAAATATAATTCATACACAGACCTGTTTGTTTGACTTGTCCTCTGGTCCAACTATTATGCTCATATATTATTTTCAACTGTGGCTACTGCACCCTCAGCCTATTAAGATTTTATTGTCTGTACATAAATGCAGGCCTATTAAATTACTCTTATTTCAAACTTCACGCTTATTTATTGAAGCATTGCTGTTCCTCTTAACCGTGAGACTCATATATTTTTGTTCTCCTAGCCCTTGGAACCAATTTAGTACACAGTTCTCAGCAATAGTATCACTATAATTCTAAACATATGTATTTTTGTATTGAGAACGACAAAAGCCTTGCTTTAGTTCTCTGGTTAGCTGTTACCTTTCTTGTCCAAGCTCTTGTCACATACAGTATATTGAGATGGGTGTCCGTGGCTAAATACCATTGTTTCCTGTTGAGATTGGCACATTTCACCCAGGTTTTTTCATCTCACTCACTTTGTCTCCTTACCCCACTCAGCAACAAAATAAACAGAAAATAAACAAAACAAATAAATCACAGGAGGCAAGCAGTGATGGTGTGCACTGCAATGTATTTTCAAATGCACTACATTGCAGGCGCTTTTTGAGCGTGAAAAAATAAAAAATAAAAATAAGACACGTGTGACATGTGTGATCTGGGCAGCTTGCCCCAGGAAATGTGCCATGCTCAATAGGGAACAGCGGTACATATTAAAGTATAGATAGATCACCCAAAATATTACTTTTTCTCTGTCGATTCTGTTGATTCTGTTCTTAATTTTTGTCTCATGCCTAAGCCAACAATTTGATGACCAGCATTTGTTCCCTATGGAGACACAAAGAGCCTGCTTTGTTCCCTATATGGAGACACAAAGAGCCTGCTTTGTTCCCTATATGGAGACACAAAGGGTCTCCTCAAATGATTGTCTTAGGAATGCGACAGAAGCTTAAATATATCCATGAATTCAAGTCTCCATGGGTAAGTAATCGATAGAAGATAATACATTTTGGGGGTGAACTATCCCTTTAATCTGGGGGCCCTTGACATGAAAGAGTTTGCCATTGCCCTAATGGACCGACTCTGTTATAACACACAGCACACTCCACTAACTGTGTTGCCATCAACGTCATCCTCACGCGAACCCAAATGACGATAATAATCTCCTACATCAATTCATGGCAGCTACTTGTAGGACCTTTAGCTGCCATGTTTCACTCAACCCTATGGTTCAAACATACGCTCGTTGTTGTCAGGCAGAAACCTTGTATCTCCATATTTCAATTGATTTAACTCATTCGTAGTTTACGGCCGAGGAGCCCGAAGATTTTTCTATGTCTTTCACTGCTGGCTTCTCCTACCTGTTAACGCGGGCGCTCATCCAATTCCCATCGTGTGCGGTCGGACACTGCTATGCATCGTGTGTTCGCGTATTCCATCAGCTTCTCAAATCCGTTGAAATTTTGAAAATTGATCAATCCGTTCTCCATCTGTAAGCCGTGGTGTTTATACAGAAAGTTAACGGGCCAAAATAGAGGACGGACCATCCGCTTCCGGTTTAGGGTCTCAATGTTAAGTGGTCCGCTCAATAATGTGTCCGTGTAGAAACCGATCACGGAGCATTAGTTCCGGCCTATTTTAGTTCCGCTTCGATACAATTTTTTTTTTTAATTAAGTTTATTAAATCTTCGGGTTCCTCGGGCATGGCAGGGAAGGGGGTCCAAAGGGGTATTTTTTTGGCAGCATATGAGTTAATGTTTTCTTTTTTCATAAATTAATTCCCTACTTTGTTATACCATTAGTGTCTCACAAAAGTGGCAAAAATAGCACATTTACACAAGCTCACAACGCTGAATGTGTGGCAAAGTGTTTTGGACGTGTTGTGAGCTTGTAGATGCACTGTTTTGGGTAAATCTTTTATACGTTTAAGTGAAAGCGAAAGCGGTCATGTCTGTTATGTGTTTTTTTTTTCTTCTAAGCATTAAACCAATGAAAAGTATTAACAAGAGCTTGTGACTGACTAATAACAACAACGTTGGAACAAACACAGGTTCTTTCATTTGACATTTTTCTGCAAAGTAACCGCTTTGGACATGTATGCAAGGTTTTTCCGGGCCGACGGCGACGGTCGGCTTGTTCTGGGGTGATGTAAGCCGGAACGTGTTCTTCCCTGGGAGCCCGGGCCCATTTCATGGCTTGGTCGGCTCTGTAATTGTGTGCAGCGTTGCAGCGAGGCACTAATCAGGGCAAGCCAAGGGGCCGGGGCAGCAGCCTGACGGCACGGTTGACAGTAATTGCTCCTGCCTCGACTTGAAGGCCCCCGTTTCCCTTAAAATATCTGCCCCGGCCGTCTGTTAGCAGTTTACCCCCTCGGCTGTGACCCCGCTCACCTCTTAACCCCCCCTCCTCCTCCTCCGCACAACAAGCATGCCGACGTGTGCAGTGCGCGCGCGCACACACACGCATGCTATAGATATTTTTTCCAGAACGCTGCTGTGGTAGCTGCGGTGTCGCCGCGCACACACATACCAGTAGGTGCCGCCTTGACTCTGCAGTTATGGTTGCCGCTCTTGAGAAATCGGTCTATATATACGCTTGGACTTTTGCGCGGAGAGGAGCGTGTGTGGCCGCGCGTGTTCGCTCTTATCTGTAAACGCAGGAAGATCCACGTGTAGCTCACACATCATGCTGTATTAGCCATGGTATTTTCTGTAAAAACAAACAAGAGCACATTGATGCATGGGTCGGAAGGTCGTTGCCAATATCCTATTCCTATACACTCTCTCACACACACACACACACACACACACACACACACACACACACACACACACACACACACACACACACACACACACACGCACACGTTTGATACAAACATGGACACGTGCACCGGTGCGAGTCTTACGCGCATCTTCCCTTATACACACGCACACATGCACGCACAGACACATACACACACATGCGCACCTTATCTCTCTCTCTCCCTCTCTCGGCTGTCAGCGCACTGCTGAGTGAGCAGCCTGCAGGCTGTGTTTACCTTATTAATTAGCTCAGTGATCCAGAAACGCTCTCCCTCTGGTAAATAGAAAAACACTGAGAGGCTGCCCCGAGACCCAGAGAGAGAGAGAGAGAGAGAGAGAGAGAGAGTGAAAAAAGGGTGAGAAGGTGAGAGAGTCAGTGAGTGGAAGGAGATAAAGGAGGGAGCCAGAGGAGGGGGAGAGAGAGCTAGAGAATGTCAGGGAGAGAGAGAGAGAGAGAGAGGACATTGTAAGTTTGCTTTAGAGGGGTCCGGTGCAGAGCTGATCTGAGACCAGGGGAGGAAATGTGAGGCGGTGGGCTGTCATCCTGCTCAATTTAAAGTCTGTGTGATCATCAGTCAACACCGTTCCCCCTGCCTTGTCTCTGCGACTACCCCCTCTACACTCCCCTTCCTCACCTGACCTTCCTTCTCTTTGTGTGTGTGTGTGTGTGTGTGTGTGTGTGTGTGTGTGTGTGTGTGTGTGTGTGTGTGTGTGTGTGTGTGTGTGTGTGTGTGTGTGTGTGTGTGTGTGTGTGTGTGTGTGTGTGTGTGTGTGTGTGTGTGTGTGTGTGTCTGTGTGCGTGCTGCGTGTGCGTGATACACACACTCACACCCAACTGTGTCCTGTATATCTAAGGCATTGCATTCAAATGTTTTTGTACGTTATTATAGTTTTCTTTTCTTCGTTGTCTTTGTTTGTGTACTTGCAAGTCTGTGGACGCTTTGATGTGTGTGTGTGTGTGTGTGTGTGTGTGTGTGTGTGTGTGTGTGTGTGTGTGTGTGTGTGTGTGTGTGTGTGTGTGTGTGTGTGTGTGTGTGTGTGTGTGTGTGTGTGTGTGTGTGTGTGTGTGTGTGTTCACACATATACAGTACATAATTATGTGCATTTATGTTACTCAATGTCCTTGTTTTGTTGCCAAAAAAGTTCGCAAACAAAGCTCGCTCTTAGCTCCGTAACGCCGTCCTGAGTCAGTGATCTAAAGCCGTGGAAAAGAGATACTAACACAGAGCCTCCTGAGGTTTGGTACAGCATTGATTTAGATGACATTATGTATGAAACCTCTCCGAGGGGAGTAGCTTCTCTGAACTAACAGCACACTGACTCGGGGCTCAGGCTACACGACGGCTAGCTCAGGTAATCCATCCGTCTTCACGGATTTTTTGGCCTGAGATTTATTCGCGGATTGGAATGTCGCCGCAGACCCAAAAACCCCAAACAGACCCCTCAGTAGACGGACGGATAGGTCTGAGGGAGGCCTCAGGAATCCCTTCCAACCAGTTCCAATGGCTCCACGGCGCACTCAGCTTGGACCCTATCAGGGACATGCTGGGCCCCTGATTCAGCCCGGGAAAAAGAGTTGGAGAGGCCCTCATTGCGCGCTATAGAGAGAGATCTCTCTCTATTGTGCTGCTGCTGCTACTCAAAGATTTGCCGTTTCAGATCATGACAAGTGACAAGCCAGTGGGCTAATTACATGAGTTATATTCCGTTGTTGTCGGGTGGAAACCTTGTATGTCCAAAACCGTTTGTTTTGTATTTATCATTTTAAAAATGATTTAAACTAGTGAAAACAGCCGATCTACAAGCACACAACGCCCTGCGGTGCGAGGCGGTGTGTGCTTGTAGATCTGCTGTTTTCACTACTTTTGTGTGACGGCCTTGTATGATGAAGCAGGGCTTTGCTTTGCGAAAAAATCTACAAATTTGAAACTTGGAGATATGAGGTTTCTGCCCGACAGTGACGATTTACTTTGTTGGCCGCCCAGCCCCCAAAATGGAACGAAGGCAGACATTTTATTTTTAATTATTTTCCTAATGGCCGGCCTGGACCGGCCGGGAATGAACCGGCCGTTCGGGAGTTGTCCCGCTTTTCCCAATGGCCAGCATGTCCCTGGAACCTATCTCTGTCCTGGATTCCGCCGTTCCAGGTCCATACATGGAAAACCGACGGAGAACAGAGCGCAAAGTAACAGCCATAAATTACCAATACAGATTTTTTTCTCCCCCCCCGTTGGCTAATAATGTTAATCTAGAGAAAGGGTTGGGCCCAATGTGGTTTTCATTAGCTGTTGTTGGTTTGAATCAGGAAAAGAGTCACTTTTATATGACAAATCATTACTTACGGGGGAATTCGGTCCAAAAAAAAGAAGAAGAAAAGAACGGGGTTATTACTATAATGAATAGTTTAATCAGCATTTGACTGCATGAACAGAACAGCCCTCGCTAAAAGCAAGAATAGAGGCTGGCACTCACAACATCCTGATGTCAACATAAGCTATTATACTAGTTTTATTTTTAACCGTTGTTTTTTTTAAAGCAATCCTGCTATATTGGACAGCACTGTGGCGAGAGACCAGAGTACAAATGACACACAACAAAACGTCTCGAGCCAGATTCAAGACTACAGATCGAGGACATTGTGATTTAGCGGTCGGAGCTCCGAACTGACTCAGTCCTCAGGCCGTTCCCACCAGCTGAACTTTTTTACAGAGTGGATGTAACTGTTGTGATAATGAATTTGTCACCTATTAAGTTGATCTATCTTTACTCGTTTCAAGTTGCTGGCTTGCTATGACGTCCCCTCCCCTCCTCGCGGTGTGTGTGTGTGTGTGTGTGTGTGTGTGTGTGTGTGTGTGTGTGTGTGTGTGTGTGTGTGTGTGTGTGTGTGTGTGTGTGTGTGTGTGTGTGTGTGTGTGTGTGTGTGTGTGTGTGTGTGTGTGTGTGTGTGTGTGTGTGTGTGTGTGTGTGTGTGTACATATACTACGAGTGTTTTCTCGACCTGTGCCACTTCGACATCTGGCCGTTGTGTTAACGTGTCCGGCGAAGCTTTAAAAAAGGGATTTACTGCCTCCCTCAAAAACATACCATGTGAAGGGGGGGAAAAAACTTTCCAACCAATGGCCCTTGTTCATTTGTGCTTTTCGGTCACCACGGCAGCCACTAATTATAGCGTTCTGCGAATTTTGGAGTTTTAAAAGGGGGGAGAAAAAAAGGGGGGGGGGCGCAGAAAATACAACGACCTCTTTGGCCCTTGTTGTTCGTGTTGCTTGCTACCGTCACGGAAAAGCTCAGATGTCCTCTAGCGCCCTGACCGGCTGCGGGCGCACGGCGGCCTCTCTGAGGTCACTTCCTGTTTGGTTTTGGGTTTCCTCATTGATAATTTAAGACCTGATGTGGTCCCATTATATTGGTGTTGGATTTGTCCAGTGAATCCCTGTGAACGATGACTGTACATGGCAGGCAGTGAGTGAGCGTATGCTCTTATCCAGGATGAACTTACTTGCATCTTACTTGTTTTTTAGACATACACATTTTGCGTGTGACTTAGGTGATTTGATTTGATTTGATTGATTAGTTTATGTTCGTGTCCAGCACACCAAGTGCTTGCCAACCCTCTTGCGTTTATAAGACACCTTTTTACGCTCACACCATGTTTTACACATAGAGTTATAAGAAGAATAGAGAGGACACCAGATATCCCCGCCCGTCCACTTGCATTGAGTTGCTCACCCAGCGCATGAGGCGTTTTCACCCCTTCTTCCGGGTAGTAAAACCGTGACGTAGTGGGGCCACTGTGACGCATTTTGCGTCATAGTTTGGACGCGCTGGGGCTCCAATTCATGAACGAGCACTTCCGGTATGAACGCGCGTCAATACAAAGAAGCCTAGATGCGCGTTCATGTTTCTGGCCCCAACTGCAGTAGCTCAAAACGGCCACCATGTCCATGGCGCTTCAGAGCTCACCCAAGGTTCTGGGGGCTTGGTTTTACATTATGTGTTCTGTCCTCTCTCCCAAGCTTGACAAAGACAATATGCCACAACAAAAGTAAACTATAATATAAACTGTTTGTAAACTGGACCTGGAGTTGGCTTTGTACGCTTTTTTCCCCGTCTACACCAAATTATCTTCACCAAACACGGCCGGTACACACCATCGTCAAATCATGTTTCCCCCACAGCATATGGATGCTGCGCTTCCAGAGGTTAACATTTGGAGCTTATGGCAAGGGCTGTCACGATTATGACATTTTACATGACGATTAATTGTCACTCAAATAAATTGCGATTAACGATTCAGTTGTGTTTCTGCTGTTGACAATTACATTCCTGTTTGGCTTGCACGCTTTGAAGTTGCACTTGGCAGCTATGACACCTAACCTAAATACACAAAGAAATGACTTTAGGCCTACATATTTGGCAACTTTGTACTTGAAAAAGAACATTGATAGTGGAGATAGCCGACCTATAAGCTCACGTCGCATCGCGTCACGTTGTGAGCTTGTAGATCTGCTATCTCCACTGTTTTTGTGAAATGTGAAATATGAAAACATGTTCAACATGTAAACGATTATGATGATTATGACAAAATAATTGCGATTATGACAAAATAATTGCGATTCGACGATTGTGTAACAATTGTGACAGCCCTACTTATTATGGCCTTTGTGCAGTTAGACCAGTTTTTGATGAAGATCATAAACTGTGTCCCCCCCCCCCCCCCTCCACCCAGCTTGTATCTCTTATCTCCGGCGGCCCTGCTGTGATCCGGGGGCCATATCTGATTCCTCTTTCGTCCTCTCCTCCCCCTCGTCTTGGTGGGGCATTCCGGACGCTCCCCTGCTGCTCTGGAGAGAGAGAGGATATGATGAGAAGAGCAGACCAGTCCAGAGCAGCTGAAAGCTTCATAGGACTGTGTGTGTGTGTGCGTGTGTGTGTGTGTGTGTGTGTGTGTGTGTGGCAGTGTGTGTGTGTGTGTGTGTGTGTGTGGCAGTGTGCGTGTGTGTGCACGCACATGCCCGTGTGTGTTTGTGTACGTGTATGTGAGCAGCTGAATGCAAAAGAAATTGTATGAAAGTGTGTGCATGAGCATGGTAGTCTGTGTGAATCTGTTTAGATCAGTTCTGTCCTCGTATTGATATTACATCTAATGGATTCTTATTTTAAACTTGGTCTTAGTTAAACTTGGTCTTAGTTAAAAAGGAACATCTCTGGGGCAATATAGTGATAATGTTCTCGTGTTTAGCTAGCTCAGAATTAACAACCACTGCTGTGCGGAAGTAGCTTGCTGGTTGGTCAGACAGGGAGTCACAGGGACCAATCAGAATGCTGATAATGGGGTCCATTGTCAGTGTTGCTGAAAAGTGCACGCACATCCCTCTGCGTCAAGTCCGCTTTTGGGTTTTGGCAGCGTTCAATGTCTCATCCCAAGCTCAAGCCATCCCTCCATGTGCCCATTTTGTAGCGTGTGCACCAAAGTGTCCGTCTGTGACCGGTCTATGTACTGCAGGGTTCCCCAATTAGTTTTCCCCAAGGGCCGAATTATGTCTAGGGTACCAAGCCGAGGGCCACAACATTGCAGGGGGCAACGGTGGCGTTCCCACTACTCCAGCGACAGTTTTCGTTGTTGTCGGGTGAAAATCGTGTATGTCCAAAACCATTCGCTACTTTTGTGCGACGGCCTTGTATGATTTGCGAAAGAACGTACAAATTTGGAGATACGAGATTTCCACCCGACAACGACGATATACTAGTGTTGTTGCTGCTCTTATACCACCATTATTACTGGGGTTGGTGGGGGGAACCCACCAATTATTACCGCTGGCCGCCTATTGGGGAACCCTGATGTACTGTATCTACACACTCAACTGATTAGAAACTGGGGGCAGAGGAGTTGGTTTCAGTGCTGCCTGTTTTCTCATATGTAAGGTGTGTAGTAGTACTGCTGTAAGGCAGGGGTCTTCAACAGGGGGTCCTCAGAGTTACTACAGGGGGTCCTCCAAATCTTTGTGTGATAGAAGCCTTTTTTCCATTTCTATATTAACCACTTGAACCCTGGCCTAATTTACATGAACCCAAAATACACTGATTACACTATATGGAATCTATGAAGAGGTTGTGGGGGTCCCTGCTTCATCTCTCTCTCGACTAAGGGGTCCTTGGCCTGAAAACGTTGAAGACCCCTGCTGTAAGGGACAAAATCAAACAACTACCCCCCCCCCCCCCCCCCCTCCCCCCCTTTCCCCATCTCCACTAAATCAGCTCACGAAAAAAAAAACATGTTCTCACTCGTCCTCCCCAACAGATGCTGGGGAGAATCTGTTTTTGATTGGCTGTAGCTTTGATTTCCAAATGTATGATTTATTTGCCCGTTTTCTTTTTGTTTTTCAGCCCTGCAAGGCCTTTTCGATTCCCCAAAAGGTAAGACCTGCCAAAAAGCCTTTCCTTTCCACTTGAATTTATGGCTTGGAAAGCTTCATCGTCCTCCTTGCATTCTGTCTGTCTTTATCTCTATTTCATCCCCCTCCCCTCTCTCTCTCTCTCTCTCACACACACACACACACACACACACACACACACACACACACACACACACACACACACACACGGACACACTCATTAATTAGTTGAGTTGTAACAGGTTTCTTTCACAGTACACATGTTGTTCTGCGCTGTTTTGCTTGTCTACCATGTTGTCATTTGTATGAATGTATTTATAGTGGATTCGATTTGTCCAATCTCTCTCACACACGCACGCACGCATGTGCATGCACGCACCATTACTCTTCCCTCCCTCTGTTTCGTCTCTCTTCCTGTCTGTTGCTCGTTGCCAATGCTTTCCCATCATCTATCCATCACGGCTCTCGCCGAGCCGTCACTCCCCCCCAGCACTGAGTCCAGGGACGTGCTGGCCATTGGGAAAAGCGGGACAACTCCCGAACGGCCGGTTCATCCCCTGGCCGGTCCAGGCCGGCTATTAGAATTATTTTTTTAATAAAATGTCTGCCTTCGTTCCATTTTGGGGGCTGGGCGGCCAACAAAGTAAATCGGCACTGTCGGGCAGAAACCTCATATCTCCAAGTTTCACATTTGTAATTTTTTTTGCAAAGCAAAGCCCTGCTTCATCATGCAAGGCCGTCGCACAAAAGTAGTGAAAACAGCAGATCTACAAGCACACAACGGCGTTGTGTGCTTGTAGATCGGCTGTTTTCACTAGTTTAAATCATTTTTGGTTTCCACCCGACAACAGCGAAATATAACTCATGTAATTGGCCCACTGGCTTGTCACTTTGTCACAAATCTTTGAGTAGCAGCAGCCTATAGAGAGATCTCTCTCTCTATAGCACGCAATGAGGGCCTCTCCAACTCTTTTTCCCGGGCTGAATCAGGGGCCCAGCATGTCCCCGCCCAGCACTGAGTCATCACAGTAGTTGATCTGCGTTCTCCTTCCCTCTCTGTACCTGCTCTCTGTTAAACATCTCAACCCCGCTCTCTCTGTTAACCTCTGCCCTGCTCACCCCAGCACCGCCTAATCAATCACCAATCAGTGGCTTGCGATGTCATATTGTTCTATTGAGTTTCCATGCTAGAGTGTTACAAGTTGTAGCACTAAAACCTGGAAGTGAGTTCACAAGAGGTTCCCTACAGCCAGATTTCCATTTTTTCCCCCCATATTCTTTTGGAACGGTTCCTGACACTCCCAACATTTGTCTGAGTGTGCACTGTATGTCGGCATGAGTACGGCAACGCCAGCTGTTGAGCAGCATGCACCGCTCACTTCACACTGGTGTGATTTTTACAACATAAATTACACCAGTAACTCTCTCAACCTTCAATTTAGAAGGTTTGTGTTTATTTATTTTGATTGGATTTTTTCTAATTTCTTAATGCATTAAAACAAAAACAAATAAAGTCTGGTGTGGGATATTTATTTTTCACAGTTTAGGGACAATTCATTCCAGGTAGATTTGACGGATTTGATAAATGTGTGTGTAAAGTTGTTATTCTTTTTTTTTCTTATACTTTATTGTGTCAAAAACATGTAACACTCACTGCATTTTCAATTAATATCATTACATGTTATGTACCTTTAAGACATTTTGACACTTTTTTTTTTTTTGTTATTCTTAAAACTAGTCCTAAAAGTGCAACAGAATTGTTAACCCACTGAAACTGGGAAAGCTCCTGTGTCATATTTAGATTTTAGCTTTTGTACATCTGCTGTTTTTGAACATTTCTGCTAGAAACACTGATCTAGAAGGCATTTGTAGAATCGGCCTAATGGGTCTTGATGGGTTCAAGCTGAAGGAATTCCGACGATTCATTGCATTTAGCAAAGTCATGCAGTGAATACGTGTACATACTACATAGTGCTTAACCCTGATAACTACTGACACATACTGATATGGGATCATGTGAGTCATAGCTAAGCTTATAGCACATCCATAGGGTGATTATCACACGTTTATATTTTCCCATATTAGGAACTATTTCAAACCATCCGTGAGTACGGGTGGTGTTTATCCTCTGGCTGACGTGTTAGATTAACGGCCTTCTCCTCCTCCTCCTGTTCCACAGCTATGCGGAGCTGATAGCCGATTGGCCGGTGGTGGTGCTGGGCGTGTGCACGGTGCTCATCGTGGTGTGTGCCCTGGTGGGCATCCTGGTGCCGGACCTGCCCGACTTCTCTGACCCGCTGCTGGTGAGTCCGCCTCCTGTCAGTCTAAAACAGTGGTTCTCAACCTTTTCAGCCCACGACCCCCAAAATAATCATATTTTAACTGGGAACCCCCCCCCCCATCCTGACAAGCACTAAGAGTTGAGGCATTAGATTTTGTGTAACACAGTTCTATTGTGAAAATAGCCGATCTACATGCTCACAACGCCTCGTGTTGCGAGGCGTTGTGAGCATGTAGATCGGCTATTTTCACAATTTCTGCCTCTAATATTTGACAATTTGGCCAATGTTTGATTTGTCATTTTAGAAGTATTAAAAAGTCCTTAAATTGTCTCTTTAGAAATGTGTAGATACCCTCTATACACTTAAACTTTATGTTGGTTTGTTTACTGTTGAGTGAGAAAACAACATTGCACATTAAGTTAATCATCTGGGGACCCCCCAAAATAATTTGAGAACCATTGGTCTAAAATACATGGCAGGTGGGAGGAGTCTTAAGCTTGACTCATGCTCCTGCCTAGTGTTGTAGTACTAGAGTCAATGACTTGTCTCGAGTCAGGACTCAAGTCCAAATTTTCATTGGCTCAGTCTCGTCTCGGACCCATAGTTTTCTATTTATTTTTTTATCTGGTCTCTGTCTTGACTTGGTCTCGACCCCTGTTGGTCTCGGTATTGTCTTGGACTCGACCCCGTCCCGCACTCGGTCTTGACTCGGACTCGCACCCCCTCGGACGTGCTCTTGACTTGGACTCGCTTTAGGTGGACTCGACTACAGTCGACCCACAAGCTCACAACGCGTCAGGGATGTGGCTCGTTGTGAGCTTGTAGGTCTGCTATTTTCAACGTGCGACACGTGAATCGTTTAATGGTTAATTGTTGTGATAATGATAATGATTTTATTTATATAGCACTTTCCCCAAACAAGGCAACAAAGTGCTTTACAGATTAAAGAGCAGCATAATAATCATATCGGTTTAAACAGCATACAAAAATCTACAAAAAAATCAATGGGTAACTTAATTAAAACGAAAATAACAGAAGTAAAGAATTGATAACACAATTAAGTGTCAGTTAGTCATCATTTCACATTTTGTGTCTGGGTTGCTCAGTCGGTCACCTTTCGACCACAAGGTCATGGTTAGATCCCGGGCACCCCCAACTCAGCGTTTGAGTAGCATGGCTTGGGTGCAAGTCGTGCAGTAAGTACTGGGAGCTGACGGTAGGAGTTGCGCTCCACCTCAGCAATCCATCTCCCAGTGTTCTAGCGCACTGTGAGACAAGGCTAGACTCCCGCACCCTGGCTGATACCGACAATAAGTATGCTCTAGAACAGGGGTGGGCAACTTTGATGATGGTGAGGGCCACTACATTTTCACACTCACTCCAGAGGGCCACTATGCATATACATATCAAAAATAGCCGATCTACAGGCTCAAAACGCGTTGCAGTGCGACGCGTTTTGAGCTTGAGATCGTCTATTTTTGCTATTTTTGAAGTGGAATCCTGAAAATTAACTTTTTTTAAAATATTATTTGTTCATTTCAAATGCATTTATATGTTCTTATGTTAACTTTATGAACTGAAATACAAATACATTGGACATGAAAAATACAATAACATTTTAATACTAGTCTAAGCTACTAATATAGACTGAAGTAATTAAAGCCGGTCATTTTTCCATGTTTGCAATTGTAACAGCTGAAAAAAAAGTACTCCAATATCAACCTGCGGGCCGCATTAAGTGAAGGTTGGGGCTGCATGTGGCCCCTGGGCCGCCAGTTGCCCATGTACGCTCTAGAATGAGATAAACACACCACTTTATTCACTTAAGTTAAAACGTATCCTTAGTTGAACTGGCTCTATAATAGACAAAAGATTGACAAAAGATTCTCTCACCTTTCCTTTTCCAGGGGTTCGAGCCACGGGGAACAGCCATAGGCCAGCGGCTGGTCACGTGGAACAACATGGTGAAGAACACTGGCTACAAAGCTACCCTGGCCAACTACCCCTTCAAATATGCAGACGAGCAGGCCAAGAAGTAACTACATTATACTCACTTTTCTGCTTCTCCTAAAACTAGAAACTAAAGCAGTAGGACTGGTCAAATAATGGGAATCACTTATTACTGCAGTGGGTAGTTAACACATCTGGTGCCAACCCAGAGTTTCCCGAGTTTGTATTGGTACCACCCCTGTGCCAACCCCAAGTTTCCCTAGTTTGGGCCGTTTTTGAAGATTTATTTATTTATTTATTTTTTCATTTTTTTTCCCCAATTTTTTTTGGACCTCCAGAAATGTATTAGGCATGATCGCGATTAACCCCCATACCAACCCATTCTTTCAAACATGGCAGCCATGTTTGTTTACATCTGAAGAAAACATAATGGCTGCTAAATCATGTATGCCTGAACGGATTTCCAAGCGGATTTTTTTGTTTGAAAGCTGTGAACAGTGTGCACACACGTGGTGCATCATCTAGGCATGGGCGTGCACGATCCGTGCACTATAAATTACATGGAGGTCTATGGAGACCATGGCATCGCGGGACATTGAAGAGAAAAATCTTTGCAACATAAGTGTTAACAATGCCTCATTGTAAAAAAACTAAAAACTAAATCAGTTAATTTGAAATCGGCATCCTATTGTGATACAAAAGCAAAAGGTGCATTGATTGTGCCCCCTCGGGGCAGGAAGGGCCGGCCTTAGAGAGAGGGGTGATGAGAGTGAAGGGAGGTGGGGGGTGAGCGCCGCTGACGGACACAGAGCAATGTTTCAATCCTTCCTGAAAGATGAGAGAAACAGAGACGATGTGTCTATCCACAGGTCATCTTCTGTCAGCGGTCATTTGGGGGAAAAAAGTCTCTTCAATTATCAACAACGCAAGACGTTGAATGTGTCTGTCCTTCTGTCTCTCTCTGTCTGTCTGTCTGTCCTATCTTTATTCCTCTGCATGATAAGGAATTTAGCATATATGTCAAAATGATGGTCCAAAGTCAAGGCACAAGGCCTTGTAGACTAAACAGGGATTGTCTGTATTTCTTAATGTATAGTATTATACATCTATTTATGTCTGTCCCCTCAAAAGTACTGTAGCCCAGTCAGAGCTCAGGCCGCTATAGGCACAACAATAGAACTCTGTTCATTCATATATGAAGACAACATTAATAGTCTGCAAAAGCAAAAATGCCTGGTGAAGAGATAGATAGATAGATAGATAGATAGATACCTTTATTATCCCAAGGTGGAAATTCAGTCACCCAGAGTCACACAGCAGTTAAAGGACCAGGTCACCTCTGGGACAACCAGATCTTATTTTATTGTTGTGTGGGACACGATCAACACAATCCAGAGTTATTTTTTGTGTTCAATCTGTGTTTTTAGATATTTTAGTATTTAGGCCGATTTCAGCATGCTACAACTGGTCATATGATGCAAAATGCATCATATGACCAGTTGTAGCATGCTGAAATACTAACATATCTAAAAACACAGATTGAACACAAAAAATTATTCAGGATTGTGTTGATCGTGTCCCACACAACAATAAAATAAGATCTGGTTGTCCCAGAGGTGACCTGGTCCTTTAAGGTTACAGGACAGTAAGAAAAAGAAAAAGGACTGTGAGTGTTGTGTACAGCCGAGCACAAAAAAACAAACAAGAAAGAAGAATCAACAATACAGGAGAATCAACCATACAGAGCAATTAAGTTAAAACAAATAAAAAAAATATATATGTATATATAAAGTGTCAAGAACAGTTAAAAAACACAGCACAACAATAAAATAGTAGTACTTAACGTTTCTATAATGGAAGTGAAAACTCATGAACAGTGTGAAAGTTAGTAGGTCAATATCCATGCATGTTAAAAGGAATATTAGTTCATGTAAAGTACTTCCATACTCATAGGTGATGTATTAATACAGAACGCTGTTTCCATTTGGCCAAATGAGACATTGGCCCTCGCCACACTACAACATGAACGCAAGCATCCAGCATGTATAGTAGGGCATTCACCCAATATTCGAATATTCGAATATCAAAGTCACTATTTGACATTGTTCACCGAAGTCGAATATTCGCTTTTTTTTCTCTCTTTAAAACATATGTAGTTTATAAAGCTTGGCTAGATAGGAAGTCATAAGAAGAAAATTAAATACATTTTAACTGGGGACCCCCACCCTGACAAGCACTTGGAATTGTAGGTATTACATTTATTGTGACTCGGTTCCGCAGATAAATATTGTGAAACTGTGAGGCGTTGTGAGCATGTAGATCTGCTATTTTCACAATGTTCACCTCTTGCTTACTTAATATATGACAGTTTGGCCTGTCCTGTCGAATATTCGACTATTCGAATACTTTGAGGTCGAATAATTCGAATACTAAAAATCACTATTCGTGAATGCCCTAATGTATAGTGCAACTGAACCCCACATTATAAATCTACGCCGTTTTTGTACTAAACGGCACATGTACGGTTCAAGATTGGACAAGAGAGGCCACACCGTTATTAGACTCTTGTTTACTTCTGCCTGTCTTTCAGTCTGTGCATGTCTCATGTCTCCTAGTGTCACTGCAACCCTACATGTCTGTCTGCAGAGGTAATCGTGTGCTTATACGTGCATAACATGTTCGAGGGGCCTCTGTCCTCTTGTCCGCCCCTCAGTCTGTCCCTCTGACAAGTCACACGATTACTCTCGCTTCCTGTGTCTAGGACAGGACATGCACTCACTCACACATCCACTGACTGACACGCATGCACACGTACACACGCATGAGCTGTCTACACCATAATCCTCTCTTCTTCACAAATACAGACACAGACGCATGTGTGTGCGTGCACACACAAGCACACATTCACATACACATTCCTATACAGATGATACAGCACACACAAGAATTTGCTGCAACCAAATCCTCACAGACATGCGTGTGCGCAGGAACACACATACGTCATTCCTAAAAGCACACACACACACACACACACACACACACACACACACACACACACCACTTACATGCATAGACCCTCTCCGTGGCCCATGTTGAATCGGAGCCATCGTTATTTTGACCATTGCGATAATGATAATTGTATGATTCTGATTAGGGAGACGTAGCAATCAGCGCTGGTTTCTCATCGCTGAGCAGCCTCCTTATAGACCAGGGGTTTTCAAAGTGGGTGACGGGGCACCCTGGGGTGCCGCGACAGCAGTCCAGGGGTGCCGCGAGATCATATGATAATATTTGGAATTTATTTGGACACTTGAAAAAATATTTAGTGTCATTTTAAACTTGAAGTACAAAGTTATTTTCAAGTCGGTTCTAACCAAAACGGCTATTATCTCAAAGTTTTCCTCGCAACATAACCACAAAAATATCGTCACTGTCAGGCAGAAGCCTCGTATCTCCAAGTTTCAAATGTGTACGTCTTTTGGTAAAGCAAAGCCCTGCTTCATCATACAAGACTGTCTCACAAAACTAGTGAAAACGGCCGATCTACAAGCACACGTGTGCTTGTAGATCTGCTGTTTTCACTAGTTTAGTAAATCTTTTAGATGATAAATACAAAATGATCGGTTTTGGACATACAAGGTTTCCACCCGACAACAACGATATCGATATATGCTATAAATATAAGGTGCTGGGAGTGAAAATTATAATGTAGGGGTGCCTCGGATTTAAAACATATTCATGGGGTGCCCTGAGACAAAAAAGTTTGGGAACCCCTGCCTGCAACATCTGTGTACCTCAAAGTGCTTTTCACCAGCTCACGTGTTCACAATAGCAGTACCATGGCTTATTTGTCTGTCTGCTGTCAACAGTCACCAGGAGGACAGATGGACCGAGGATCACTTTGACAGAGACAAGCGACAAGCCGAGTGGGACTTCAGCAAAGAGAGCTTCTGTGATGCACCAGGTATGGCTGTGTCAAGTATACATATACGTACATACAGTATACACGTATACATATATATTCAAAGATTTGCACACATTTTCATGACTTTTTCAAAAATAGCAGATCTACAGTATAAGCTCGCAGCGCGGCACTCGGTGCCGCGCTGTGAGCTTGTATATCTGCTATTTTTCACTGGTTAAAGCATTCAATAATTCTAGGCCTAAATGGGTTAAAAATATACGTGAATATTGTTCATCGCCGGCAACTGAGATATAAGAGCAGTAATACGCGTGACGGCATGATATAGCTATTAAACCACAGCTATAGGCGTTTAAGGCTTCATGTTGTGCCAACAAACCCCTGAGCTGTGATATAATGACAATATACCATGGTGTGGAATGAGTTATTACTTTTATTATTGTTTTATTGCTTTTTTAAATGGTTACCAAATGTGGCAACATGAAAATTATAGACAATTAAAGCAGTTTTAATAACATTTCTCTTAATAGTAATTTCTACAAGACTGCCAGTGCCTGCACAAACAAGGTGGTTGCTATGCAATGTTTTCATCAGCTCTGCCTGTCATCCTTTGCTATTTATGATACTGGCAATGAAGACTCACAAAGGTTTAAGTTACCCACCGTCATCAAAGCATTTGATGGTTAATTCTGTTCACTTAATAGTAGAAGTGCGGTTGCCGTCGACTCTAATGGGGGAGACAATCAGAGAGGGAGAAATGGGTGACATCACGATATCAAGGTATCGTGATGTCTGATTGAAGGGTTACAGCAGATATGAGTAAAGCGCCTTCCAGGCTCCCGAAAGGATCAACGGGGACCGCGCCGCGGTGATACACAAACACACTCGCTCAGCGAGTAAACGCTGTGCGGTATTTCACAAAGATGAGCACAATCCAGCTCTAGCCACCCGCGCTCGCATGCACGAACGAGCACACGCGTGGGGATTTCACAGTACCGGCCAAAATAACCGCCCGCCTCTCATTGAAAATGAATTACTAGGATGCGGTCACCGCGTACCGTCTGGAAGACGCTTTACACAGACACGTACTTCAATGGGAAAACCCTTCGAGAAAAAGGTTACATCAGATGATGAGAAAGCCAGACAAGAACTATAGTCCGGTTGCCCTATGGGCAACCACACTAACTACAGCAGTCTGACCATATATATACCTTGATATTATGATCTCACTCTCTGATTGGCAACCACAGCCAATCATATAGGGGGAAAACGATGACATCGCAATATCAAGGTATGTCTGATTGGGTGAAGGGTCAGATGATGAGAAAAATAGACAAGAACTATAGTCAGGTTGCCCTGCAGGGCAACCACACTAATAAGAGATGACATTTACTAAATTTGTTTGTTTGTTTGTGAAGGGGATAGATACTCCAGACTGGTCTTCGCATCCGCAGAGGGGAAGAACCTGTGGAGTATACAAGCCATCAAATCTATGTGCAATATGGACAACAACAGGGTAAGACACAACCCAAACCACTGTTTTATTGTTTTATACTGTGTATACTGTATACCCTATATGTGTGCGACGCTGTGCGTGTGTGCTTTGATTGCATTTGTTTGTGTTAAATGTGTGATTTTGAGACCTGGTTTACCATGCAATGAGTGAGTGGAATCATTGCTTTTGGTAGATAGAAGCAACCGATAAAGGGAAATATTTAGACTTGTATCATGCAGGTAGATATGCTACAACCCAAGGTTCTACTAATGTCTACATCTAATTAAGGTTATTATATTATCATTCATGAGAGCGAATTCAAATTAAAATACAAATAGGAATGAGACGTTTTAAAACTCAAACGTATGTATTGTATTCAGTGCATTGCATTCATGAATTTGTTTGTGAATTCTTAATCTGCTTCCACGTGGATTTACATTGACATTAATTAAAAGTTTCCTCCCTCTCTCTCTCTTCCTCTCCCAGGTGCGCTCTCACAAAGACTACTGGGACCTGTGCCAGCGGACCAGCGACGCCTCCTGCTGCCCCAGCTGGACGCTGGGCAACTACATCGCCGTCCTCACCAACCGCTCGTCCTGCCAGAAGATCAGCGAGCGCGACGTCACGCACACGCTGAAGATCCTGCGCTCGTGCGCCAAGTACTACCACAACGGCACGCTGGGGCCCGACTGCTGGGACAAGACCACGCGGCGCAAGGACCAGCTCAAGTGCGCCAACGTGCCGCGCAAGTGCACCAAGTACAACGCCGTCTACCAGATCCTGCACTTCCTGGTGGACAAGGACTTCCTCAGCCCCAAGAGCCTGGAGAGCCCGCCGCCCGTGCTCACGTACAGCATGCTGTTCTCGCCCACGGAGAAGGGCGAGTCCATGATGAACATCTACCTGGACAACTTCGAGAACTGGAACGCCTCGGACGGCGTGACGGCCGTGACGGGCATCGAGTTCGGGATAAAGCACAGCCTGTTCCAGGTACAGCGTTGTGAAGTAACTGAGTGCATTTACTTAGGTTCTGTATCTGTACTGGGTTATTTGTTACTTTACTTGTGCAATTCCAATTTACAATGCTTTTACTGCTACTCCACTACATCTCGGATCCAAATGTACTTTTACGTCACTACATTTATTTGAAAACTTGAGTTACTGGTTACTTTGTAGATTTATATTATTACAAAACATTACTTCAGCCCTATATACATTTTGGCTTTTTGAAAATAGCCGATCTACAAGCTCACAATGCGGTTGTGAGCTGGTAGATCGGCTATTTTCAAATGATTTTTAAACATTTGAAAACTTGAAATGGGATATTCTTCATAATGAGTACTCTTACTTTTGGTACTTTTAAGTACATTATGATACCAATACCTTTGTACTTTTATTCAAATAAATTATGAATTCCGGGCTTTTACATGTAATGCTGCATTCACACTGAGAAGCCAAGCTAATGGTTTGCTTGGTTATTCAATGTATTCTCTATGCAAAATTCCAAGCTTTTTTTCCAGCTTGGAAATTTTAAAAGCTGGTTTGCATAGAGAATACATTGAATTACCAAGAAAACCATTAGCTTGGCTTGTCTGTATGTGAATGAGGCATAACAGTAGTATTTCTACATCGCAGCTATCGACGCTTTTCCTCAAGCTAAACATTCGATCACTTTTTCCCCCGCCACCGCTTTCCCAGGACTACCTGCTGACGGACACGGTGTACCCGGCCATCGCCATCGTGATCGTCCTGGTGGTGATGTGCGTGTACACGCGCTCCGTCTTCATCACGCTGATGACCATGATCGCCATCATCAGCTCGCTCAACGTCTCCTACTTCCTGTACCGCGTCGTCTTCAACTTCGAGTTCTTCCCCTTCATGAACCTGACGGCGCTCATCATCCTGGTGGGCGTGGGGGCGGACGACGCCTTCGTGCTCTGCGACGTGTGGAACTACACCAAGGTAGGGCATTCACCAAATATTCGAATATTCGAATATCAAAGTCACTATTCGACCTTGTTCACTGAAGTTGAGTATTCGCTTATTTGAATTTTTTTATTGTTTTCTCTTTAAAAATATATAGTTTATAAAGCTTGGCTAGATAGGAAGTCATAAGAATGAGTTGTCAATGCCCCTGGTGGATGAATTTGTTAATGCTTTATACCAGGGGTTCTCAAACCTTTTTTAGGCTGTGACCCCCAAAATAAACATATTTGAACTGGGGACCCCCACCCTGACAAGCACTTGGAATTGTAGGTATTAATGTGACTCGGTTCCACAAATTGCGAGGCGTTGTGAGCATGTAGATCTGCTATTTTCACAATGTTTGCCTCTTGGCCAGTCCTGTCGAATATTCGACTATTTGAATACTTTGAGGTTGAATAATTTGAATACTAAAAATCACTATTCGTGAATGCCCTACACCAAGGTGGACAAGCCGCACGCCGAGCTCTCGGAGACGGTGAGCATCACGCTGCAGCACGCCGCCCTCTCCATGTTCGTGACCAGCTTCACCACGGCCGCCGCCTTCTACGCCAACTACGTCAGCAACATCACCGCCATCCGCTGCTTCGGCGTCTACGCCGGCACGGCCATCCTGGTCAACTACATACTCATGGTAATAATGATAATAATAAACGTTATTTGTACAGCACCTTCCGTGACATGAAATGCAGCTCAAAGTGCTTTACAGTCAGAGCAAAAGTGAAGCACGGGTGCTTAACAGAAAGAAGTACAAATGATTAACAATAAAGCAGAAAAGAAAAGTAAAAACATAAAACAATATTAAAAACTTTAAAACAAAATGTGTGGACATGAATAACAGCACAGGGATTTAAAATCAACTTAAAGAAAGAGTGAAGAAATAGGCCTTGAGCTGTGCTTTAAAGCTATCCACAGAGGCCGCCTGTCTTAGGTGTAACAAGAGTTTTATTCCAAGCCGTCGGGCTGTAGAAGCAGAATGCTGCTTCACCATATGTTTTATATGTCATAGGTGACGTGGCTGCCCGCCGTGGTCGTGCTCCACGAGCGCTACCTGCCCAACCTGCTGACCTGCTCCAAGCCGCCGGCGCCGCAGCAGAACACGGGCTGCTGCACCCGGACGTTCTGGGCGGGGCTCTGCCAGAAGGCCAACAAGTGCCTGTTCACGGCGTCCGAGGCGTCCAGGATCTTCTTCGAGAAGGTGCTGCCCTGCATCGTCATCAAGCTGCGCTACCTCTGGCTCTTCTGGTTCCTGGCCATCACGGTTGGCGGCGCCTACGTGGTGTGCGTCAACCCCAAGATGAAGCTGCCGTCGCTGGAGCTGGCCGAGTTCCAGGTGTTCCGCGCCTCGCACCCGTTCGAGCGCTACGACGCCGAGTACAAGAAGCTGTTCATGTTCGAGAGGGTCCACCACGGCGAGGACCTCCACATGCCCATCACCATCATCTGGGGGGTGACCCCCGTGGACAACGGGGACCCCCTGAACCCCAAGAACAAGGGCAAGCTGATGCTGGACAGCAGCTTCAACATCGCCAGCCCGGCCTCCCAGCTCTGGATCCTCAACTTCTGCCAAAAGCTGAGGAACCAGAGCTTCATATTCCAGTCAGACGAGCAGGACTTCACCAGCTGTTTCATCGAGACCTTCAAACAGGTCAGTATTTTTGTAGCTTTTTTTTTTTTTGTAGAAATAATACCTGAGAAACTGTCAACTCAAAGGTAGGCTTAGGGCCGATGCATACTCCACTTTTAGAGATGAATTTATTTTGGTTCGGCTCTGTCTAAACTACAATATGACGTCATTCAGAGGTTCGGGGGGGCGGGTACCCTCATTAATTCGACTGTTCGGTGCTGTCGAGATTTTGTGACTCCCCGAACCGAACCGAACCGAAATAAATTCGGCTCTAAAAGTGTAGTATGCATCGGCTCTTACAGGGAGCAAACGCTTCGCCGGCACTCAGAGACATCAAAGAGTTTGACGTGTGGGCATCCAATGTGTTAAGGTGTAATCGGCATGCAGTGGTACAATTTTGAAGTATTTGTACTTTTCCAATTTTCAATACTTTTACTCAAAACAAAAAAGAGCAGACAATACAGAGCCAAAAAAATTAAGTCTGAGGTTTTAAGTGGTTAAATATTAATTTGCAAAACACTGATGCTATTAAAAAGTTGAATCTACAAAACGATTTCATACAGTATGTAGTGGGGGTCCCTGCTTCATCTCTCTCTTAGCTAACGGTTCCTTCTTGGCCTGAAAAAAAAGGAACATTGAATAGCCCTGTACCGTAATCCGTAATATATATTATTTATTTCGTGTATGAACAACTTTCTATACATTCTATCCTATCCAGTGGATGGAGAACCAGGACTGTGAGGAGGCTTCGGTCTACCCGTGCTGCAGCCAGTCCACCTTCCCCTACAAGCAGGAGGTGTTTGAGCTCTGCATCAAGAGAGCCATCATGGAGCTGGACCGGAGCACCAGCTACCATCTGGACAGCAAGACGCCCGGGCCTCGCTTTGACATCAACGACACCATCAGGGCCATCGTCCTGGAGTTCCAGAGCACCTACCTCTTCACGCTGGCCTACGAGAAGATGTTCCAGTTCTATCGCGAGGTACGGCCTGCTGTGTTTTTGCATTATACTGTACTAGATCCTTACCAGTCCTTACCCGTCCCATCTCGGGCCGTTCAGGGTTCCCACGGTCATGAAAGTCCTGGAAATATTTTGAAATTAGATTTTTTTTTCCTTTTCAGTACTGGAAAAGTTTTGGAATTGATCAAGGGTCCTGGAAGGTCCTGGAAAAAATAGCTATGCATTGTCTTTGGTTATTGATTTTGTTAATACCTCTGAAATGACAAATTAAACATTGGCCAAATTGTCAAATATTAGAGGCAGAAATTGTGAAAATAGCAGATCTACATGCTCAGCATGTAGATCGGCTATTTTCACAATAAAACCGTCTTATAAAGAATTCCTCAACTCTTAGTGCTCGTCAGGGTGCAAATATGATTATTTCAGGGGTCATGGCCTGAAAAGGTTGAGAACCACCTGTCTTTGGGCATTGCACATAGGAGTAAGCGACTTGTTATTGAGCTGAATTATTGTTATAGTCCTGGAAATCGTGTTAAATATTCTGGAGAAGTTTTGGAAATGAATTGGTAAAAATGTGTGGGAACCCTGTATTTATAAACTGGATAAATATGCTTTGATTATGTGGTCACCCTTTGCCCCACTCTGATTGGCTACGGTTATGCACGGTTTGTGGCCTGTGATTGGCAATGGGTGTAAAGTCTGTAAACACAGACAGACAGACAGACAGACAGACAGACAGACAGACAGACAGACAGACAGACAGACAGTCAGTCAGTCAGGATTTCTGGAATTTATTGATAGATAGATAGATAGATAGATAGATAGATACAGTAGATAATATAACGTGGCATGGTTTTCTTTTCTACGCGTCCAAGAGCTGTCGAAGCTATTTGCACATTTAGGCAACATCTGCTCTGCTGTCTGCCAATACAGAACCACTGTGTAATTTTCATGGCTTGGATTTGTCAAACTTTGTGTCGTTCGAGCATACAGTGTGCTTTTTTCTTTTGTTGGGGCTGCTTTGGGGACAATGAAGTAATGATGATGATAATAATAATAGTAATGGTAACTACCAGTAAGACTCCCTAATCGGGAGATAAGCGACCGTAGGTCACTTATCTCCACAAATAGGGCAAAAATGTGTTTTGCCCAAATCTTCCTGATCCATGTTGATGACATGAGTGTAGACATACTGTGTAGTGATTTTCGTGATTTTAGGGCAAAATCTGTAGGAGCAGTGTCCAAAAATGTGTTTTTAAAAATCGGCCTGGAGGTGGCGCTATATGGGAGAGATTCATGTTGATGGGATGAGTGTAGACATACTGTGTACCGATTTGCGTGATTTTAGGGCAAAAATTGTAGGAGCAGTGTCCAAAAATGTGTTTTGCAAGAATCGGCCTCATGGTGGCGCTAGAAGAGGGCCATGTGAGAAATGAGGGGTGGGGTCTCCGCGCCGGCAAGGCGGACGAATAGGTACCGGCCCCGGCTGTCCCGGTGGCTCCTAGCCGGAGTTACGGCATTTTATGTGAGCTGCAGTGTAGGGGGTCCTCCACTGGGGGCGCCACCACTTTTGCATCCGTTCTGGAGCACCAGGAGTCGGTGGTCCCCGGGAATTCCCCGTGAGCAGCCCCGTTGGGGTGGTCATTTGGTCAGTTTAGCACATTTGGTCATTTTTTACATCTGGGGGTCCCCCAGGGACCTGGGGGTCCCTGGAGCTCTGGGGGTCCTTGGAGGTTGTAGTTTGGCAGGTAAGGAGTGTGTGTGCAAAATTTGGCATGGATCGGGGCAACGGTTGCGGAGATATGAGCAGGGCAAGAGTGTGACGTGTGAGGTGTGACAGACAGACTGACGGACTGACGGACGGACGGACGGACTTACACTTTGTGCAGGGTTTGATAGTAAATGCGACCTACGGTCGCAAATAGAGGCTTAAGACTCCCTAATCGGGAGATAAGCGACCGTCACTTCACATACACAAACTTGAGAAGGCAATCGTAGCCAATGAGGAGGGAATATGTAGGAGCAGTGTCCAAAAATGAGTTTAGCAAACATCGGCCTGATGGTGGCGCTAGAAGAGGGCCATGTGAGAAATCAGGGGCGGAGGTTGTGATTTGCCATCCAAGGAGTGTGTGTGCAAAGTCTGGCATCGATAGGGCCAACGGTGGAAGAGATAAGAGTAGGGGCAAAAGTGTGACGTGACGTGACAGACAGACAAACTGACTGACGGTGGAGGTTTTGGTAGTAACTGCGACCTGACGGTCGAAACAAGGTTACAAAGTGCTTCACAGTGAACGTGAACCTCGGCTGGTGATGTTATGACTCTAAACTGTGTCTATATTTCAGGTGGACTCCTGGATCACTGAGGAGCTCGTGAACGCCCCGGCAGGGCTCAGCCACGGCTGGTTCATCAGCAACCTGGAGTTCTATGACCTCCAGGACAGCCTGTCGGACGGCACGCTGGTCGCCATGGCGCTGTCGGTGGCCGTGGCCTTCAGCGTCATGCTCCTAACCACCTGGAACGTCATCATCAGCCTCTACGCCATCCTCTCCATCGCCGGCACCATCTTCGTCACCGTGGGCTCCTTGGTGTTGCTGGGCTGGGAGCTCAACGTGTTGGAGTCCGTCACCATCTCCGTGGCGGTGGGGCTGTCTGTGGACTTTGCTGTCCACTACGGCGTGGCGTACCGGCTGGCCCCGGAGCCCGACCGCGAGGGGAAGGTGGTGTTCTCCCTCAGCCGCATGGGTTCTGCCATCGCCATGGCGGCGCTGACCACCTTTGTGGCCGGGGCGATGATGATGCCGTCGACGGTGCTGGCGTACACCCAGCTGGGTACGTTCATGATGCTCATCATGTGCATCAGCTGGGCCTTCGCCACCTTCTTCTTCCAGTGCATGTGCCGCTGCCTGGGGCCCCAGGGCACCTGTGGCCAGATCCCTCTGCCCAAGAGGTTCCAGTGCCAGGCATACTCGGAGGGCACGTCGACGAGCCCCTCTTCTGCCCCGGGAAAGAGCTCCGGGCTGGGCAAATACCAGCTGGACAGCCGGGGTGTGGAGGTGGAGCATTACGAGCTGGAGCCTCTGGCGTCCGGCCACAGAAACGAGGAGAAACCCACAGAGGAGCAGGAGGCGTGCACTCAGCTTTATAATGGAATAACTTCTCACCACGCCTCCGTTCCGTATTCACACATCCCTTATAAGGGCAAAGCTGAGTCTGGGAGAGCAGGACCCGAGAATGGGCTAGTGGCCACTCTGAGCACGCCTTCCAGGTGTCACTATTCACAAAACACCAATTGCAACTGTGGAGAGCGCCCACATCTGCCCCAGCCATGGATCCCACACCACTGCACCCATCACCCCCAGGACTCGCCTTCTTGCCCCACCACCCCTCAACTGTTCCCCGTCTTGGGAAGTCAAACCAGTAAACCAAACGCAGCCCTGTTGTCCACCACCATGGACCCGGTGTACAAGAACATGGAGTGTCGTATGCACTACGTCCACTGTTCCCCAGCTCATTTCCACCACTGCACCCAGGGTAGGATGATGGCCGCCAGGCAGGGGGCCGCCCACAGCTGCCATCTCAGGAACTACTGTGTACACGGTGCAAGCCTACAGGCCGGCCCAGCCAGGGAGCAGAGATCAAACACCCCGAGTCCAACCCAAGACTCAGGTGGCCCAAGCCCCGGCCCTGTTGCAGACCCAGAATCTGTGGGGGAAGAGGAGAGTAGTAAGACGGGGGCGAGGCCCTCCTGCCCCAGTCCAAATATAAGCAACTCAACTCAGACACAGCCTCAGACTCAGGGACCTTCCCCTCCCTCAGTAGCAGGAGCACACACAGCATGCAGCTGCCACGAAAGACAGAGAGGGGCGGACCTTGGTCGAAGTTGTGGTAATAACCACGTGTCAGGTGTGGCCGACAAAGTGGCAACGCAAACGGACACCTCTCATAAAGTCCCTGGCAACCAGGAGAAGCCGGAACGTATTCCCGTCACACGGGAGAGTCAAAGTGTCAAAAAATGCAAACAGAATAACTCAAAAAAGGAGAAGGTGTCCTCCACCTCTCCAAAAAAACTAATCTGTTTTAACAGGACGTTGAAAGCAAAGTGCAATTCTGTCTCAGAGTTTAACGTGCCAAAAACCGAAGCCAACGTGCCTGCTCTTGCAATAAACACCAATCCCTCATCTGAGAGTTTATGTTGACCACAAACAGACATTCAAAAGAGAAAGTCTATCCATTAAAGGTAGTAGATATTGTCCAAAACAGTATGACATCATCAGCATGCAATATCCCTGTGGAATCTTGCAGTATTTGGGGATATCAATCATTGACCTCAAGTGCCTCAATATGTTTCATGAAGCATTATGGACCCACCAAATATGTTCTGTGTTTAAAGTTTTTTTAACAGTTTCCATTCATGTGCCAGATAATGTCTTTGATTTTACATGAAGAATTACTTGGGAATTGTAACTTATGTGACAGAAAGGCTTAAGCCACACAATGCCAGACTATCTCACGAGTTGATTGTGCCCTGTTCTCCATTCGTCCTTTAACTGTTCATGTTGAAATTAATATGCTCATTTTATCTATATCAGCTATTCATGCATTTGAGACAAACCAAATGTAATCACCTCTGCCTCTGACTTTGTTTGCACATGCTTACTCTTTGCTGAAATGCAGCCATTCGATTACAAAAACTAGTAAAACATAATTATGCTTACATGTGTGTTTTGTAGTCACTGTACAAGTGATTGAGCTAGAAATATATACAAAATAAGTATAGTATATGCCTTGTCGCTGACTCAAAGTTTCTATAGTCCACCTTAAAGTTGTGTCAACTCAGCCACAGCAACTGTTACAGAAGAAGGTAAAAGCATTACCTTGACTGCAGCCATGTTATCCTTACAAAGAGAACCAAATCCTTTGGCTAGCATGATGGCATCATATCTACTTTAGCTACTGTACAAAACCAGAGCACCCTCAGGTGGAATCATTGAACGGATCTTGTCATCCAGGCATGTTTCTTACTTCTTTCACCTCGCAAGATAGTCTGGCTAAATTTAATCAAAGATGCCATTTTGAAGTTTTGCTAGCTAAATACCCTGCTCATAAGGCAAGAATCCATCCACATCAGCGGTGAAATGTACAGTATCTATCTATGTGATATTGTGTCTCATACTTGATATATTGTTCCAGATACAGTCTCACAAGTTCACAAACTATAATTAAAAATACAACGTAAAAGTTGATTATGAAAAAGGCATTGGCTCAATTTTTATTATTTTTTGTATTTGTGGGAGCTTTCCCATTTCTGCCTGATTTACACTTGGTTGCGCATTGTGTCGTGAACCGAAGATCTATGATCTACAAGCTCTCACAACCTGTCGCTTATGTTGTGAGCTTGTCGATTGGCTATTTTATATATGTGACACCAGTGCACAACTAAGTATAAATGAGTTTTTGCTGTAATGATCATGCCGCCACATGTTCCCGGACCCCATAATGAGAGGTGTGTAACTGTATGATTAAAATGTATTTTTAAGTGATATTGTCAAGCTCATTTTTCTCATCCCATACACAACTAAACACAAGAGACAGACAGGCACAGGCAAGCAAACAGATAGATGTACTATGCACACAGCAGCAAGGGGATAAAATGAACACTATACGGGGCTCTATTCAAAGGGGGGCATAGCTTTAGAAATAACAAAGTGTACACCTGTTTCATTGTCTCATTGCTGCTGGCGCCACTGGTGCTAGCGCTACTGGCCTGGAGCCCAGAGTCTGTGTGAGTCTGTTATATGTAGGCCTACTGGTCTGGGCTGGCTATAGCCTCTGACATCATAGACCCATAGACTTCATTCACACAAATGATTGTTTTTTTCTTTTTTACTCTTGTTCAGTCCGAATACACAATTTTAAAATGATGGTTTTAAGGCCGTTTTATTTCACATAATTGAAAATATGTTTATTACAATTTACAATGTAGGCATTTAGCAGATGCTTTTAATCCAAAGCAATTTACAATAAGCAGGTAATACATCAATATAATAAGCAAGATAATATGTGTCAGTACATCAACAATATAACAATGGTCCTGATTTAATACTTTATATTGCATAGGAAAAGGTACAGGACCGTACAGTTTACTGATACAAGGTCAACCTAGCATAAAGACCACTAGTAAGCTTTTAGGCTTGTTTGCATTGGCATTGGGGTCCCTTTGTACTCAATTCATAGGCCTACAAGATTAAATGACAGACAAATAAAACACAGTAGGCCTACTATGAAAAAAAGAAAAGGTCAGTCGGAAAACAATAAAAAAGAATGGTATTAAGTCCAAGTTTGTTTCACATTGAAATAAACACTATAAAGTCGCTCTGTCTGTAAAAATAAAAATACATGTAAAAATAGAAATAAATCGTAGCCTAAACCAGAACGGCCGACTAAGGGCCCAATGCGTGTATGTGTCTCCCGTAGGAAGTGAGGCCGATCGCCCCCCCGCTACCCCCGCCTCCCCGTTCTTTGCTCCCAGACCACGCCCCCGACCGTCGCGATTGGCCGGCTGTACTCTGCTGTACTTCCTGGCCATGTCCTGTTACTGTTGTTGTCGCGTCGCACTAGTGCTGTCACGCGTAGAAGGATGTTTGAGAGAGATGAGATTCAATTTATTGTCAGTGTACAGTACAAGTAGGCCTACAGTACAGTACAGTACAGCGAAAAGTATTTTCACATCTCATACGTGGAGACGTTTGGACTTTTGGAAAAATGAAAATGCGCGTGATTTACAACGCTGCCGACCGACCGATGACAATATTGTTGTTGGACCGTCGCTAAATACCATCTAATGATGTAAAGTTCGATTACTGTACCACATGAATAGCGTGGCATTACTGCCCACAGAAAAGCAGTGTGACTGCAGGTTTGGGAAGAGAGGGAGAGGGGGAAAAACGTCTGGAGACTGATGCTTTAGTCTAAAGTAGCCAGCGTGGAATCAGACTATTTTGAGTTCATTTTATTATTGTTATTGTTATTATTATTATGTTTGGGAAGAGAGGGGGGGGGAGTAGCCAGCGTGGAATCAGGCTATTTTGAGTTATTTTGTTATTATTATCATTATTATGAAGGAGAGAAGGGAGAGAAGACTTGTAATTGAACGTATTGGTAGCCTAGTATATACATAGAGATGATTAATGAGGTGTTATAGTGATGCTAATTCTACACCACCTGAAAGGTAGATATATGAGCCATCAGAATTCCATCCATTCCTCCTCCTCCTACATTATTCTATAGGCCTATTGTCTGCATGACATCATTGTTAGTAGAGATGCTTGATGAGGCGTTACATTAGATCAGACAAATATACTTCAAAAGGTAAAGGTACATAATGTTCGAAAATAGCAGATCTACAAGCTCACAACGCGTCGTTGCAACCCCTGCTAAATACATAAATTGTACTGTGTGAAGTGCTCTCCTGAGTGATCACTTCATCAATGCAGTGGGAGCAGTGTGCGACTAAAAAGTACTAGAATAGTATACATTGTTTATATAGTATACAAACATAAATGTCTCCACGTATGAGATGTGAAAATACTTTTCGCTGTACTGTACTGTACTTGTACTGTACACTGACAATAAATTGAATCTCATCTCTCTCAAACATCCTTCTACGCGTGACAGCACTAGTGCGACGCGACAACAACAGTAACAGGACATGGCCAAGGAAGATCAAAGAAGGAACGGACACCAACGTCATTTTCGTCATTTCAGGCTCCATGGGACGCCGCCATGACACTTTGGCCACCCAAAATTAACATTAGCGTCTATGAGCACTTCGTCACTTCCGCCACCCAAAAGTGGCCACCCGGCGTGCCAACTTCCGGGTGTTGTCTGTTCCTTGTAGATATTCCTTGGACATGGCCAGGAAGTACAGCAGAGTACAGCCGGCCAATCGCGACGGTCGGGGGCGTGGTCTGGGAGCAAAGAACGGGGAGGCGGGGGTAGCGGGGGGCGATCGGCCTCACTTCCTACGGGAGACACATACACGCCCAAGGAATATCTACAAGGAACAGACAACACCCGGAAGTTGGCACGCCGGGTGGCCACTTTTGGGTGGCGGAAGTGACGAAGTGCTCATAGACGCTAATGTTAATTTTGGGTGGCCAAAGTGTCATGGCGGCGTCCCATGGAGCCTGAAATGACGAAAATGACGTTGGTGTCCGTTCCTTCTTTGATCTTCCTTGGCCATGTCCTGTTACTGTTGTTGTCGCGTCGCACTAGTGCTGTCACGCGTAGAAGGATGTTTGAGAGAGATGAGATTCAATTTATTGTCAGTGTACAGTACAAGTACAGTACAGTACAGCGAAAAGTATTTTCACATCTCATACGTGGAGACATTTATGTTTGTATACTATATAAACAATGTATACTATTCTAGTACTTTTTAGTCGCACACTGCTCCCACTGCATTGATGAAGTGATCACTCAGGAGAGCACTTCACACAGTACAATTTATGTATTTAGCAGGGGTTGCAACGACGCGTTGTGAGCTTGTAGATCTGCTATTTTCGAACATTATGTACCTTTACCTTTTGAAGTATATTTGTCTGATCTAATGTAACGCCTCATCAAGCATCTCTACTAACAATGATGTCATGCAGACAATAGGCCTATAGAATAATGTAGGAGGAGGAGGAATGGATGGAATTCTGATGGCTCATATATCTACCTTTCAGGTGGTGTAGAATTAGCATCACTATAACACCTCATTAATCATCTCTATGTATATACTAGGCTACCAATACGTTCAATTACAAGTCTTCTCTCCCTTCTCTCCTTCATAATAATGATAATAATAACAAAATAACTCAAAATAGCCTGATTCCACGCTGGCTACTCCCCCCCCCTCTCTTCCCAAACATAATAATAATAACAATAACAATAATAAAATGAACTCAAAATAGTCTGATTCCACGCTGGCTACTTTAGACTAAAGCATCAGTCTCCAGACGTTTTTCCCCCTCTCCCTCTCTTCCCAAACCTGCAGTCACACTGCTTTTCTGTGGGCAGTAATGCCACGCTATTCATGTGGTACAGTAATCGAACTTTACATCATTAGATGGTATTTAGCGACGGTCCAACAACAATATTGTCATCGGTCGGTCGGCAGCGTTGTAAATCACGCGCATTTTCATTTTTCCAAAAGTCCAAACGTCTCCACGTATGAGATGTGAAAATACTTTTCGCTGTACTGTACTGTACTGTAGGCCTACTTGTACTGTACACTGACAATAAATTGAATCTCATCTCTCTCAAACATCCTTCTACGCGTGACAGCACTAGTGCGACGCGACAACAACAGTAACTAGGATTAATAAGAGAAGGATATCACACTGGGCGTGTCCCAGCGTGGTGCCGGGGTATTGCACATGCGCAGTGTTAACAGGAACTGCCATGGTGGAGTGTTCCAGCAGAGGCACTAGATAAAAAAGATCATGATCCGTTCTCAGTAGAGCGAGGTGTGTGTTTGTTTTGTTCTCTCTCCACTCATCACCTAAACAGCTGCAGGTTTTCTTATATTTTCTGCATAGTGCTGTGTTTTATTTTTTTTAAAGGACCCCAATTGAAACAAGCCCAAGGCTCTTTGAAGGTGTTTATCCTTTTAGTTGACCTTGTACCAGCTGTTATGAAACTACCTTTTCCTATGTAAACTTCTAATAAAGTTTTAAATCAATCAATTGTGGGAAATAATTGGTCTTCAGAGGGATGCTTTTATATAATCCTGTACTTTGAAGTATATGTCAGTCTAACTTGTACTGTGTGCCGTACTTGTAGTCAGACTAATGTATGGTGCAAAAAATTCAACAGACGCACAATTTAATTTATTTATAAGCACTTACACAAAAATCAGTAAAACAGCAGTAGATGAGAATCCGATGGATTTCTATAACTTATATTCATTCAGGATATGCAACAATAAGCCTACTTGTTTTGTGGCATAAGAACATTTAATTTGAGCAAATAGCAAGTCCCCAGCAGGCACTTAAAGTAGGACAAAACAAACACTACCATTTAATGGTCACACGCCGCCATCTACTGAGCCAAAGTGTAGGAGCGGGCCAGATTGTACTGCACATGTGCCATACCCCGGTACCACGGCTGGGACACGCCCAGTGTGATATCCTTCTCTTATTAGTCCTAGAACAGTAACAGGACATGGCCAGGAAGTACAGCAGAGTACAGCCGGCCAATCGCGACGGTCGGGGGCGTGGTCTGGGAGCAAAGAACGGGGAGGCGGGGGTAGCGGGGGGGCGATCGGCCTCACTTCCTACGGGAGACACATACACGCGGGCCCAATAGCCAACACAGGTTTCAATATCAAAACATGAGTAGGCCTACACGGTTTCACAGAAATTGTCATAATATAGCCTATGCACCCTTCAAGAGTGTAGGCCTACTTTTTTCCCCCAAAAAGCCAAAACATGGACATGGTAAAGCCTTTACTATCCATTAGGTGGCGCTGAACTGCCACCGCACCCCCATTTATTACACAAATCACAAAATGGTTTATTCCAGCCCTAAAACTGACTGCTGTGCTGACAGTCAAACAAATATGATATTAATCTATTATCTAAATTACTAACAAGTTTAGCGTTAGTGAGCAGAGAATGTGACGGCATTAACACATTCTTCACAGAAAGGTATTTTACTTTATTAATTAGGCTGGCAAACACCCCACTCTGCGTAGGAAGTAGATTCATAGAGTTGCGTGTTTACATTTTGCCCTTGGACGCTTAATTAATTAGCTATATATTTATTTTACACACAATTTAGGAAGCTATCCACAGAAGAAGATTTTGAATGCGACTGCCTGTCGGTCATACTAGGCTACGCCTGTAGCTGCAACGGAAGGAGGTGAGTGCAGTGCAGAGATGGAAAAAGTCAAGACTACCAAAAAAGTAGCTACTCAAAAATGTCACTTAAGTTAATTTAAGTAGGCCTATTATCAATACTCTGCAATGCAGAAATACTCTATTACAAGTAAAAGTCCGGAATTCTAAATTTACTTGAGTGAAAGTACTATACTTAATGTAGAAAGTAGCCTAGTCATTGCAAAATGTCCCAGTTTTTAACTATAGCATATAACATGTATAAAAAAGTATAGAAAATAGCATATTCAGATCTACTATTTTCAAATGGCCGAAATACAGTAGACCTACCTATAGGCTATAGGGCTGAAGTGGGTACTAATGTATGTTTTGTAATAATAGTCAAATGCTAGTAAAGTAAATAGTTGTAGATAGAGTAAAAGTAGGCTATAATGTGAGCCTCTTAGATGTAGTGGACCAGCAGTAGCAGTAAAAGTACTGGGAATTGGAAGTAGGCTACTCCAGTAAAGTAAAAAATCACACCCGTGTGAAGTGGAGCTGTGTGTGTGTGTGTGTGTGTGTGTGTGTGTGTGTGTGTGTGTGTGTGTGTAGATCATGTGTACCGATTTTTGTGACATTTGAAGAAAATATGTAGGAAAAGGAGCAAAAGGTGTGTTTTGGAGAAAATTCAAGATGGCGGAAAATCTATCCTGGCGCAAATGGGCGTGGCCTATATGGGGAGATGCGTCTTGACCCAAGGAATCCAGGGAAAAAAGAATTTTAATTTTCCGATCCACGGTTCAAGAGTTACGGGGCAAAACGTAAAGTGGGCCGTTATAGCGCCACCATGAGGCCGAGTGATGTAATTATTTTTCGATTCATTCTTAAAATCATTATGAATCTCCTCTCCGAGGTTTGAAACTGTAGCTCCTATGGTTTACGAGAGAAAAATACTTGAAAGTGATTTCTTGCATTGTCCCATTATAAGTCAATGGGGACAATTAAGCGTCGTTTTTTGCCGATTACGTCGGCATGGTAAGGCGGATCGGAACGAAAGGTAATAGAACACCATTCCCGGCCGAGCCGCACATTTTGATGTATATATTGCGCGAGTGGCGTAAATGGTGCGGCACTAGTTACGCGCCGAAGTCAGGCTACATACACACACACAGACAGACACACAGACAGACACACAGACAGACCCACACAGCCACGTATAGGGAGCTGCACACAGCTCCAAAAATACCTCTAAATTGTACTTAAGTAGCCTACTGTACTTGAGTAAATGTGCCCTGTAGTTACTTTACACCACAGGGCTGTTGTTAGAATATAGAGAATGACTATCAACATAAAGTATTGTTGGAAAACGTTATTCTCTTTAAAATATCAGTAGGCTATAGTTATAGAGCAGAGGTTGCCAAACATTATCATAACCATTGACCAACATTTTTGGCAAAGGATCCCCAAAATATTTTGTGTTGTAACATTTGTG
>NC_137823.1:26293272-26558272 GCF_963921795.1 Nannobrachium achirus | reverse complement strand
AATGTGTACTGACGGACCGACGGACTGACAAGCTGCAACATTTCTCATGGTATACTGCGACCTTCGGTCGCAACAATCAACTATCTTGTTTTACTACTGAAAACAACACCCAATCTAAGACCTGTGTAGAACATATGGGCTACTTCCATCTGTTTCTCTCTCTGTCTTCCTTTCTCGCTATCTTTCCCTCTTCTCTCTCAGAGCTAGAGATGGACTTCTGGTGCAGGTGCTCTGTAGTTCCCGCTGTCCAGCAGTAAACTGTTTCTGCAGACAGACGTGGGTGTACATTATGAACTCTACTCTGTGTGTCGCACAAGTCTAGCTGGGGGGAAAGATGGAAAAAGCAGAGCTACCAGGTGGCTCAGCGGACCGAGCTCCTTGTCTTGTTCATATAATTATCTTGCCGGTTCAAATCTGGATCATGACCTTTGAACCATGTCCCCCCTCTCTCTCTTTCTCTCTCTCTCTCTTGCAATGTTTCTGTGATGTAAGGGAGCTTGACTGTCCAATGATGCTATAAAGAATGTACAAGTAGGCATGTGCACACATAGACATCAAAGGGGGCTTGAGCCCCTGCCCTTTTATCCATCTGTAAAACGTGCCCTCTCCAGACCATGAATGCAGTTTTTATTATGGTGAAAGAAATGCAAATGCCCTCTTTTCCATGCCATACCTGAAGGCAGCATTCAAGAGAATTGCCTTGTCCAAACTCTCCTGAACTCCTGCAGCATCTTATGTTGAAATAATTGCCTTCTCTGTGAAGAAATCCTTGCCGTACACCACATCTCTAGTATTGGCTTAATTATGCTTAGTTCAATGTGGTATCAAGCACCGAAAATAGCCGACCTCCAAGCTCACAACACGTTGCAGCGCGACGTGTTGGGAGCTTAGAGGTCTGCTATTTTCAATATTTTCACCAAAAAACCCTTTTAGAGATTTCAGCCCCTGCCTCTCTAACATTCTCTCCACGTCCCTGTGTACAAGTGTACAAGTCTCAGCATGCCGCGGTGGCGTTCTTGAAATGACAGTTCATTTGGCTCCTCCTTACTCCATCCATATTGTATTTGATAGGTGATTTGTTGTATCTATTCAAAAGATTCTGTGCCCTTTCACTATATATGCTGAATTAGTTTGGCAAGGTTTTTTGTCCAAATTCCACAAAGCATATGTCTGCTGTTGGGCAGAAACCAGCCAACTCCAAAATGTAAATTTTTCAGGAAATGAAGAAACAAAAGCTCAAGTGGAGTTTTGAGGTTTTTGTCCAATGTCCATCATTGATAAGAACAGCTGAGTGGACCTGCAAACTCATAAATTGAGGTTGGAGGTCAAAAGGGTGTGGAGCCTAACCCTTCCCCTTTGGTGGAGTTAGCTAGCCTGGCTAAATCCCATAGACCCCGTCCACTCTCTGGAAGTGAAATCAGGTTAGGAGTTAGCTGGTTTAGCTGTCAGTTTGAGGAGCCAATGGCGTTGGCTGGTTTTCTCAGAAGCGCTTTTTAATAGTTTTCATTGGTTCAATATTTAGTTAACAAACACACAGATGTAAAGGGTGTTCAATATCAATGATTTATGAGAAATAATTGCTCCCAAGTGTAGGCACGGTAGTTTGTTGCAGAGACAAGTTGCGAGAGACAGCCGTGGACTCTCTGCGTCCACGTCTGAGACGCGTCTTATGACGCGTCCGTGCTTAAATAGCGGTCAAGACGCAGCTTTGCGTCCAGGACGGAGCTCCCGCGGCTCAAGACGCGAAACCGCGGCTCAAGACGCGATTCGAGTCAAAGGACGGGGCTTTGACACTACAATCGCGTCTTTTCGCGTCTTTTCGCCAAAAGACGCGGCTTGGATCGCGTCTTTGAGCCCAAAGACGGAGCTGGGACACTACAATCGCGTCTTCCGTCTCATGACGCGTCCGTGCTTAAATAGTGGTCAAGACGCAGCTTTGCGTCCCTGCACGGAGCTTGCGTCTTCTAGACGGCTCAAGACGCGATTCGAGCCGAAAGACGGGGCTTGGACACTACAATCGCGTCTTTGATCCCAAAGACGTGGCTTGGAGGCTACCGCGTCTGGCTGGAACTCGGAGCGGAGTCAAGTTCATTGAAAATAACGGGGCCGTATGTTTTGACGCGGCGCCTCCGTGAGGCCGTTGTGGCTAGTGTGTGTTCCCCTTCAGACGTCTGCTGTCTGCTCTCCGTGGAAAAAAAAAAAAAAAAAGGGTGTCTATTGTATGTATTTTTTGATGGAGAATTCAAATATGACCTTCTTTTTTGCATAGGACAACTCTAACCTGCATCAATTGGTATTTTATGATTGCCAATTGTACCCTATCCATCTAAAAAAACAAATTGGATCTCTATTGTATGTATTTTTTTATGGACAATTCAAATATTACCTTCTTTTTTAGATAGGACAACTCTAACCTGCATCAATTGGTATTTTATAATTGCCAATAGTACCCTATCAATCTAAAAAAACAAATTGGATCTCTATTGTATGTATTCTTTGATGGAAAATTCAAATATTGCCTTCTTTTTTAGATAGGACAACTCTAACCTGCATCAATTGGTATTTTATAATTGCCAATAGTACCCTATCAATCTAAAAAAACAAATTGGATCTCTATTGTATGTATTTTTTGATGGAAAATTCAAATATTACCTTCTTTTTTAGATAGGACAACTCTAACCTGCATCAATTGGTGCATCAACCTTCTCTCTATCTATCTATCTATCTATCTATCTATCTATCTATCTATCTATCTATCTATCTATCTATCTATCTATTTATACTTCACCTTTAGTCAAGAAGAGAGTTCAGCCTCAGGAACTTGCACACCTGGAACTGTGTCATGACTGTGTCATGGAGCTAAGCAGAACTATGTGAAATACTCACAATGAGTCTGATGGACCAATCAGAGTGGTGGTGGGGGGAGGGATCAACAATAGACAGAAACTGGATAATGCTTTGTTAACTGTCCCACCTAAGTCCCTGCTAGTCTGAACAAATCACCTTCCCTCTCAGAACACTACTACTACTACTACTACTACTACTACTACTACTACTACTACTACTACTACTACATTTATATAAAGCTGCTCTTGCATTTGAATTCAAGTCTGACACAAGTTAAGGTTAACTTAGGTAGTAGTTCATTTTGCTGGCTTTTGTGTGTGAGTGTGTAGGCCCACAAATTATTATAATTGTCTGTCATTAAGTGACTCAAAGGGAGACGTCTAATGGGTGTTTATTATTTTAATATTAACTGTGGGAAGATTATATATATTTTATTTTGCACTTAAAGTGTTGTGATATTATTCCTGAAGGAAGAGGGGTATTTTCACAGCCCAGGCTTTGAACCTAAATGCTGTTTACATGCTCTATAAATATTTATTTCTATATAAAACTCAGTTGTGTGGAGTTATTGTGTGCCTTTTATTGTAGCTAAAGAGTCCATTTGTTCACTAGACATTAAGTCAAGGTTACTATTTTGAGTTGAAGCCAAGTGTTTTATTACTTTGTGGTTTAACATTATTTAAAAGGCAAATTCATTGTTATGGTTACTTTAGAAGACTGCTTTTGCATTCATGAGTTATAAAGAGAGCCAAGCTAATTCAAAGAGTTAAGTTAAAGGAATACAAAACGTGACTTAACTCACAGCTGCCATTGGACAGACAGTTATAACATACTCTTATCTTTCACAGAACAGACAATTATCATTTAGTTTATCTATTTGAGACATGTAGCTGCTCTAGGGGAAATAGAGCATTAATTTGGGATCAGCCTATTCAATTGATAATGACCAATGGGTGCCAGTTTCTAAGTAGTTAAGCATATTACCATAACAATATATGTGGCCTAGACATGGATATTGCCCACTCAACTCGTAATCTACAGAAATGTCCACCACATCACACAGTATAAAACCTAGTAGAGAAATCTGCCTTCTCCTGTATTGTATTAGTGACATTCATTAATAAATAGTAAAATAACAGGACAGAGCAGAACAGGCCTCTGCTGTGTCTTTATTATGGGTGCATTCCAATGCAAATGGATACTCTGGAACAATCTGAAACAATGTATCTTTCCTGTGGCTGTTATAATGAACACAAACAGATCAGAACGTAATTTAACATTAACCAGTTACATTTATCATACAACAATGTAAGGGATGGATTCCTTTCTATTGTGTGAGTTACTTAAATGCTGATCAATATGTGAATCTGGCTCTTATCAGGTGGGTGTTTTCTCTCCCTGGCCTGTGCTGTCCTCAGTTAAACCAAGACAGTGCTGTTGTCACCAATGTGGAAAAAGCTTCAGCTCAATTTATTATCTCAAAGTAGACCAGAAAATACACACAGGAGAGAAACCATACGGCTGTGTCCAATGTGGGGAAAAGTTCAGTTTAATGGCTGCTCCGAAAGTGCACCAGAGATTTCACACCGAAGAAAAGCCTTACTGCTGTGAACACTGTGGCAAACGTTTCACTGTAAAATCTAGCCTCGTACAACACAAGAAGATTCACACTGGAGAGAGACCTTACTGCTGTCACCAATGTGGGAAAAGGTTCACTCTGAAGACGGCTCTGAAAAGACACCTGAAAATCCACACTGGTGAGAAGCCATATACTGCTGTCTCCAGTGTGCGAAAATGTTCAGTGATATGCATCATCTTCGGTGTGAAATCTCTGGTGCACTTTCGGACTATCTTTTCACCACATTGGACACAGCCGTATGGTTTCTCTCCTGTGTGAATTCGTTCATGTATTTTGAGATAAGACAATCGAATAAAGCTTTTCCCACACTGGTCACAGCAATAGGGCTTCTCTCTAGTGTGAATTCTCTGGTGTTCTTTTAAAATCCCCTTTTGAACAAATCTTTTCCCACACTGGTCACAACAATAAGGTTTCTCTCCAGTATGTGAACGCTTGTGATATTTTAGCAAAATACTTCCCACAATGTTCACAGCTGAATGGCTTCTCTCCTGTGTGTATTTTCTGGTCTACTTTGAGATAATAAATTGAGCTGAAGCTTTTTCCACATTGGTGACAACAGCACTGTCTTGGTTTAACTGAGGACAGCACAGGCCAGGGAGAGAAAACACCCACCTGATAAGAGCCAGATTCACATATTGATCAGCATTTAAGTAACTCACACAATAGAAAGGAATCCATCCCTTACATTGTTGTATGATAAATGTAACTGGTTAATGTTAAATTACGTTCTGATCTGTTTGTGTTCATTATAACAGCCACAGGAAAGATACATTGTTTCAGATTGTTCCAGAGTATCCATTTGCATTGGAATGCACCCATAATAAAGACACAGCAGAGGCCTGTTCTGCTCTGTCCTTTTATTTTACTATTTATTAATGAATGTCACTAATACAATACAGGAGAAGGCAGATTTCTCTACTAGGTTTTATACTGTGTGATGTGGTGGACATTTCTGTAGATTACGAGTTGAGTGGGCAATATCCATGTCTAGGCCACATATATTGTTATGGTAATATGCTTAACTACTTAGAAACTGGCACCCATTGGTCATTATCAATTGAATAGGCTGATCCCAAATTAATGCTCTATTTCCCCTAGAGCAGCTACATGTCTCAAATAGATAAACTAAATGATAATTGTCTGTTCTGTGAAAGATAAGAGTATGTTATAACTGTCTGTCCAATGGCAGCTGTGAGTTAAGTCACGTTTTGTGTTCCTTTAACTTAACTCTTTGAATTAGCTTGGCTCTCTTTATAACTCATGAATGCAAAAGCAGTCTTCTAAAGTAACCATAACAATGAATTTGCCTTTTAAATAATGTTAAACCACAAAGTAATAAAACACTTGGCTTCAACTCAAAATAGTAACCTTGACTTAATGTCTAGTGAACAAATGGACTCTTTAGCTACAATAAAAGGCACACAATAACTCCACACAACTGAGTTTTATATAGAAATAAATATTTATAGAGCATGTAAACAGCATTTAGGTTCAAAGCCTGGGCTGTGAAAATACCCCTCTTCCTTCAGGAATAATATCACAACACTTTAAGTGCAAAATAAAATATATATAATCTTCCCACAGTTAATATTAAAATAATAAACACCCATTAGACGTCTCCCTTTGAGTCACTTAATGACAGACAATTATAATAATTTGTGGGCCTACACACTCACACACAAAAGCCAGCAAAATGAACTACTACCTAAGTTAACCTTAACTTGTGTCAGACTTGAATTCAAATGCAAGAGCAGCTTTATATAAATGTAGTAGTAGTAGTAGTAGTAGTAGTAGTAGTAGTAGTAGTAGTAGTAGTAGTAGTAGTAGTAGTAGTGTTCTGAGAGGGAAGGTGATTTGTTCAGACTAGCAGGGACTTAGGTGGGACAGTTAACAAAGCATTATCCAGTTTCTGTCTATTGTTGATCCCTCCCCCCACCACCACTCTGATTGGTCCATCAGACTCATTGTGAGTATTTCACATAGTTCTGCTTAGCTCCATGACACAGTCATGACACAGTTCCAGGTGTGCAAGTTCCTGAGGCTGAACTCTCTTCTTGACTAAAGGTGAAGTATAAATAGATAGATAGATAGATAGATAGATAGATAGATAGATAGAAGGTTGATGCACCAATTGATGCAGGTTAGAGTTGTCCTATCTAAAAAAGAAGGTAATATTTGAATTTTCCATCACAAAATACATACAATAGAGATCCAATTTGTTTTTTTAGATTGATAGGGTACTATTGGCAATTATAAAATACCAATTGATGCAGGTTAGAGTTGTCCTATCTAAAAAAGAAGGCAATAATTGAATTTTCCATCAAAGAATACATACAATAGAGATCCAATTTGTTTTTTTAGATTGATAGGGTACTATTGGCAATTATAAAATACCAATTGATGCAGGTTAGAGTTGTCCTATCTAAAAAAGAAGGTAATATTTGAATTGTCCATAAAAAAATACATACAATAGAGATCCAATTTGTTTTTTTAGATGGATAGGGTACAATTGGCAATCATAAAATACCAATTGATGCAGGTTAGAGTTGTCCTATGCAAAAAAGAAGGTCATATTTGAATTCTCCATCAAAAAATACATACAATAGACACCCTTTTTTTTTTTTTTTTCCACGGAGAGCAGACAGCAGACGTCTGAAGGGGAACACACACTAGCCACAACGGCCTCACGGAGGCGCCGCGTCAAAACATACGGCCCCGTTATTTTCAATGAACTTGACTCCGCTCCGAGTTCCAGCCAGACGCGGTAGCCTCCAAGCCACGTCTTTGGGATCAAAGACGCGATTGTAGTGTCCAAGCCCCGTCTTTCGGCTCGAATCGCGTCTTGAGCCGTCTAGAAGACGCAAGCTCCGTGCAGGGACGCAAAGCTGCGTCTTGACCACTATTTAAGCACGGACGCGTCATGAGACGGAAGACGCGATTGTAGTGTCCCAGCTCCGTCTTTGGGCTCAAAGACGCGATCCAAGCCGCGTCTTTTGGCGAAAAGACGCGAAAAGACGCGATTGTAGTGTCAAAGCCCCGTCCTTTGACTCGAATCGCGTCTTGAGCCGCGGTTTCGCGTCTTGAGCCGCGGGAGCTCCGTCCTGGACGCAAAGCTGCGTCTTGACCGCTATTTAAGCACGGACGCGTCATCAGACGCGTCATAAGACGTGTCTCAGACGTGGACGCAGAGAGTCCACGGTTCTTGCTGCAAGTTGCACAACGAGAGGTTCATTGGAAAGATTAGTGAGTAGTTAGGGAAAGTACCACTGAGCTTTAATGTGTGGTTGTAGCTCTTTCCTCTCACATTCATTTGGCCCTCCTAAGCCAAAAAGGGAAAGAAACAAACAAAACACTATAAAACACATTACGTAAGAAAACCACCCACACTGGGGTTAAGTTGAAGGGAACTGCAATGAGAGATGGTTCTGTGTGGAAGGGAAGGTCTTATTTTGGATGATACAGGACGGTTTGTGTTCCCATCAGCCTTGGATTTTCCCCGGGTTCCCTATGGCTCCCTTTATCTTGCACTTCCACTACATCAAGGTCGTGAAGATGGACCCACTTCCCTCAATGGATTCCTCCTCAGCTTGCGTGAGCGGCCTTTAATTATATTTGTTTAAACTGAGGTCAAATATTAGCTATGGTCACAGGGCAGGGGTTTTTATTGCATTTCCCTCTGAGGGAGAATCTAAGAAGCATGTGTGTCTCTTCTAAGAATATTCCACCGGTTTGAAATAACTGTATAGAGGCCAGAAACCTGGAGAGTTTGTTTGCACGGTAAATGTTTGACACACACTTTTTCAAATTGGGGTTTTGACAGAGCCATTGGACTGGGGCAGGGTTGTGGAGGTGAAACAAGATTGTCCTGTGATCACTGCTAGAGGAATTAGATTGTCTTTGTCATCTAAAGAATTCAGGAAACTGTATTTCCAATGTGTCTCTAACATACTGCCATTCTAATTCGAGTTTAAAAAAGGTTGATGCACACCTCAAAGGTTGGTGACAGGTGCGTAGGACAGAAATGCATACAGATAAATCTAAAATAATAATAATATTTTGTAAATGTCAATTTTCTTCTGTAATATATATAGGTCTATATATATATATTTAAACTTACATATATTCTAGATTCATTGTGCATGCAGTGAAATATTCAAAACTTTTTTTGTTTTCATTTAGATTGTTATGGCATACAGCTCATGAAAAATTGCATGAGCATTGCATTTTATAACTGGTGTTGGTCCACTGTGTGTTTTATCAAGTTCAGAGTCAACACAGGCATCTACCTGGGGTTTTTAGAGCACTTTGTGCTTCCGTACATCAACAAGCTTTACGAAGACCATGATTTCCTTTAGCCAGAAGCACTTGGCACCTGCCCACAGAGCCAAAACTACTAGTAACTGATGTACTGACTATGGTATTACTGGGCTTAACTGAGCAGCCAACTAGCCTGACCTGAACCCCACAGAGAATCTGTGTTGTGTTGTCAAGAGGAAGATGAGAGACACCAGACTCAACCACACAGATTAGCTTAAGGCCGCTATCAAAGCAAACCTGGGCTTCCACACGCCTTAGCAGTACCACAGGCTGACCACCTTCATGCCACGCCCTTCGATGAAGACATTTGTTCAAAAGTATTCCAGACGAAGTACTGAGTGCAAAATTAACATAACCTTTCAGAAGTTTGACATTTCTGTAATATAACTCGTTCTTTTGAGTGATCGCGTGAAATATTCTAATATTCTGAGATATGGATTTTTTTTTCATGAGCTGTGTTCCATAAATATCCAAATTAAAACAAAAAATAAATACAATTGAATATTTCACTGAATGCACAATGAATCTAGAATATACAAAAGCTTAGCCCACTAGTCTAAGTTCCAGTCCTGGTGGAGACTCATCATACTACTGCTAGTGATCCATCAAGTAATACATTGTGTTCATAGGATGCCTTGAATGAAAACCATCCATAGTCTGCGTCCCCAGCAATAGAGGCGAGAACCACTGATTTAGACATTGGCTTGGTTCATGTCAGGTGTTAGCCTCGCAACAGCCAGACTCTCCAAAAGGATAGCACATTGGTGATGACATAGCTCGGGATGGCCGTGCCAGGCTAGTCAGAGGTGTATCAATCAGGGACGTGCAGACAATGTTAAGAGAGGCAGGGGCTGAAATTTCTAGAAGGGCCTTTTGGTGGAAATCGAAAATAGCAGACCTCCAAGCTCACAACGCGTTGCGCTGCGCCCGCATAGGCACTTTTTACAGACAGATAAAAGGGCAGGGGCTCAAGCCCCCTTTGATGTCTATGTGTGCACGTGCCTGGTATCAATAGGTCAACAGTTAGCAGCTGAGGTTACCCTCATCTTTTCTTTGAGTATGACCGTTCAGACATAACCATTAGGGCTGTCACAATTATTACATAATCGTCTAATCGTGATTATTTGACATAATCGTGATTATTTTTCATAATCGTCATAATCGTTTCCATGTTGAAAAATGTTCATATATATCTTTTTAAACTAAAAAATAGTGGAAATAGCCGATCTACAAGCTCACAGCGCGTCGCATCGCGACGCGTTGTGAGCTTGTATCAATGTTCTTTTTTAAGAATAAAGTGTCAAATATGTCAGTCATTTCTTTGTATATGTAGGTTATGTGTCATATCTACCATGTGCAACTTCAAAGCCTAAAAGCCAAACAGAAATGTAATTGTCAACGACAATTAAATCGTGAATCGCAATTATTTGAGTGACAGTTAATCGTCATGTAAAATGTCATAATCGTGACAGCCCTAATAACCATTTAGACTTCTCTGTTGGGAGTGAGGTCTGAACAGCTGGCTCATAAAGACCAAGAGCTTTGCAGAGAGGACTTACAGTCAGCCCAACAGGAAGGAAGTTTTACTCTGCCCAGTGGCTTCCTGTTTTAACACACAGCTCAGATGTATAGGGTATTTTGGTTTTCGGGAATTGCTGTTGTATTGCTTAGCGCATTGGTCAGTGACAGGAGAGATGGACAGAGGGACAAAGCTCAGGTGACAAGTCATGAGTGGGATTCAATCCTTAGGTTATGAGCAGGGTAGGTCTTATGAGCAGGTTAGGTCTGTAACTACTGTATGTAGAATGGTTATGTTCACTCTAATTTCAACAATGAATAGATTAACTTAACAACGGAAATGTCTCATTGTACTCACACAATTAAAAACTGCTACATTCTCCTGTGAATTCTATATCACAAAGCCAATTATAAAGCTCAACTCAGTTGCATTTGACTGTGGTCAACTACTAGCTAATAAATATGTAGAGGTCGCCATCTTGTGGATATAAAAACTACTGCCACCAGATCAGTAGAACTTCTCAGTGGTCCTTTTGTAAGTTCTGGTAGGTCATTTTGTCGGTCCTTGTTTTAAAAAACTGTAACATATGCAAGCAAAAACTCAATCAAGTCTAGTGCCAAGAGATGTTTTTGTAGAAAAGAAAAAAAGAAAGCAAAAAAAATGTTTTTCAAAGATTTTGAAGTTGGATGCCATTTTCATTTTCCAGTTGAATATTATCCTTGTTTTCTTGTTGAATATGAACGTTATCATCGTCAGGTTTGATGGCAGCCTGTGCAGCCTCTGCCGCGTCGAATTCCACCACCTTCTTCAGCTTGCTGTCCTTGAGGACCTGGGCGATGAGCCTGTCGTAAAACCACTCCAGGTCCTGTGGGTCATCTGGCCAGACAAGGTACTCTCTCTTCTGGACAAAAGCCCTCACTGCCCTGTGCTTCATCAGTTGGTAGTGGGGCACCTGGTTTTAAGTTGGGGATGTGCGTTGGGAATTTAAAACAGATTGTACTCAAGTGCAAGGGACAGACAGATAAACAAACAAACAATAAGATACAGTGAGAGGCAACCAGGGACGTGCTGGCCATTGGGAAAAGCGGGACAACTCCCGAACGTCCGGTTCATTCCCGGCCCGTCCAGGCCGGCCATTAGGATAAAAAATAAAAAATAAAATGTCGGCCTTTGTTCCATTTTGGGGGCTGGACGGCCAACAAAGTAAATCGTCGGGCAGAAATGTCCAAGTTTCAAATTTGTACATTTTTTCGCAAAGCAAAGCCCTGCTTCATCATACAAAAGGCCGTCGCACAAGTTTAAACTAGTTTAAATCATTTTTAAAATGATAAATACAAAACAAACGGTTTTGGACATACACGGTTTCCACCCGACAACGACGAAATATAACTCATGTAATTGGCCCACTGGCTTGTCACTTTGTCACAAATCTTTGAGTAGCAGCAGCAGAGAGAGAGATCTCTCTCTATAGCGCGCAATGAGGGCCTCTCCAACTCTTTTTCCCGGGCTGAATCGGGCCCAGCACATCCCTGGAGGCAACGCTGCTGATGTTTCAACAGTCAGATACACACCTTCTCCACCACCAGCATGATCAGGACATTTGTCAGCTCTTCCAGCATCCGTCCCTGAGCCAAAGCAAATGCCTCCAGGCACCAGCCATCTGTGAGGAGGCACTCAACAGTTAGTTTGGTCCCCTCACATTGTGGTGGGAAAAGTATTCACATTTTGTACTAAAATTATCAATACTGTAATGTAGAAGTACTCTGTTACAATAAAAGTCTGGAATTCTAAATGTGCTTAAGTAAAAGTACGAAAGTATTGGCTTCAAAATGTACTTAAAGCACCAAATGTAAAAGTACATGTTTCAAAATAGCAGATCTACAAGCTCACAACGGGTCGCATCGCAAGCTTGTAGATCGGCCACTTTCAAACAACCAAGGTATAAAATAGGGCTAAAGTGTTTTTTTTGTTTTGTTTTTATAATATTATAATGTATATCTGCAAAGTAACTAAAATTAATAATGTAGTGGAGTGAAAGTACAGTATTTGGATCCGGGATGTAGGCTAGTGGAGTAGTATTGGAAATTGGAAATACTTCAGTAAAGTACTAATAACTCTAAAGTACTTGAGTACAGTACTTGAGTAAATGTACTTAGTTACTTTACACCACTGCCCTCATATAGCACCTCTTTCATATGACTAGAATGTTAAGATTAGAAGAGTTTGATAAGAATTCAAACTAGTAGATGTATTAGCCACCTGCACAATGGACCCTTTTCACTGTCGCCTTTTCAACATGTAAACACAGTTTACACGGCAATTGTGTCCGTGTTTAATTTATATCTGTCTGTGTGCCATTATGACCTTTGCTGAGCTGTCCATGCTGACACAGTAACACATTATTCCCTTCAGCTCTGTTTACCCATCCAAGGGAATTTGTGCCTAAAGCTTATGTTCTCAATATTATTTGATAGTGGAGAAAGACAGGAAATGAAGAGAGTGAAGGGAAATGATATAGAGCAAATGGCCTGGCCGTCCGGGAATGGATACGGGGACTCACTGATACATTTTTTTATTATGTGACATTTTATGCTTTTAGAGTACAGATAGACAGGAAACCGAGGTCAAAGATTGGAGAGACAAATGAGACATGACCTGAGAATTATTAAAACATGTGGGTCCTCTCTACACTAACTGGCTGTGCCACCCATGTTATGGAAGTAAATAATTCAAACCTGTACCCTTAAGGAACTGCTTAGAGACAACGCAAATGGTCTTCCTGCTGCTGAAGATGGCATCTCTAATGTTGATAATGTGATCTTCTCCTGGCAGGAAGTCTCTGGCTTCAAAACAACAGCGGAGGATGTTCTTGTCCACGAACTGGTTGTCCAGCCTCTTCAGCAAGGCGTTCTCCACCCACTTGTAGTCACTGTCGCTGAAGCAGAGGTAAGCGTCGTACCTGACGTCGGCAGCGGCAGGGGGCGTGGGCTTTGGGCCCTCTAGAACCCGGCCAAGCACCCTTTTGTAAATGATGAATATTTGTCCTCTGAGGCGCGCATAAAGCATCACGTTGACAACGATGAGGATGACGGAGAGGGCGGAGCCTATGAAGAGAGACAGCTTCAGTTGTTGAACCGCCCTCTCGTCATCTTCCTCGCAGGGCTTGACGTGCTGGCTGTAAACCAGCAGGGGAACGTTATGGACGTCTTGGGGGAATTCACACCTGAGCTCTTCGACAGGGAAGGTTGTATCGATGGAGCTCATGTCCGGGAAGAAAGTGACGTTGGTCGTGTTCAACCACGTGATGAAGCCATACAGATTACAATCACAATAGAAGCGATTTGACGATAGACTGAGTCTAAGATTTGTGAGAGAGTGGAAGGTCGCAGGGTCGGGTGAGGCCAGGAAGTTGTTGGAGAGGTCAAGCGTTTTTAGGCTCTCCGGGAAGGTGTCTGGTTCGATATAGGTCAAGGAGTTGGAGGAGAGGTCCATTTCGATTATCGAGGTGAGACCTCTAAAAATGCCCTTGGGGAGCGACTGCAGGGAGTTGCTGCTTAAATTGAGAGCCTTTAGATTCTCCAGATGATCAAAAAGCGTAAGGCATGTTCCCTGAGCCCAAACGACCTGTAAGGAGCTGTCGTGGAGATCTAGCACTTTTAAATGTTCTGGGTGAGTTGTTGAATAGTCCGCATTTAAGGTGCACCATTTGATGAAGTTGCCGCCGAAGAAGAAATTCTGCAGTTGTGCGAAATTAGTCAAAATTATATAAACATCCTCCAGGTTTATCAGCCTGTTGTCCTCAATGTCCAGATGGGTACTGTTGACACAGCCCAATTCAATAATGCCGTAAAGTGATCTGAACTTGTTGTCTTTCAAAAGGAGGTATTCCAAGCTTGATAATGATGCAGGTGAGCCTAGTTCTCTGAGAGAGTTTCCTGTCAGATCTAGCATTCTTAAACTGGGAAGTCCACTGAATGATCTATATCCCAGTGCACCAATGTGGTTATGAGACAAATCTAACACTCTGAGGTCTGTCAGATTAGTAAATGTGTGAGAAAAGATTTCCCCTACAAGGTTGTGTGACATGTTAAGCATCCGCAGATGTCCTTGGAGACCATCAAAGGCATTTCTGTTTATCTGATTAATTTTGTTTTCGGATATGTCAATTATTATCACTTCATTCAGTGAACTGAACACACCCCTTTGCAAAGAAAATAGCCGGTGCATAGACAGGTCTAAACGGGTAATGGCACTATACTGGAGGCCCTCAAATGTGCTGCGGCTGGGATCTGGGAGGTTGTCATGGGAAAATCCTTTACCCATGTTTCCGGAGATAAATTTAAGATGTTTAATCTTAGTCCCCTGAATTGCCCTGAAAAACAGTCTTGCATTGTCTGAATTAAACCCATTGCCACTCATGTCAAGCATGTCAAAAGTCATCCTTCTGAAAGGATTCCCACATCTTTCCCAGTCACTCTCATTTAACCTACCACTAAGCCTAATGTCCTTCAAGTTCAGAAGACGGAAGTGTTTGCCCTGGAAACCAATCGTATCTTCCTCGCATATCATTTGAATCGGATTCAACTCCAGCCTCAACTCTGTGAGCTTCGTTAGCTTTGAAAAGAACGGTGCAGGACGGACCCTATCGATGTCATTAGCATAGAGGTCGAGTGTCTCTAAAGACAACAGCGGCTGCAGATAGTTATCCTCCAAAAACGAGCCATTTAACTTCGAATAATCAATGTAGAGCTCCCGTAAACTGGACAATCCCACAAACACCTTGGGTTCCAGTTGAAGGCCGATATTCAAACCAAGGACCAGACGGACCAGGCGTCTTTGCCTGTGGAAGGCGTTGTTCCTGATCACGAGACGTACATGTTGCATTCCCAGGTCCAGCTCCAACAGCTCCTCAAAGCCAGCCAGGGCGGTGTCATTGATCTCACTGATGTAGTTCATCTGCAGGTAGAGATGGGTGATGTTGGGAGGCAGAGCAGGGACCCAGTGGAGATACTGTGAGGGACAGTTGGCTTTCGTCCCAGATAGACGGCATGAGGAATAGCACCTGGGCATCTGCAGGATAGGCAGGTAATACTTTGATTACAGAATGTAATCACAATTATGTTTTGAACACTTAGGATACAGGATACAGTATGTCAAGAATAGTAGTATGCTGCACTGAAGATATTTCACTCTTTATATAATGGCTGCAACTGGCAACAGTTTTCATACCTGTTTTTACAGTCTAATATCTCACACCAACACCAGTGTACCCGATTAATTTTTTAATGTTTTTTTCACATTTTCTATTAACATCCACAAAATGTAAATGCCCACGCAGCACACACACACACAGACACACTCACACACGCACACGCACACGCACACACACACACACACACACACGCACACGCACACACACACACACACACACACACACACACACACACACACACACACACACATACTCCACTTAAAACAAGCTAAGTCAAGCCTAACCTTTTTTCAACATTTCAAATTAAATCTTGCTTCAATTCTTATATTAATGTTGTATATTATGCTATGTGAATGCAGATAGTACATATTACAGACTTACCTGCATGCACACAACGACAACAACCATCTGAAGAACCACTCGCCACATCATTGCCTGGGAGGAGGGGCTCATCTTAGTTAAGGCAATCATGTAAAGGTTCAATTCAGTTTCCAATATTAACAGTTACACACTACACTGTTGTATAGACTCTGCAGCGTTGATATGACACTATGCAGTCAAATATTCAGTATTAGTTGAACCCAGTGTGTACAAAGTTAGACATCTTTACACTCAGAATTAAATTAAACACAGGACTTTATTGTGTAATGTATTTTAAGACTGTTTGCATTGTTAGTTCATACTTTAATGGCTCAGTGTGCTGTAGGGCTGGCTACACACCCAACAATGTTTTCATTCAATACATTGAATTTTCCTAAATTAGAATTTTGGGTGATTTGATTCCTGGCATCACAATTGACTAATAAGGAAGTGTTGTTGGGTTGCCTTCAGCTGAATTGGTTGCTTGTTGTTGTACTCCATTCCATGATGCCAAAAATAACTGATAGTAGATGGGATATTTTCAGCAGTTGGATTATTCAATAACATGGTTACTATGAACACAAAACCAAAACATTCAAAGTGATTATCAAAGAAGTTTGACTTAAGCCAACAGTCATATTTATTACTATTATATTACTGATACAATTACTGCTACGTATGTAGCCTAGCCTAGTAGTTCTCAAATGTCTTCTTGTAATAATTGATATGTATTTGGCTGCAGACTCCCTTTAGAAAATATTTTGTGCCAGGGTCCCCATCAGCCTACCTGCATATGATAGTGCAGCCTCCCAAATGGGAAACATACTGTAAAAGAAAAAGACTGTATCCAATTTCTCCCTACACATAAATGTCTTGTTTACTTTTATTTACTTCTTTTAAATATCTAGTAACTATCGTCTTCTGTATTATTATTATTTTATATTGTTGTTGTTTTACTTCATTGTACTTGTCTGATGTTGCAATTAGCCTGTATCTCAGCTGTGGGAGGAACACTACTTTTGTGGTTGACCGGGGAACAGTCACTAGCAGAGATTTGTATTTGTATTTAGAAGAAAAGTCTTTTGGTTCCCTTTCCTAGAATGATTATCTTCCTACCTGTATTGAAGGTTTTTAGAACCGCAGATCAGCCCACTGTTCGACTGGGGTGTCGTTCTTCTTAAAATAGCCTACATGTAAAAACAAACGTGTAGTCTTTGAAAAGGTCTCACTGTGCTTTATTTTAGATGCAGTAAAAGGTACTAGTTTCCTCTCCTCTGCGACTTGATTTCGCAATCTTTCAGCCTTAATATTCTTCCTCTTGTGATGGTTTCCTAACTTCCTGTGTTGTGGGTCCTATAGAGGGTCAGTAAAGATAAGGGTAGGCTTTGTAGGCTATTTACATTGGGGCACGCATAGCCTAGCCTACTACTACAATCTCAAATGGCAAAAACAAAAACCCTATGCTATGTCATGTGTCAGTCAATAAATAACAACATGAAATAGGCCTACTGTAAAATGTAAACTTTTATGGTGGTTTCGCTTGATAGGCTGTAGGCCTATCGTTTTAACTCCTAAAATGTGATTTAGAGGAGGAGAATCAGGAGATAGAGGAGGAGGAGATATTTGCAACGCCTTGACAACGTTTCTCAACTCGATTGGTTGCAGTGCCGGTTTTAGGCCACATGGTGGCACAATTGTACTGAGTAAAATTTGCCATCCCAGACAATGCAAAGAAGGGGTGAAAAACACTTTTCATCCATCAGTTTCATAATTTAATAGTAGCCAGTAGCCTATTAACATTCTTTTGCGTGTGCTGCTAACAACAGTTCTTTGACATTGTTTATTTACATTCCAACTACACGGTTTACTTTGTGGTCTAATTATGATAAGTCCTCCTCAGTCAAAACGCTGCTTTTAAGCTTCTTGTGTTGAAGCTACAGTCCAGTAACCCCCCCAAATCCATTCCCTGACATTCAGGAGTCTTGTTTTAATGTTGTTTCTGAGTCTGACGCTGGTTTTTCACACTTCTCCGTCGTCACTTGCTCCAAGTCATGACACTCGTCCCCCGTCCCCCGAGTTTTGAGCGCACCCCCGGCGCCGCTCTCCAGTTTACCTCGCCTTTTGAGGATGTGGTGGGCCAGGAACACCAGCAACAAGATGACAACCACAATGCACACTATGATCCCCAGGAGACCCCCGGCCGTCACGCCGGACGGCCGGCTGGTCGGCTCGGGGAAGAGCACCGTCGGGGTGACGAAGGCGAACGGCGTGGTCGCCCCGGAGCCCTCCCACCCGTCCGTGTCTATGTCCACCTCGTCCTTTTTGCACATGTACCCGTCGACCAACGTGAAGCCCTCCCTGCACGAACATGCGTAGCTCCCGTACGTGTTTTGGCACTCTTGGTCACAGAAACCCATGTCGCACTCGTTGATGTCGATGCAAAACACTCCAGCCGGCTGTGGCCTCTCGTCGGACACATACCCTTGGGGACAGTAGCACTGGAGGTGGTCGTTGGGGTCGCACTCCGCGGGACACTCCTCCCGGCCGCAGAACAGCTTGCACTTGTGCGGCGCCTCCGGGATCACCGTGTAGCCGTCGAAACACGAGCACTCGTAGCCGCCTGGCGTGTTGGCGCACTCGTGCTCGCAGGGCGCCGACATGCACTCGTTGACGTCCGCGCAGCGGCCGTCCCCCGTCGGCCGGTAGCCGCTCTCGCAGACGCAGTGGAACGCGCCCACCGTGTTGACGCACGCGAAGTTCTCCCCGGGACACTGGCGCTCGTCGGTGCAGTCGTCGATGTCCCCGCAGGTCCGGCCGTCCGGCGCCAGCTCGAAGCCGTGGTCGCACATGCACGCGTACGTGTCGTTGGTCTGGAAGCAGGCCTGCTCGCAGCGGAGCGACAGGCACGGGTCGTCTTTGAACACCTCGCAGGTGACGTTGTTCCCGGGGTTGACCACCTGGCCGGCCGGACAGAAGCACACGTTGATGCCGGGCTGGTCGTCGCTGGCCGCGCACTGATGCTCGCAGCCGCCCTCGTCTATCTCGCAGCTCCAGGGGGCGTCCAGCCACCGCTCGCCGAAGCAGATGGCCTTGGTCTCCGCAGGCTGACGCACAGCCGTGCTCCCCGGGGGCAGCGACAGCACATCCTCGCCCTCGAAGCCGTACGGGGTCCTGTAGGTGACCGACTCCCCGTCCGCTCTGACGGCCAAGCGTTTGCAGGGGTTTTGGAAGTTGTACTCGCACAGATAGCCGGCGGCGCGCTTGCTGCACGACTCCTGGTTCCACTTGAAATCCCCTTCCCTGGACACCGACACGCAGCGGGGGGAACATGTGCCGTCAAAAGCGCCCCAGTTGTAGAAGTCGGACTCGCCGTCTCTCGTCACCCACTGGAACCCTCGCAGTTCCGCAGAGGCGTCGGGACACCCGCTGGTCAGATGCAGACCGATCCAGTATTCCCCCGAACGGCCCCCTAAAATAATGAAAAGGGTGTCGTGAGACACGGACGAGCGAACTGTCATTAAATGTCCACCCTTTTCGGCGCAGTTATTTTGGGCGGTGGTGAAGTCGGTGGGATCCTGGAACGCCGCGAAACACTGGTTCCCAATGCAGTATCCGTTATTCTGGGAGACCCCGTTACCGTTACTCGCCGCTAGCAGGAACCCCGCCAGTGCAACACTAAACAGTCCTGTAATGTTCTTCATTTTTCAAGCTCGATCGTTTAATATGCGCCCGTAGATTTTTTGCACGCAGCCTATGGACTTGAGAAAGTGTTTACTCCGCGACAACTCACATTTATATAACCCCCCGACTCCATGTCAGTGTTGTGGGCGAGGAAGGAAGTTTCTTTTTTATCACCCTGCCGAGTCGCTCTCCCTCCTTCAAAAAAAGAAAAGGGAAAGGGCCGAAAGTTTTTCTTCCCACTGCACACTGCTGCAGAGCGTTGCATTCTCCAATTACGCACTGTCATTACGCACGCTTTTCACGCACGCACAGGACCATCTCACACCCCCACCCCAACCTCTTCTCATCATAACTGTCATAGGTCCTGACTCCTGTGTGTGTGTGTGTGTGTGTGTGTGTGTGTGTGTGTGTGTGTGTGTGTGTGTGTGTGTGTGTGTGTGTGTGTGTGTGTGTGTGTGTGTGTGTGCGCGCGCGCGTGTGTGTGTGTGTGTGTGTGTGTGTGTGTGTGTGTGTGTGTGTGTGTGTGTGTGTGTGTGTGAGAGAGAGAGAGAGAGAGACATGGAGAAATAATGGCAATAAAGCATATAGGATGCCAGAGAATATGAAATGTGGATTGCGTTGCAATCAGTAGACTAGACATTGTAGCCTGTCATTTACCAACGAATTTACGAAATTATTGAACAGCAAATTTCCTCATTTACCAACGAATTTACGAAATTATTGTACAGCAAATTTCCAGTACCTACAGTCAAACCTGTTTGAGCTAAAGATGGCTTAGATTGTAAAATAATGGTCACTTATGTCTGTGACAGTTGCATGTAATAAGTAAGTAAATTAATAAATCCTCTAGACAGGAGTCAATCCCTATATATGACATGTCTCTGCTGATGAGCCCATAACACGCCCGTTTGTATGCTTTTAGTTGGATTAAAAGGCTTTTACTGATTCTCAATGAGGCCAGGACCCAGAATATAATATAATAATAATAAAGATCTCTCTCTATTAAAGTTACACTTTGTCTATAGTCCCTGGAGTGGAACAAAGAGATAAGGGTTTAGATCAGTGGTTCTCAACCAGTGGTCCGGGTACCACCAGTGGTCCCTGAAAGGGTTCCAGCTGGTCCCCAGCTAAATGATGGAGAGTCGGTAACCAAATGGACCCTTATAAGCTAGATCAGGGGTCTTCAACGTTTTCAGGCCAAGGACCCCTTATTTGAGAGAGAGAGAGAGAGAGAGAGATGAAGCCCCCACAACCTTTTCGTAGATTCCATATAGTTGCATTGTTTGACAGCACAATCATCAGTGTATTTTGGATTCATGTCAATTCGTGTTTTCAGATATTTAACCACTTGAACAGTCAATACTTAATAAACTTGACCTTTGGAGGACCCCTTGTAGTAACTTTGAGGACCCCCTAGGGGCCCCGGACCCCCTGTTGAAGACCCCTGGGCTAGATCTTTAACTTTTGAGAGCGCAAAATGAAACCAGATGGACCCTTACAGGTCCATTTGGTTTCAAAACTATTGTTCAAACTATTGTTAAACATCTGCATTACTTAAGTTAATTTATGCAATAAGTCAAAGAATTTAGAATGTAGAAGAATTGTTATTTCACATCAAAACATCATGGAATTGTTGACAAAATCTCATCCAAAGACAACAAAATATAAGTTTTTGGTCCGAGAGGCTGAATCTCATCAAAGGATGGTCCGTGGCTCAAATGCCCAATAAATAATGGACCCTGATGTGAAAAGCGTGGAAAACCACTGATTTAGATTATAATGAGCCCCTGGATGGATGGATGGATGCATTTGTCTTAGAAAGCACAGCAATAGAAAGCACAGCAATGTAGTGAAACCCCGAACAAAACAGTAGGCCCATGAGTACATGTCTCCATTCCGACATGTCTCCTTTCCGACATGTCTCCTTTCCGACACTAACCCTATCTCTTACCCTAACGGGGCCTAACCCTAACCTCTATGGAAGTGTTGCCACTCCGACAATAAGAAGTCAATGTCGGAGTGGCGACATGTCGGAATGGAGAGAGCCCCCCATAGCCCATACATTTGCAATACAAATTAAGCATAATATCAAATAAGATGTATGATTCTATGTAACTTTTCTCTCTTTTTATTTATCATAAAATACAAAAGTAACACATTTGCTTTCCATAAAGAAAAGACAACCAGTGCAGCAAGTGAAGGGAGGCTTGCCATATTCTGTCAAACAGGTGTGGCAACAAAACCAGGCAAATCGGGGTAAGGTGCAAAAGTGTTTTATCGTAATAGTGTATGTCTCTGTTATAGCAGCAGTTTTACATTCACGCGCTGGTGTGGTTCTCTCCGAGCCTAAATCATTGCATCTGCAGTGATCCATGTCTCTAAGAAGAAACTGTTATACAATGTGTTCAGCAGCAACATTCAGAGTTGAGCCTGATTTATACTTCGGCATATGATGGTGTCACACAACAATAGCAGATCGACACGGTCACAATGTTGCACGTTTTTGGTGCGCAACACTGTAGTGCCACGGAGCATAAATTAAGCAATACAGTCAACTTCACAGGAAGCAAGCTACAATGTAGCCTCACAGTGTTGCCAGTGAATATTGCATATGAAGTTCTGTTAGCTTTATAAATCTCCACAGTGAAATCCTTAGTTACATTTAATTCAGAGTATAAAATGGACCTAAATGGACTCATTTACATACTTAATTAACCACTGAGGATGTTACTATAATTCATATGATATTATCCTGAAAGACCCCTGTATACTATTCAGTGTATGCAGACTGCAGTATATAGTAGGCTATACATTTCATTTCTGTCACAACAAGGCATTGTTTTGTATTGTTTTGACAATCCTTTCAGAGCTTGACTGTACAATGGAGAGGGATGTAACAGGGCAAATAATAAGAGGGACGATGATCCATGATATGGGTTGTATATCGTCACTATCGGGCAGAATCTCCAAGTTTCAAATGTTTTTTTTTCTTTCTTTTTTTTCATAAAGTAAAGCCCTGCTTCATCATACAAGGCTGTCGCACAAGACAAGTGAAAACAGCAAATCTACAAGCACACAACGCCTTGCGATGCAAGCCGTTGTGTGCTTGTAGATCAGCTATTTTCACTAGTTTAAATATTTTCTTAAACGATAAATACAATACGAACAGTTTTGGACACCCGACAACAACGATATACTACCCAGAATGGTGCAGACACCATAGCCAGAGCAGCCATAGATTCATAGCAGATCCAACTGTCTTTCTCCAAAAGGTAGAATGCACCACCCAGGCCTGAATATAGCATTGATCAAAGTACAGATAGCAGTCAGGCATACAATCCTGGTTCTTAGAAAAATATTGAACCCTAAAACTCCCAAAGTAAATATAAAACAAATTAGGGGACATTTTCACACTATAGTTTTTTGTTTAGGCCTAATAATACAACTCAACAACACTGAGATTTTTACTGTGTAGGCGTTACAAGTGGCTCACTACGTAAAAAATATGTACACAGTAAAATCCAGTGTTAATCAAATTTGAGAATTCTCATAAAAAGCTTGCCAAATCGAAATCCCCCTCTGCTTGTAGGCTACACATCATAGGATTAAATACAAGCCCATGGTTTTTATAACTGCAGTGTAATGACACAGTAACAGAATATGCAACAAAAATGTGATGCCACTGGTGTTGCTGTACTGTATTGGCACTTTAAAGACCTACCTAGGCCTATTTAAAAACTGTAACAATTACATCTTCAGAAAACAATTGATAAATAATTACTAGAAAAGTGTTCCGCTTCTGTGAGGTTTTCTGTGTAGCCATGCACCGATACTACACTTTATATTTCATCACTGATTGTGACTGGAGAATATTTAAAGCTTGCCAGGGTTGTTCAACTCTTAAAAGTGATACCTGATTTTGCAGTAGGCTAATGCAGTGGTTCTCAAAGCGGATTCCAGGGACTCTGTGGGTTCCTTTAGGGGGGGTCTACTCTTAATGGACCCATACAAGTCTGTAACTCTTGACAGTGTACAAATGGAACCAAATGGACCCTAAGGAGTTAATTTGGTTCCATTTGTACACTGTCAGAGTTAAAGGAATAGTTCACCCCCAAAATGACTTTTTTTCTATTGATTACTCATGCCATGGAGACTTGAGTTCAATAATATTTTTAGTTTTTTGTCGCATTCCTAAGACAATAATTTGATTACAACAAATGTACCCCCATTGATTCCGGATGGGGACCCAAATGCACTTGGGTCCCCATCCGGACTCAATGGGGATAGGCCTACATTTATTAAAATCAAATTGTTGTCTTAGGAATGCGACAAAAAAAAAATATATATATTATTGAACTCAAGTCTCCATGGCATGAGTAATCAATAGGAAAAAAAACATTTTGGCGTGAACCAGAAAAATGGGCTAATGTATGAAACATGGAAACAAAACTACTGTTGAGCATATAATGCTGAAAAGTTCACTAAACGTGACATTAGTGTTTACAATGAGAACAATATGAGCAAAACACAAAATTATTAATTATGTGCACACTGCAGTAAAAACAACAACATTACAAAAGTAGTCTGTATTGTCACAGTCTTTGTTCATAGTCTCTGAGAGTCGTTTTTCCACTGCTTGTCAAACGAGAACTTCTGATACTTTTCCGTTGTCACCTGTTGCAAATGAAATATGTCAACGTCGGTCGCTCTGAGCGATTCGAGTTCGAACTTGCCGCAGCGTTTGAGCGCATTGTGAACCAGAAAATACAGCAGGCCCATGAACAACGCGACGAACAGCAATATCCCGAGAATGCTGCCAGCCTTCACATACTGGGGAAGCACAACAACAGCAGGTGGAGTCAAACGGGGAGTGGGTTTAATACTGGGAAGATGGGGTCCAACTGAACCTGATGAACCGTCCTCCTCATCTTCATCAGTGGATACACATTTGTCACCAAGCAGCTCATAACCTTCCCAACACGAGCACGCGTAACTCCCCATTGTGTTAGTGCACGTGTGGTCGCATATGCCATCATTCATCAAACATTCATCCATGTCTTCGCAAACGACCCTCGTCTCATTGCTTGCGTCCTTGATGAAACCATCGGGACACACGCACGTTATTTTCCCCGGTTTGTCCGGGTCTGAGACGCAGTCAAAGGCTGCGCATATCTGTTCTGTACAGTACGGCTGACACCTGGTGGGGTCCTTGTCCGACACCGTGTACCTGCTGCGACACTCGCACGCGAACGCGCCGTCCTTGTACGCGCACAGGTCGTGCTCGCACTGGTAGCAGATCTCGTTGTTGACGCACTGCCCGTCGTCTCCCATGTCGAACCCGTCTCTGCACATGCAAACCTTGTTCGTGCACACCAGGTTCGGGCCCGTGCAGTTGGCACAGTCGTCCACGACGCAGCTCTTGCCATCCTCCGCCGGAGCGTAGCCCGCGCTGCAGCCGCACGTCACGTTGTTGGCGCGGATGCTCTGCCCCGGCGGACAGGTGCACGAGTGGGCTCCGTTCTGAGAGACGCACTTGTGCTCGCAGCCCCCGTCCAGCACGTCGCAGTTCCACGGGGCCTTCAGCCACTGTCCGACGAAGCAGATGTGCTTGACGTCCAGCGGTTTCTGGATGGCGGTTCCCCCCGGGGGGAACCTGTCCAGAGTCCCCGCCGCCACCGCGGAGCCTCTGGGCGTGAGGTACCGGACGAGGTGGTCCGCGGTTTCAGCCGGCAGCGTGTTGCAGGCGTTGCTGTCATACGAATACATGCACAGGAAACCTTTTACATTGATGTCACCGTCGCACGGTCGCTGTCGCCATGTGGCGTTGCGCCCCGCCGACACGGAGACGCACTTTACCGAGCAGCCGCTCGACTTCTCGTCCCAGTTGTTAAACTCCGTGTCGCTGCCGCCCGTGGCCCACTCGTATCCAAGCAACTGCTCTGTCGCTCTGTCGGCGGGACACTTGCCATCCGGTAGCTTCAACCCGATCCAGTAGTCACCGGATAGACCGTCCAGGAGATCTAATACTATCTCGTGTTCTTTCGTCGATTTGATCGCCATTAAATGCCCAAAAAAGTTTTCTCTGCAGTTCTTTTCGGCGCTGGCATAACCAGCGGCGTCCTGGACGACGGAGAAACATCCGTTCCTGGTGCAGTGGTCGCGATCAGAGACCCCTCTCTCCACCTCCCAGAGGAAAAGGAGAAAAACAAGAAACACCGCGAGCCTCGTCATCTTGGAGCCGAAAAAGACACACTTTGGACAACCCAGACCAATATAAATGGCTCAGTCCGACGATCTGAGGTTCATAGACTGAGCATAACCCCAACATAGTCCCCATTTATAAAACACCCTCCAACGTCGTTAGCTTGTACAAGGAGAGGAAGGAAGTTCTTCCAGCCAGCGATTGGGACTGGCGTGATTGCTCAACCCACAGGCACGCAGCCCAAAAAAATCTTATCTCAAAGGAGACGCTGCCCCTTTCTTTGAAAACGCGCACAAGGCGCCCCCACCCAAATCCCAAATCGACGCATGAGATATTAGGCCTACCCCCCATATGTCTCTCTCCCTCCACCCCCTTTCCCCCCCAACCACATCACAATTTAAGCATTAAAAAAAAAAAAAAAAAAAAAAAAGCATTTAACAGGCGCTTGTAATCCAGATCCACAATAAGCAATTAGTATATCAAAATCACTACATGAAATGGAAATAAATAGTACGGTAATCTAAGAAAAAAATCAGTAAAAAAGTAAATAAAAAAATATAATAATAATAATAAAAAGAATAACATAAAAAAATGTAAAAATCCAAATTACATGCATGTATGGTCATTGAGGGTAGGCAAGTGAAGTAAAAGTATCAATACTGCAATATATAAATACTCTGTTTAAAGTATTGTCCGGAATTCAAAATGTAGGCCTACTTGAGTAGGTGTAAGTGTTGTCATCAAAATGAACTTTAACTAAAGTAAAAGTACAAAATGTTTGAAAATAGCTGATCTACAAGCTCACAACACGATGCAAGGCTTTGTGAGCTTGTAGATCGGCTATTTTCAAATAGACACTGTATAAAATGGGGCCAAAGTGGTTTATTTATGTTTTATAATATTATAATTTATATCTCCAAAGTAGCTATAACAAAAGTTGTCAAATACATGTAGTGGAGTAAAAGTTCAACATTTGGATCCGAGATGTAGTGGAGTACAAGTATTGGAAATTTGAAATACTCAAGTAAAGTACAAATACCTCAAAATTGTCACAGTCACTGTAAGCCTATTTTGACATTTTTACTACAAGTTGCCTTTGTAGTGTTTTAATCCAATCAAATATCGTCTGCTGATGTACTTTGACATTGATGGTCATGGTCAGAATACAAACTCCTTATGCTTTTAGGATATTTTGGACCTTTGGTTATTTTGGACTGTGCATCAGGCATTAAAAGATTTAAATATACTATCTTTTGTGTCTAAACAGTGCATTTTGAAAAATGTATTATTATAACTTTTGAGGCACATGAGGCTGCCTTAGAGACATCTTCACATTTCCCCACTCTATAACAAGCATTTCCAATTTCCACTTTGCCAGCTCTTTATGGGACATAAACATTATTGTACCCAAGCAGGCCTACTAGTTCTGTTAAGATGACATTTTATTCAAATTACGTTTTGTGGAAAACTATACTCAATTAAAAGCACAAAAGTAGCTATTTTAAAGACTACTTTGATTTAGTTACATACTAAAGTATGTAACTAAATGTGGATGCCACATTAAGTGTTAATGTGGCATCCAGAATAACTATTTCAATATGGATATGCCCCACCAACCAGTCCCGACTCACATTCAAAGCTTATGATGAGATTTTTCCTTGTGGATATCTGAAATCACTGTTTGAGGTGAGTGACAAATAAACCCCTCTTGATCACTTGATCTTGATCTCGTGATGCTTTCCAAGCATCTTTTTTTCTTATATGAGAAAACATTCTCAAGGTTGGCTTTGGGATACAAAGGAGATTCAATGCAAACTTGAATTCTAGTTTAGTACAACACTTCATCGAAAGTCTTCTTACGATGAAATTGTTTCCGCCTCTGCTTTGAAACACGCTTGTAGAATCTTGCCATCATGTATCACACACACTTCAAAATATTTCGGTTGGACCAAACAATTTGCTGTACATATTTGTTCTTTATCCATAGCAACTTACATCTCTGATCGGTCCAATAGCTCAGACTGCTGCTTGGTGTACACTGCATTCATGGCCTATGCAGCTTTGTCTAGTTTAGATAAGTCCCCTGGAAACTCTTAGGGATGATTTCTGGAGCCCAGGGATGATTTCTGGGGCAGTAGACTATAGCCTACCAAACGGGACTCCTCTATTGGTTGTAAAAAAAAATTAGAAAATAATTCAGCATGCAGACGCTAAGGTCTACACTTGAATTCAATGTTCAGCTTTGTTTTAAACTTGTGTAAGGAGAACGCAATACATTTCTCTGAAGGTTTGGTGCTGCTGATGACACTGTAGTTTGTAGTCTCCTCTCCTGGGCTTCTCCTTACTGTCTCCCTCTCAGCTTTGCTACTGTCTCTGTTTAAAAAAAACAACATGAAAAAGAGGTTAACTCTCTTTAAACAACCAAATACTATTTCCTGTCAGTTTTGCATTGGCACCATACTTTGGGTCACAATAAACACTTTTGAAAAGGACCCACACACTGTCAAGAACTTGCCAGAAATGTTAGCTTTATTTTGACGTTTCTGTCATTTCGACCCTCATCAGGACGGACAATACTATTATCATCCTTATGAAATAAGAGCATTTCCCAATTAAACATATAAATAGCATCAGTTTGCCTTTCTTTCCTGCTTTTCACTATTCTTAAGCTGGGAGGTACCAGTATGATACCTGTAGGTATCCCATTGTTTTCAGGGTTTAAAGGCCCCAGGAGGATTGCTTCCAGGAGTGACGCTGACTCAGGAGTTCCTCACAAGGATGCAGACGAGAAGGAGACGAGGAATAGTATAGTCCTTGGGATTCCTCAACTACCATGGGGACAGAGACACAATTGTCAAAGCATGACATTGCATCCTATCCTTAATCGAATCAGTCAATGACGAGTTGCTTCCATTCAATCAGAGTGGGAGAAGCAGGAAAGAGTTGAGAGGATTTATTCCGGGGAGAAAGTGACTGACTGGGAAGCAAGGACGTGTAGGAACAAGTGGGGTGGACACACTTCCTGTAGTAGTAGGCACGTGGGTGTATTGGGGGCTAAATGAAAACATTATAAGCTTTGAATTAACGTGAATCGTCATTCACACCATTCCACGCGGTTTAGTTGTAGCAGTTTAGTAGTTGCGTAGGAATGCTGTCACGAGCAGTGGGCTTCCTTCCAGAAATAAGAAAATAGTCTCCAACTCTCCATTCATGCATAACAATGAGGAGGATGGACGGCTATAATAATATTTCTGTGCTTACATTTATCCTTCCATGAAAATGGGTGGGGTAAAGTGACAGAATGGGGTGGAGGGGATGTGGTGATGGCGGCGGGAAAGGAATCTTTTGTTTCAGTGAGAGGAAGCAAAATAATCTGCTTTTAATTAGCGATTGATCTGATTTTTATAATTGTGTTCGCTAGGTTTCTGGGCAGTGGGCATTAGGGGTGCCACGGTTCAGTCAGCCCACGGTTTGGTTCGTATCTCGGTTTTTGGCTCACGGTTTTGGTACGGTTTCGGTACAGTAAAAATTTAAAATGAAAAAATAAAGAATCCAAAATGTTCAGTTAATTTTAAAGATGGGGTGCAAACATTTGTTTCCCCCCTAAAACATGATAATCGGTTATTATGATTATACAAGGAGGAAGATATTCTCCAAAAAAGTGTACAGAAAGAGTATGTTTTTATGTGGCCACACCCTAAAAAATAAAGACATTCGGTTCATTCGGTATGGGCTGTTCGGTTTGGTACAGGCCATTCGGTTCGGTATACCGGTTCGGTTCAGTATTGTACCCCTAGCGGGCATCCTATAGTCTCAAATGTAAGGGACGATGTGAGAGACGAGAGGTCACTTTGGCCAGACAAACACTTGAGCCTGACAAACACCAACCTTATCTCGGATAAATATTTCCATCTTGTCCAATTTAAGCAGCATCTCGCTAATCTACTAAAAACAGCAGAGGAATGTTACTTCCTCTCAAAGTTGACATGTCCATAAAAGCGCTTAATCACTTTGACGAGCTTGATGTCTGTGCCACCAACAACATACTGTACAGATTCAGCTTCAACTTTGTGCACCTTACCTTACAGATTTACAAGTGTAAAAGAGTGGATGGAATTCTTTGTTTTACAAACAAGAAAGATCTTCCTGATGGTCAGATCTTCCTAAAATAATCAATGTCAATATGGTGCATGTAATAGCAGTCAAATTAGGCAGCCAACATTGCAGCAGGATAGAATATATAGAAGTATCTTTTGCATGGTAGGATAGCTTTAAAATGAGGAAGAAATGGCTCTGTGCAAGTGGAGAAACATATTTGTGAAATAGTAGCATAATAGATAGATATCATTGTTCACTGTAGCATAAAACGTTACAGGAGAATCACTTGCATCAGTGTGCAAAATAAATACATTTTAGCAGGTGCTATTTACGCTATTTAACCACTTTAATTCTGACATCCCTATTTTGGGCATGTTTAGGCTATTCTACATTGCTTTTAGACTGACTATTTTCACTATTTGTCATTTGAAGTATACAGGTCTTAATAAGTGTCTAAAACCCTATTGCACATGATTGTCATGGGTGTTTTGCACACCGCTGGCAGTCAGGTAGGCTGTTTTGACTTAATTTATTACATGAGAGGTACTGTGGGTTATTAGTAGTCCTGGCCCACATCCAATCCGATTTTCTTTCACTTCAGCAGCCCTACCCTTGTTGACCAGTGAGGGCTTTGCTTCTTAGTTGCCCAATGCCTACCATTAAAGACAGTTGTAAATGCTTTGAAATTACATATTTGAAGAAAGATCTAATATTTAATGCATAGAATACTGTTAAGTTAGGAGTAACCAGTGTGAGTCTTGTGTAACAAGAATTTATAGTAGGGCTGCTCAAGTAATTTAAAGTAATCACAAATCGTGATTTTATGTTTTAACCCATGTTGTGCTCCAACTGTTATAATAGTATCCCCAACTTGCGACAGCGAGGCAAAATGTATTTGCTATTAAGTGGCACGTAAAATTCTTTACCTGGACTTTATCCTATTAGCTTTTGACCAAACTTTAATCAAATGTTTGAGTTTATGGTGACAATGATCAGCAATTCTTGCAGTAAAACTAAATATAATATATCACTGTCTTGAAATGATAGAATGTGAGGGTGCTGAATAAGCATCCTAGATTTAACCTTAGCTGAGTTTGCCATCTGGGAAGTGGATATGTATATGCGTCAAGTGTACTTGAGCAAGACACTTACCGGTAACCCTTAACAGCTCCCCCCAAGTGCTCAACATGACCATCAGACAGCCATCAGTTGGGTGAAGCTGAAAACTGTATTACTCTCTCTCTCTCTGGAAATAGCACCACTATGAGGTCAATTTGAAACATGTGAGGTGGAGGTTCTTCCTTGGAAAACATGTGAGGTGGAGGTTCTTCTTTGGCCTACTGGGAATATGTGTGCGAAGTCTTACGCCGATCTGTCCAGCGGTGCCCTGAGATTAGCTGCTCACAGTAGCACACAAGTACATAGACGGACAGAGGCAAAAACATGATTCCCTGGCCATTCTAACATGACATGACAAGAAAATACATATTTTACTTTCTTGTGATTACCTACTTTGTAACTGCAATTGGTGGAAGTTTGCACAACTGACCAACTTGAACGGTCATAGAAAAGAGTCTTAACATTGATTAGTTAGAACTGTTCCAGAAGAAACTTTGTCTTAGTAATGTCAAGTTAGCTGGCATTTGTATTGTAATATTTGTATGGTTATAGAAGAGAAAGTGATTGTTTTGCTATTCCCAGGCCAGGCTCTTTGGTAGCTGTAGTTAAAACACAGTCAAAGGCTTTGCAGTTGGTCCAGAGAGGAAAAGGGATCGAGGTCTTTCCACCAGGATGAAGGGAAGGAGTGGTGAGGTTGATTTACCGTTGACCTTACACACACACACACACATACACACGTGTGCAGCCAAGCACGCACGCACGCACGCACGCACGCACGCACGCACGCACGCACGCACGCACACACACACACACACACACACACACACACACACACACACACACACACACGCTACTGTGACTAAGGTCTATTGGAAAAAGGATATATCAAGGGTGGTGCATCCTGTAGTGGGCAGACTGGGCACAGACACACACAAAGATGACCTTTCCTGTGCTGTTCTGGTCTCTGCGAGCTCCTACAGTAGCCCACAGGGTGAATTCAGTGGTGACCCTCTCAGATAGCTTGTAATTATTGTGGTTGCTATACTGTAGGCCAGTGGTTCTCAAAGACCCCCCTAAAGTTCCTTTAGGGGGATCTAAATTGACCCATACAAGTCTGTAACTCTGACAGTGTACAAATGGAACCAAATGAACCCTATAACGGGTTCATTTGGTTCCATTTGTACACTGTCAGGGTTAAGGGGAAACCTTGACATTTGACAGTTTGAGAAACACTGATGAAGGCAACACACTGTTGTTCTCTGTCCGAGAATTATTTGCCTCAAAGTGAACATGCTTTTTGTTAATCTTTGCACAACAGAAAAGTGAAGCTTTTTGGTCATGCTTCACACACTACGTTGTCACTGTTGTCATGCTTCACACACTGTTGTCACTGTTGTCATGCTTCACATGTGTCACAACAACATAATATAAATTGTAAGACGGAATTCAGTTCCCGGTGGATTCCTCGTGCAACCACAGTATTCACAACCTCCCAGAATTGCGCCTTTCTAGTTTATATTGTCATCCCAATTTCACTGTCATATAAAACTTTACCCCCAAAGGGGAAGTTCGAGGATAAAACAAATCTAATCATTTTAGAGTTGTAGTCGTAAGTCGTAGTCTGTTAGAATGACCACGGGATACTGAACCTCTTCTCTGTATTTACTTAATACCTGATGTAACCCTCACAGCAGCCAAAAAAACGTGGCAGAGAAACGTGATGTCAGCCTTATAAAATTTTTTCGAAGCCCTCCCCAAGCTCGTCTGGCATCAGTCCATCCCTTGTAATTGGAGGCTGACAAACCCGACCTACACGTCGTCTTAACCTACACCTCCCAACCCACGCGTCCGTCCATCCTTCGCCTCCGCACACGTACCACCTGACCCACAGCACCACGCACCGGCCGGTCATGATTTGGAATTCTATCTGGCATGAGCCTTGCTTTCTTTTTTTGACTCCCAACGACCCCGAGAGGAACTCGCAGTGAGGATATTGTGTTTCACCTACACATACATGCAGGAGCGTCACAAGGGGGGGAAAAGTGGGACTGAGTTACTAGGGCCCGAGGTGGAGGGGCCTTAATTATTTTATACTTTAGCTATTGAAAAATAGCAGATATACAAGCTAAGTGCCGCACTGCGAGCTTGTAGATATGCTATTTTTGAAAGGATGTGAAAATGTGTGCAAATCTTTGAATAGGCCTATATGTATTTTTTAAGTGAACATTTGTAACTCAAATTTTGCTTCTGGGGGGTCCCTGGAACTAAATATTTTGAGATGGGGGTCCGTGGCCAAATAAATATCATTTAGGGGGTCCTTCACATGAAGAAGTTTGAGCACCACTGACATAGAAACATAGGTTTATCAAAAAACCTTAGAAGGATTTTAAATATTCAATGATTTGCACAAATGTTCACGATAAAAAAAAATAGCAGATCTACAAACTCGGTGCCGCGCTGTGAGCTGTAATAAGTGTAATAATGCGTTCCCAGTCTAAATGGGTTAAACCCCCTCCCCCTATGAAGAACATTCATGGGGGGCCCGCAGTGAATCCTTGTACCAGGGCCCAGAATTTGGTGCGACACCCTGGGCCCTGCATACATGTGAGACACACTAATAAATATTCTCTGTGTATATCTTGAGTCGAGAGTCACTGAGGGGATGGGCGGTGTGTGTGTGGGGGGGGCGGGGGGTTGGGGCGAGGGGTTGATAGGTCAGTCCCCACAATGACAGGAAACGCCCATGATGCCTCCTGGATGTAAATCACAAAGCTTTGCGTCTTGGAGGGACATTTTAAACAACCACGGTGCGACACATCTTCCTTTTCTTTACAACTTCTCTTCCACTCTTATCTTGGAGCCGCCTAGAACCGCAGTGAAAGTGCACCAGTGTTTTTTTTTGTAGAGAACCTTGCAGCACACATATACTGTGGCAAGCGAATGATAAGATTACAAAGTAATCTTGACTTGTATTTTGTCTAGTCGTGATTGTTTTAACAATATCTCTGTGAGATTACATCATTACATGGGCAGAAAGCCAGGTGTTATGAAAGGGAGCTCGTGCTTAGCAGAAACTAGTGAATTTTGTAAGATCTCATTTAGGGTTGAGCTGGGTAAATATATTTTACTGTTATGTAATCTTATATAGACAGATAATTAATTGCAAGAAGTCCCAACACAGATCTGTTATATGGATACCATAATACCATAAAAGTGCTGCAGTTCACTCTTTATAGCCTTGCGAAAGAACAAGCAAAAACCAGGCAAACAGTTGAGTTTGAGCCACATCACACAATGGCTATTGAAACAACAGCACTGTACATCAGGAAAGAATAGACTTCAACATTGCCTGTTTGGAACCAGGCTAGCTGAAAGGCGGCCAACTTCTACAGTGGGCTTCACTGCATTTCTCTGTTTCTCATCTCAAAGCCCACTCAGAATGCCCTCTACCATTCTCTTGACACGTTGCTCTTCAGCCAAATTCTCAGTCAGCCCTCTCCCTCCATGCCATGTTTAATTTAATCAGAATCTGGTTGATTGAATCTACTGGGCCTCCTCCTACATAGAGACAGATTATTAGCAGTCTGTGAGCTTTGGATGGGAATGGAGTTGACCTGGCACGGGAGACAAGCCAGGGGGGGAAAGAATGTGTTCTTGAGACACCAAAGCCTCTCGTCCCAATCCACAGTTGCAGACTCTCATCGACAGGAAATCAAAGGGAGACTGCCATTTAATACCGGTTTTGCTTTCACTACTGGAAAAACAGTATTTTGATTTACTGTAATATGTCACTCTTGATGCCATTTCCAGCTATTGTCTTTCATGTCAGATAGGGGCGATATAAGCAGGTCGTTAGAACACGTTGTCCACGGGGAGAAATTGTCACGTCCCATCCAATGTAATATTCCATCCGGGCACAAGTCAATGAAACACGTTGATTAACCTTTTGTGTAGGAGTGCATCCTTAAAGGATACACCAATGTTTTTATTGGTGTCATTGACGTAATCCACCATTATCAAAACACTGTTAAACACTTAATTCATGATAAGACAAGCTCTCAGTTTGTGATTGGAAATGTTGGACCGACAGAGCGAATGACCAATACTTGCTACAGTATGTTTAAATACTAGTAAAGAAAACCTGCACATTCAGATAGGCTATGTGCAAAATTCGTTTAATGCAAGATTTTGGTCAAGGCAAAAAGAAAATTACTTATGTGCAGTCAAGACTCCTGCATATTCACTATTATGAGACTGTTCATAGCGTCAATGTACAGTGATGCAAAAGTGGACTCCTGAGACCTTTTGTCAAAAATGACTATTTGTCCTATATTTCCTGCCAACCTTGAAGGCATTAAAACTGATCACACATCACCAAAACCAACAAATGTGTGTTATTGTGTTGTAAGCGCCACAAAGCAAGCTTCCCCCCCGCGTCTTGATGCCAAGGCGTACTGTATTAACACTAGTGTTTCCCCTCGGCTTTCCTGCCGAGTTCTGTTCCCACCTTGAACACAACAGCCTAGCGACAGACAGACAGACAGATGGAACGGGTTCACGGATGCATGGAAAGGCGGACAGGAACCCTGCGCTGTTCTGTTCTGTTGTGTTCTCTCTACATGTACCTCTGTGGGTCTGAGTGGTATCCATGCTGTCCCCTCAGGCCAGGCTATTCTGGCATGCAGACAGGAATATCATGAACTCCCCCTGACCTACGGGATTGAAAATAAACACACAAGAATGGTCCCTAGCTAGACGCTCAGCAAAGCAACACTCCAGGAGAGGGGTTGGGGGAAGTACCTGCTGCACGCGTGCACACGCATGCACGCGTGCGCGGACGCAGACACGCGCGCACACTCACACTTAAGGTGCTTCCACAAGACTCTGTGAAATCTGTGTGACTGTGAACGCACGCATCCCATTCATTTCCAATGGGGGCATGCGTGACAGTCCATCTAGTACGATATGGCAAAGTTCTCGCTGATGTCCCGTATCTGACGTACTGGCAAGGACAGATCTAATTTGGCTAAAGTTTGTCCAAACCAACATTATTCTAATCTGATTCGTCCGTCGAATACGTGAAGCCAATGAAAGCAGCGCCGCTGTGCTTATAGGTGTGGCTGTGTGTGTCTATTACGATATGGCAAGGTTCTCGCTGATGTCCCGTATCTGACGTACTGGCACGGACAGATCTAATTTGGCTAAAGTGTGTCCAAACCAACTTTATTCTAATCTGATCCGTCCGTCGGATACGTGAAGCCAATGAAAGCAGCGCCGCTGTGCTTATAGGTGTGGCTGTGGGAAATGACAGGGAAGTGATCCAATGCGTGACTGTCAATCAACAACAGCACTGCCCAAGACGAGCTGTGGTGGACTGGTGGCGGACAGCATTGCATTCTATACGTTAGACTCTGTCAACGGAGTCCACCTGAAACCGCCTTTCCACTTCCACTTATACTCAACACACGCACGCGCACACGCACACACACACACACACACACACACACACACACACACACACACACACACACACACACACACACACACACACACACACACACTACTAAGTTACTACTAAGTAACTACATTTACTCAAGTAGGCTACTGTACTTAACTACAATTTGAGGTAATTTTATTTTACTGGAGCACTTCCAATTTTCAATAATTTTACTTCTACTCCACTACATCTCAGAGGCAAATATTGTACTTTTACTCCACTACATGTATTTGAAACTTTAGTTACTAGTTACTTGATTATTATTATTACAAAACAAACATACTGTACATTAACCACTTCAGCCCAAAATACATTTCGTCCTTTTGAAGATATTGTTTTGAACTTGTGAAATTGGACATACTGCACAAAAACGACTACCTTTACTTATGGTACTTTAAGTACATGTTGATACCAATACCAATACTAACAGTTTTTCTACATTTCAGAATTGGTACATTTACTTAAGTTATTACTTTTTCCACAACTGATTTTATGTCTCCTTCAGTTCTCTTGATGCTAATTGTGTCACTAGGGGGTCTTAGCCGCAAATAATTGCAACACTAGATTTTTTTCAATCTGATCTAGGGTTGCAATACCTCCCATAGGAATTCAATGCATACCTCCCATAGGAATTCAATGCATCAAAACGTTTTATTTTTTGCTATTTGATTACATTAAACAATGTCAAACTCACCAATATTGCGGCTCTATGGAAAGCTTGAATTATGCTCTTTATATCTGCAAAGTGTTTGTTTCAGACAAATAAGTATTGGAGTTTGGAAGCACTTGTGGGAAGTCACTCAACGGTCCTGTGTACCACCTGGTTCTAAATGTCACATAATACAGGAGGCAGAGGTACGTTGCGGTATTGAAGACAAGCGCTTCCAATATTCAACACTTGGAAAAAAATCTCGGTATGTATGGCAGAAAGTAACTCATAACATGTCTATGGTGGATTTTTCTGAAACAAACACAGCATAATTCAAGCTTTCCATAAAGCCGCAATATTGGTGAGTTTGACGCTGTTTAATATAATCAGATAGCAGAAAAAAACGTTTTGATGCATTTTGGATCCCTATAGAGGTATTGCAACACTAGAGGAGATTGCATATTTGTTGTGGGAAAGTGCCTTTAGCCAGTCAGCCTGCTCTGTCAGAGGTTCAAGAGACTAGAATATAATTCCAAATCAGACAGATGAACACATACTGTATAGAGCTTTTTACTTACCAGTTAAAACAATCAATGATTAATATCGCCTGTGTGAGCATTATACACTTTTTAGCTGTGGTTATTTGAATGCCATGCTTGTTGCTATACTGATATCTATTAATACGTTAGTGATGTTCTTCAAATCCCTTAAAAAGTGATTAGCAGATGCAGTAAAAAACAGGAATGAATTATTGTGTGCACTTGAAACAGAAAGGAACAAAGCAAAACCAATAAACAACTATAAAACAAATGGCCCTTCCTTTTTAAAAGTGAACTATCCCTTTAAGTATACATGTCAGGGACTTTATTAAGAGGAAATTAAATGAACCACTTAAACCATATAGTTAAATGGGATACCCCAGAGCTATACATGGTCTGTTCCCTTTTTTCCTTCTCTACACCAAATCTCGTTGTTGAAAATAGCTGAATTCAGCTTGTAGCTGCAGTTATTTTTGCTTAATGTTCATGCCAGAATAGGGACGCTGGGTGTCATGTGGTTAAGCTTTCATAACACAGTTTTAGACTTGATGGTCTGCATAAATATTACCAAAAATAAAACTAACAACACTGTGTGTAACACGATCTTCGTTTGTGCAGTCCCACGCCTCTGTATGCATGCATACTGTATGTGCAAGTCATACACAATTTGTGTGTGTGTGTGTGTGTGTGTGTGTGTGTGTGTGTGTGTGTGTGTGTGTGTGTGTGTGTGTGTGTGTGTGTGTGTGTGTGTGTGTGTGTGTGTGTGTGTGTGTGTAACCTACAAACCTTATTATAACTTAACAGTGAATGGGCAAGGCCTGAAATAACACACACACACATACACACACACACAGGCTGTAGTCATTGACAGTCATCACACATTATGGGTGCTGCTAGATGTATCTTTAATTAAAATCACATTGTAGAGTAGATGCATGATAGAGCATGCTAAGAGTTTTGCAATCGTTTATTATTCGTATATGAACACAAGTAAAACTGGTCTAGCGTGTGTGCGCGCGCGTACATGCGTGTGTTAACGTGTCTACTGTACAGTATGTGCGTGTTTACTGCCAAGCCAAGCTCCTCAACAATGTCTTGTTGTCCTGTTATCCTGTTAGCCATACTATGGAGAACGTACATGTTTAGGGTGGAGGTCTTGCCCCATAGGGTAGTTGCTTCCGCACTTCCTTTCTTTGCTGCCACCGCCGTGTGTGTGTGTGTGTGTGTGTGTGTGTGTGTGTGTGTGTGTGTGTGTGTGTGTGTGTGTGTGTGTGTGTGTGTGTGTGTGTGTGTGTGTGTGTGTGTGGTTAAAAATGAGGCTTTACAAAAACATAACTAACTAAAACGGTATTATGTGTTACAAAAATAAATATAGCTACAATATATTAAAATGAGCTAATGGGAGTGCGGGGGCGCGGTGACTCCGCCATCCTTTAATAGTTTAATCTTTGTCAAAATTGCAAAAATAACAGATCTACAAGCTCAATATTCAATTTTAGGATTTTTTTCTGACCTTGTTGAATCTTGCCCCTGACTAATCCATATTATAAAAGAATGACTAAAAACCAAACTAAAACTAAGCCTCTTAAAAAATTATAATTATTATAACTTAATTATAACTCAACTAGCAAACCCGTTTTAAAAATGAATCAAAACTAAACTGAAAACAAAAAGTCAAAATTAAATCAAAAGAAAACATTAAACATTAAAGTGCTGGGGGTGTGTTCCTCCCTCCACGTCATCAGCACCCACAGTCCCACACCCTAGGTGGGGTTGGCGATAGGGCCTTTCTGTGTGGAGTTTGCATGTTCTCCCCGTGTCTCTTAGGGTAAATGCCCTCACAAAAACATGCAGTAGTCCTGGTTTCTATACTACCTCCCCCTAGACAGCCAGGTGCTCCCAATTGCCCTGCAGGGGAGAGTGGAAACCAGGACTACAGGTTAGGTAGTTGGCACTGGGTGAGAAAATGGGTTGCAAAAACCGTGGGATAAAAATTATAAAAAAGAAAAAGAGAAAACATTATTAAATGTTCATTGGTAACATGACGCTTGACGGTGTTACCAAAGATGATTTGAGTGAGAGATTACTCAGCTATTGTCTCATGCATGACGCATGTTCCTTAGAACCTCATGAGGATGCAGCAAAGTCACTTTTGACAGCCCCATAATATCTAGAAAAGCTCTATATAAATTGCATGTATCATTATTATTATTATTATTATTAAAATGCAACATAAGGTGCTTGTATTGACCCATCTGTTTGTGCACCCTGGTGGCTCTATTGGGTTGGTTCACCCAGACCATGTCAGGTCTGTAGCATATGGGCACAGCTGGCCCATATATGCTAGCTGTACCGTAGAGTAGTGGTTCTCAACCTGTGGGTCGGGACCCCCAGAGGGGTCCCCAAATTATTTTAGGGGGTGCCCTGATGTTTAGCTAACAGCAAACAGACCAACATACAATTTAAGTGTATACAGGGTATCTGCACATTTCTAAAGTGACAATTTAAGGGCTTCAAATACCTTTTTAGTACCTCTGGTCAAACATCGGTCTGAAAATTTAGAGAACCACTGCTGTAGAGTACAACGTTAAATCCTTAATCTTACAATGTAACTCTGAATAATGTACTAATGGACCTGCTCTCTCTCTCTCTCTCCTGTGTCTTCACTGTGGTATTGGGGATAGAGAGAGGCCTTTATTTCAAGAATTTAAAAAAGACCTCTTACATTATTGTAAGTTATTACATTAATTAATTTTGGCTACACACACTGCAGTGTTGCCCCCATTCTCTTTGGGCGGGGGAAATGGCTACTCTTCCCGTGCTCCCGATTCTTCTCATTTCCTGTTTAACCTAATATCCTGGGCTGTGTGTCACCACAGACATAGAAAGGTAGACGCCTCTTCCAGCTGGGGGGGGCTGGTCCAAGACTCCTGGCAAGCCTCCCAATAACTCTATGCAAGCCTCCAGAATTCTGAGGCGGGGCTCTTGGGAATTCTGAAGGACGCTTCCTTGTGCGTCACAGAATGGGAAGCTCGGTAGTCCAATCAGATGCAGTCCTGGCAGGACTCCCTCTTTCCCATTGGAGGGGGCTGAGTGCCTTCCGCAGTTCCACAGTTATGCACTTCCGCCAGGGGTGTTTGACCAGTCGCGCTAATGAACTGCAGCGGTGGAGGAGGTATCTAGCTTTTTATATCTGTGTGTGTCACTTCTTGTGTGTGTACTGTAGGCCAGTGGTTCTCAACCTGTGGGTCGGGACCCCCAAGGGGGTCCCCAAATTATTTTGGGGGGTCCCCAGATGATTAACTTAATGTGCAACATTGTTTTCTCTCTCAACAGCAAACAAACCAACATAAAGTTTAAGTGTACATAGAGGGTATCTGCACATTTCTAAAGTGACAAGTTAAAGGACTTTTTAATACCTCTAAAATGATAAATTAAACATTGTCCAAATTGTCAAATATTAGAGGCAGCAATAGAACCGTGTTATACAAAATGTAATGCCTCAACTCTCTTAGTGCTCGCCAGGGTGGAGGGGTCCCCGGTTAAAATATGACCGTCGCACAAAAGTAGTGAAAACAGCAGATCTACAAGCACACAACGCGCCGTCCTCGCGTTGTGTGCTTGTAGATCGGCTGTTTTCACTAGTTTAAATCATTTTTAAAAGGATAAATGCGAAACAAACGGTTGTGGACATACAAGATTTTCACCCGACAACGACGGTATCTGAACTGTCGCTGGAGTAGCGGGAACGCCACCCCTGCAATGTTGTGGCCCTCGGCTTTGTACCCTAGACATCATTTCGGCCCTTGGGGAAAACTAATTGGGGAACCCTGCTGTAGGCTATGGGTTTATGTGTACATAATATAACTGGGTTTGTAACACCCTGTGAACCGCAGACACTCTTTTCTGTGTAATAAGCCTTCTCTCTCTAATGATGACATAATGATGTGCTTACAGTACACTGTAGAAATCACTGGGAAAAACATTCTTCCCATCAGCAGCACAGGGATGTGGGTTTCACAACAACCCGGGATTGTGACGTGAAGGGATATTATTATATGAAGTTCATAATTATGTGAACAAAGGGGGAGGTTAACCTGCATTGTGGGCCGAGTCTTTATGACTCACACCCACCGATAGACACACAAACATGCAGCCATGGTGAGCATAGAACTTTCCAGTATTCTGAAACTACTTCTAGGCTGAGTTTCTACCGTGATGAAAGTTCATTTTAAATGATTGCGAAAAGTCACTGACGTGATATTTTGTGATATTTTATTTGTCATATCATAGTGTAATGATTAAAAAAAAGAAACTCGAAACACTTCCCAAATAAATCATTACTGGTTGTGTCACTCCCATGGCTTATCAAAATAAATCCTGTATACACACATACCAACACAGTCTCGCTCCCAAGAAGTCATCATCATCAAATCATGTTGACGTTTGGGCAGAACTCCTTTGAGTCACATAGTCACTTCCCCCAGTCACATTGTGACTTGAGTAAAAGACTGTTGCACATACAGTAGGCCTGTACCACAACATCTCATGTGAAACAGGTGTGAAGCAGGTGTGAAACAGGTAGTGCCTCATCACTGGGGAACAGCTTTCTCTTTACGTCACCAGAAATACAGGAGGCTTTCACCAGACCGGCCTCCTTACACTGTTTAACACACAATACATGTTAAATGCGGACACCTGTTTACCCTGTTTAAAAAGCAGACTGCCAGTTGCTTTATTGGGTGTCAAACTAATTGGCCACCACACAAACTGAATCCTTTCAATTCAATATTTGGCTCTGGGTTTTAGTGTGCGCCCCATTTCTTGGCCATGTCCCATGCCCGCCTGGTAAACCAACACAGCGTTTCCCAGCTTTGTATTCCATTGTTTACATTCTCATGTACACTATATCTACTGGAGGCCAAGCCATAGCGGGCACCCTCAGGGTCTCTGTGCAGCCTCAGCAGGCTGTCTGAGAGGTATAGGTATACGCTAGTCACTAGCATGTGGAAAGCTGTTAATGGTGTATATAACGCTTAAACAGAGGAAGTACGAGTGGCAGCCAGTTTGGCTTAAGAATGAACGAGGGTTGTGTTGACCTTAGATCTGAGTCAAACCATATCCCCTGTGCAATCAATCTTACATGTCATTCTAATAATACCGTGGTAAAAAAACATGGTAGATGCCATTGTATTGATAAGAATGTAGATGATAAATTAGTTCATTTTAAAAACAACAAAATGTTCGTTTTGAAAAGCATTTGAATTGCTTAGCTGACTGATTATTTACTGATAGGAGAACATATATAATTCAAAAGAGCAACTTCTAGAAGCAGCCAATTACATTTACAGTATGTTATGGAAATGTTTGTTTGTAAGACATTCTACTGAACATGATTATTATAGATGTTTGTAGTCAAATCTTTCAAATCCAAACCAAAGTTTCATGCATGACATTGATTTCCAGTGTGTTTAAAGGTGCTGTAAGTGATATTTTGCTAAAGACCCACTCCAACAACAATCATGTTTTCTGATTTCTTCTTCAAATCCATGGTGGTTTCTTGCGCTCCGCATAAGTATTATATAGTATTATATTAGGTTTTCAGATGAGCACATACTGAAAACTACTTTGACTAAGGCCAGGACACACTAAACAGGGGATGTTTGTGTGGTGTGATGTGGGGAGAGGGGAGAGAATAATTAGCAGTGATTGTGATAGACTATATAATGGAGGGTATGCGCATGTATAAAGTGAATGGCAAATCGAGTGGCAAATCGAAGTGATTTTAACGTTGTTTAATGCAATCAGATAGGACTTTTCTGTTTGGATGTATGGGCTGTCAAGGCCAGAAAGTATTTTTTCTGCCACTCAGTAGGAGTTCCCACATAACTTCCGTGTATGATGGTGACGTCACGTGCATACCTTCTATACGATTAAAGTCAGCTCATTTGTGATTCTGTACAGTAAACGCTGCCGTCCAGGAGAGTGTCATGTCTGCCTCTGTGGGCAACAAACAAACAAACAAACAAGCCTTGTGTTCACAGCTATATCATCCGTGCTAATGATGTTGTAAAGATCTGTGAATCTGCACAAATGATGTGTGCTCAGAACATGATATGTCCCTCCGCTGCTTGCCTCTCAAGCCAGGCTGTTCCACAGACACTCATTACTCTGTTGCTGTGAATCAATGTCATTTTCAGCCTGAATACCTATTAGATATCACTGGACCAGGATAATATCAAGCCATTTCTGTTATGGCGATATTGTGAGAATGACAATAGCGTTACATCCTTAGTTTTTATGCCACACAGAGCAAACTTCCAGAGGACCAGTGGCTCGTGCCAACTCTCACTATAGTTTTATGTTTTACCACTGCCTTTTATTTCACAAATTCAGCTTACAAGCCCATCTTTTATTATTTTTTATGCCTATGTTATTAAATGTCTTTTTATGTGACACAACTTGAGGAAGGTGTGGACTCAAATTCAGGCGTGGAAGACATGGGGAAGGTTAACAGACTTTACTGGAAAGGAGGGTGCAATGGAATGTTTTAATGATTAATATAAAAACCTCGTAAAAAATATGAAAAATAAGAAAAAGCACTTCTAGTCTAGTACAAAGTAGGACAGGGAGAGGTCAAACCCGAAAAGTTAATCCAGGCTAAGGCAAAACAGGAAAATTAGCTAGGTCTAGTTAACAAGGAGGTCGAAAACTGGAAAAACTCAAGCCAGAGCTTAGCCAATCTGGCAGAAAAGACAGCAGGGCAACATAGTGTACACAATGTACAGGTCTGTTTGCAAATGAATGACAGCTGTTTCCACTCAACAAACATGGGAGGACACATCATGTAAACAAGAGCGCATGGTGGACCACAACAATGGTGGCAGAAAAACAGCTGAGAATCACATCATGGAAGCATAAAGAAGTAACACAAATTATGTAAATCAACTTGAATTGCCTTTGTTTATGAAATGTGCTAGACAAACAAACTCTCAGAGGGCTGAGTGGGACCATATACAGAACCCTTTTTAAAATCTATTTTCCCAGACTATACAATGCTGCACTGTTTTCACCTGATTATGACTGTCAGAGGATTGGGTACGTGGCTCAGAGATTCAGAACCAGCCAGACAATAGAATACCAACCACAGACAATTACACTCAGAGCACTGTTTAACCTGGCTGCGGCTGACCTCGGTTAGGCATTATTTTGCAAACTATTCCAAAAATCAGCAGGATTTGAAAAGTTAAAACTATGACTGCATCTCACACTGCTTCAATTTTTAAAAAGTTCAGCACGGAGTGAAAGCTTTTTTCTTTTATATTTTGAGCTTTCTGCAACAGGGAATCTGCAACCAATATGCGTTTACCTGTTTCATATTGTGGCTTGTGGATAACTTGTAGAAGTCTATAAAACATCAGCTAGTTCAGCCACAGTCCTCTGAGTTTTTTCCAGGTTTGTAAATCAGTGAAAACAAGAAGTTTAGCCAAATTCTGAAGTCAGTGAAAGCAAGGCATAATACTTTCCATGACTGTGTTGGTGGCAGGACATTCCACCAACTCCCATTTGTGTTTTTGGACTTTTGATCTAGTTGATTCTGGCCTGGGTGTATGCGCACCCATGCGCCCACGCGCACCTGCACACACACACACACACACACACACACACACACACACACACACACGCACACACACACGCACATACGCACATACGCACACACGCGCACACGCGTGCACACACACTCAGGAGGTGGTCGCTTGATAAATGGGAAGCTGACGCCAGTTCTCAGTTTGATCGCAGGCTAGTGTCAAAGTGTCCTTGGCAGAGGAGATGGTTTCCTCTGCCATCGCCCATCGGTGTGTGAATGTAATGCACACTTTAAAGCATTTTGGATAAAGGTGCTATACACATCATGTACCATGTATTTATATCTTTTCATGGCTGTGCAGGAGACTTACTGCGTATAAGAGGGTTGGTTTGTTTGTCTGTCGGTCTGGGCGTGTGATTGTCTGGGCCTAATCTCATAAACCGCTCGACCGATCAGTGCCACATTACTTTTGTACACTGACAGTAGGCCAAAGACGGACATTCACCCATTTTCTGTCACATATGATATTTTCTGAAATATGTAACCTTTAAAAAGTCAAGCTACTACTCGGATCAGGCTGAAACCTCACCCAACTGTCGAGTCATACTGTATGACACAGATTGCCCACATGAAGTCTGAGATCCACAATTCCACATGATTACATGCTGTTCCCATGTAGATCCACTTGATTATGTTTTCATGGTGTGGCTCTTCTAATTAGAGGGTCTGTGTGTCTGGGTACCGATCATATTTCTTGTGCACACTGCCAGTAGGCCAAAGAAGTACCTACATAATGTTTCCTCCACACAATTTATACGTTTATGAAAGTCGCTAGCATATGGAAAGCTCTTAATGGTATATATAACGCTTAAACAGAGGAAGTACAAGTGGCAGCCAGTTTGGCTTAAGAATGAACGAGGGTTGTGTTGAAAATTTTAATTTTATTTGTATTACATTTATTTTATTTGTATTTTATTTTGTATAATTAATTACATTTATTCAATTTAAAGTTAGGTCATATGTAACAGATACGTCGTAGATGACTGTTTCGTGTCTTCTCTTGTTTGTACCTTGCTGTCTGTGCCCTTTGTGCCAGATCATTTTGGATTTGGACCGGGTCCCAACGCATTGTGAAATGTCATTTTGACAGATTTTAATTATTTGCTTTGGGACAGAGTCACCGCCGCCACACATCCATGACTTCATCTGATTCATACCAGTTAAGAGTCACAAGGCGTAGTTGGCCATCGTCATCACCGTCATCACGTAGCAGAAATCTCCCCCAGTGAGACCAGTTTCCCTGGAAAAAGGCATAGAAGGGTACCCTTCCCCGCCCTCCTTTCTCCTTCCGCACTCTGACAGACAGAAATGCCTTCGAAAAATATAAATATTCTTCATTATAACATGACCCAGGATTAATTAAATAAACCTCTGTTGCAACATACAGTTTGAGAGCACCGGAGTACACCAGTTGTAACTCGACTGCTGGCAGACGCACAATGTCTGGTGTTGATGTTAGACCACCTGGCCTTTCACTTGAACATTTCAACCCCGTGTCCTGAGAGGGTCTTCAATTGTGTTGCAGCTCAGTTCAACATGTATCATCAGCAACAGAGAGAAAATCCTTTCCACGGGATTATTAATGAAGCAAGTAATGTTGTTTCCATAAACATTGTGTTCTTCTCACACGCTGGATTCTGGAACCATGATTTATTTGAGTTGGCAGCCGAGTTGGACTTCTGTTGTATGAACGTCACTTCTGTGCCAGTACGATTACCGTATAGAGTGAGAGACCTTAACGGAAATAAACGTGTGAGAGAGAGAGAGTGCCAGGGGGGCAGTTAGTTTGTGACGACGAGAAAATCTCCTGTGGTTACAGTGCACGGTACTGGCGTCAGCTGTGATCCGCTGCCTCTGTTCTGTCTGGCTTGCATCGCTGTTCATTGTGTCAGTGTACGGGCGACATGTGGAGAGTAGCAGTGACTATGTATGAGTCGATTAAGGAGTGACTTTGCATTAACTGTATTTACTGTACTGTACGTATATGACTATACTTATGAGGGCCAAATGTCCCCACTTTACGTACGTATAGTAGAACTCGAGAAACAGACACTGATTCATCGATCTGGTCTTACCGGTATATGTAGTGTAAATAAAGTGACAACATCTGGCTAATATTTCTGTCTTACGTTCAAAATCTCTGACAAAAAACATTGCTGAATCTGACCCCTAACTTGGGAATTGTCCTAAATGCCGGTAAGATCAAAATATGGGTGTAATTTGGCCGTAAAGTGCTTGATGAATCGGGTCCATTGTGAGAACAGTTTTCCTGGCCCTCAAAAGAGAAATAAAATGACTTTATGCATGGTTAGAAAATATTTATAATAGTTGTACAATTAGGAAAAGATGTTCATGTTAGGATTAGGCATTCAGAAGATTATGTTTAATAACTCATATCAGGTTTCGAGTTAGAAATGGCCATGAAAATTGAATTTGAAAAATTGCTGTCCTAAATATGTTCTCCTCGCAAATATGTGTGTGTGTGTGCGTGCGTGTGTGTGCGTGCGTGTGTGTGTGTGTGCGTGCGTGCGAGTGAATGAGTGTACTCTGCTCTTACGTACTTGTGATGTCACACGAGCAAGGAGAAACCGCAGGGATTTGTTGGTCACTCACTCTGAGGCAGATGGTTTGACCTCATAAGAAGGCATCATGCTTCCTGAGATCAGTGAGATGTCCTTCCACTTTACTCCCAGGAAGGACGCTCTTTCTTTCCCACACAGAGGATCATCTGATAAAGCTGAACGTATAATTCGTCATGATGCTTCAGATTTTTCCACTCTGGGTGTATCATGAAGCCAAGGAGCGGAGTTTTCTCACAAGGATCACTCTCTTCTCGCAGTTCAAGAACATGAACATAAGTTATAGGCTATTGACCACACATACTCCTTGTTGGGTCGCGAGGACACAAGTTCAACTTGTCAAGTTGTGCATCCCCATCATGGCTCCTTCCCGCCTCGTTACCCTGTCAGATCAAATAAAGCAGGAAAAAATCCCCAAAACGTTATATTTGAAACATTGTGTACTTAAGAATGCAATGAAATGCTCTTTACATCAAGTGAAAAGCAGGTAATGATGAAAGAATAAAACAAAACGATAAGGATAATGGGGAAAGATTTAAATATATATTAATATGAAAATAGGCAGAAGCTGTCATGAAAGACATCACAGTTCCTGGGAGACTCTTCCCTCTGACTCCGAAGATGAGAGGGTCATTCCCACAGAGAGAGGCAAATCTGATACAAGTTGAATGTCTAATTTGTCATGTTACTTAGGATTGTTCCACTCTGGCTGCATCATGAAGGCAAAGAGCACAGTTTTCTCACACTTGTCCTTCAAATATAAATATAGACAGTCAAATATTTCTTGTGTCTTTTCAATGTCATAAATTCATGTAGCTTCCCTGGGAAACTAAAGCATCCCACAGCAGAAGTCTGGACATTATTGTAGTTTTTTTATCAATTAATACTTGGCTGAACCCTTAATAACATTTGTAGCAGCTGTTTTACAATTTTGCTATTAAAAGAAATAACAATCATTTGTTATTTTCATTTAGTAATTAACTAAATGGTCCCACAGTAACAATGTGTAATCTTCGCAAGGAATTTCTGTTTTTCACAATGTACTGTATGCGTTGATGTTTTTGTGTTAAAGCCCTGGCCTTGAAGGACACATTATCTTTTGGGCTCAGGTTATTATTTTAATTGGCAACATGAGAGATTGATTGTCAGTAAATGTCTCTTCTCAAGAGAATGTGAATTTACAATTTCCAAATCCTGCTCCAAAGTGAAACAAGGATTATCCCTGGCTAATTCCACTTTCCAAAGTATTTTCAATATTATTTATTTTTGAGAAACATGTTTTAAACCATATTTTATTGTTGAATTTGAAAAAATAAATACAAATGTCCTGCACGTTGTTAGTAACACGCAGTGTTACTTGTCTTTATCTTTTTCAAGACAATTTCACACAAACAATTACCAACATAGACATATTGCAAAAAGAATAATAACTGTAAATAGGGCTTGGCATTTTAACCAAACCTATTTGAATAGTATTTTTTAGCCCGTCAACCATTGGCCCTACTAAGGGGCAGAGACCTTGACCTTGCTTATCCAAATTCCAGAGTGTCTTGAACAAAAAGTGACAATAATGTTCAAACTTTCAACGCTTGTTAGTCAACGCATTCAAGAATCTGGGAAGTGGGCCTTTCCCTGAAAGTAGCTGTCACAGCACATCCTTTGGGCATAATAACTCCAAGGTATTGTCTGCTTTGACGTGAAAACTGTATGCACTGTGCAGAGCCAATAAATATTAATAGTTTATCACTTAAAGTCAGGAAATCCTGCAATATTTCATGTTGTTCTGTGGCAGTGGTTCCCAAACTTTTAACAGTCATGTACCCCCTGAGACTCTCCACAGTACATCCTGCTGAGTAGTACCCCAGCACCACAGGGGAAGGATATAAAACAAATTGAATTTTATTTAGCTACAGCAGTTCACCACTTAAACCCTACTGTACTTGCATGTGTATGCACACACACGGATGGTTATTTTGTAGTGTAATAATATCCTATGAACATTATCCCTTGCAGATTAGATGTTGTGACAATATAATTCTGTTCTTAAACTACGGTGTATGCATTATTTTTGGTACTGGGACAGCAGTAATTCTTTACATAGTAAATCACACATTTATTTTTGCATACCCCTAAGATTGATCTACATACCCCTGGAGATACATGTATCCCACTTTGACAATAGATATTGTGTGGATATTCTAGACTATAGCACTGTTTCCCAAACAGTGGGTCAGGACCCATTTGTGGGTCGCGGACACATTTTTATGGGTCCCTTAATTTTGTTAAGGGACTTACATTTTGTTTTTAATATTATTTTCAAAAACATTGTCATTGCAAAAATTGTCATGAATGAAAAACAAATTCATTTATTCCCCCCATTAATTTCATGAAGAAATCAATCAAAAATCTAAGAAATGACATGAATTAGAAAAACAAATGTTTAAGAAGTAGTGAAAATAGCCGATCTACAAGCTCTCAACACGGTGTGAAGCGACGCGTCTAATCTCTCTTTTGGGTCACGGGCTAAAAGGTTTGGGAACCACTGTTCTAGAGTTATAGCTTGATAACCAGGTGATTACCATTTTTACCTCAAGACCCACATAAAGATAAACTATTTCATAGGTTTCCAATGCTAGACCACAAGGACACCACAACACTACTTTGCCAACTGAGAAAATGTCAAAATTGGGCCAAACATAAAAAAAGAAGAAGAACAAAAAGAAACATTATCTCACTGTTGAGTTTTCACAGTTGCTTTGTAGAAGTCTCCGGGAAGTCTACAGCTCTGCTGATAAATGTTATTGGCAGAAAACATCTTACCACGGTGCAGGTCCAGTGCATTGGCACCAGGATGTGTTTAATAAAAATACCAGAACACCACAGCATTGGAAAAGGACTTGGTTTATGGACAGAAATCAGTTCCAAATCCCTAGATCTGAATCCATCCTGGTTTAACATCCGGACACAAAGAGTCCAGTTAGAGACCCGTCAGAACAGTAATTGCATTAAAATCCCTACTTGAAGCTGCGGTGCAGGAGCCTAAGCCAAATTTAATCAAGTACAGGTTTAATTTAAAGCAGAATGATTGGCTGGGAGTGGCCTGTCTTGCTTGTTCATTTTCTTTTCTTGTTTCTTTCTCCTTCTTGGGTTTGAAACGGTAACCCCTTGACCACACTCTGGCAGAGTGGCAGCCTGGCATTTATAGCAACTTCTTAAATGTTTTAACAACATTTTGAGTGCAGTGATTATGACTGGCACACTCTGTTTTCATACAGCTTCAACTCTGCTTCTGTGGAATATTTTAGCAGCCTATGTTCGACTTGAGTAGGGGTGTAACTGAATCGAATTGATTTTAATTTGCAACCATCTACTATATCATATGCAAACAGCAAAATATAGGATCGTTTGGCTTTGTATCGTATTGTTGCAATGCAAATAATCGGTATCGAATCATTTTGAAATGCAAATAATCGAATGGAGTACTTGTGCCTTGCCTTCTGTGTTTTCCCCATTGACTATAACTTCCGGGCTCCAGTGCCACAGTCTATGGGGAAAACACAGAACCGGCCGACAAAATGAGCGTTATAAACTCTTTATTCTCAACCCGTTGCTTCGATTTTCTTCCACGCTTGAGAAGTAAAACGATGAGAGATCAGCAGAAAACCTTCACTTTTTGGATAGAATGTTCACCAAAGGTAGGAAGTGATCGCTAACGGTGAATCTCCCACCCAGCAGCTGACAACAATCAGTGGATGCTAAAGCTGTATCTTCCCCAGAGGGTATGCGTCAGCTAAGCAATTACCTGGCATCTGCAATTTACAATTACAATTTAGGCACCCAGGGCGACTTACAAGTGTTAGATTATTGTAAGCAGGGTAAGATCGTTTATTCCACAGTTTGGGAGCCAGTAGGGAGAAGAGACTAAACACCGGGAGAGCGACCTCCTTGCTTAAAGGGGCACTCCACCACTTTTCAACCTATGTTCATATAATTGGTCCTCACTCAAAAATAGCTTTTCTTTTTTTTTTTTTTCTCAGAGGACGGCTGTGGGCTGGTCAGAAACCCATAGTCTTGTGACATCATCGATTACCAATCCAGCTTATAGAAACTGCAGGCTTTCTATTCCTGAAAAGTTGCAATTTTAAAGTGGAAGCCATTGTTCTTGCAATATTAAAAATCTAAATATTCTTTTCAAAAATATTGATTACATTTTTTTTTGGGAAAATGATGATGTCACAAGACGATGGATTCTGAACTTCCCACAGCTCTCCTAGGAGACTTGGACTGAGTAGAAAAAAATTGTGATATTTTATCATGAACATTAGTGAGGACCTATTATATGAAGACAGGTTGAAAAGTGGTGAACTACTCCTTTAAGGAATATCGACGAAAACGGTTGGGTAGAATTCCAACCATGGCATAGAAGTCACTAGAAACAAATAAAACAAAACAAAACACTGAAAGGAAATCTGTGACATTTCGGTTCACAGGATGGCTGCAAAGGTGAAGCACGTCAACAGCACACTGAGCCAACTCCCTCCCCACACTGTCAGTGAATCCCAGTGGGTCTGTACCATTTTGTTCACCGCGGGAGTTCCTGCTGTATTTGACAGTAATGTTAATCCACTTAAACCCTAATAAAGGATACTTAGTTGACCGGATTCCCCTGGGGCTCATATACTTGGTATGCTCCTTAGTCCCCTCTACACCCAATCTTCTTCATTGAAAATAGCTCATAACACATCATGTCGCAAAGCAACACTGTGAGATTAATTATGAATACGCTATTTTATTCAGAATGTTCATCCCAGAACAGGGATGCTAGGGTTCATGCGTTATGCTGTATTATACTGTATGTTTGTGTCATACCCCAAAAGGCCTGTTTAATTTGATGATGAGATGGGAAGTATGTTTTAATGAGCTTTGGTGTCAGGAAGAAATGAAATGCACTGTACTCATAAAACTCATTTGCGGCGCTGTATCATTCTCCATCCTGGATGACTGTTTCTTAAAATAACAAGCAGAATCATTTTAAAACACAGGAACATTTATAGGTTTCCAGAAAATTATAATTTAGCATTTCTTGCCAGTGCACTTCTTTCAGTGTTTAATACATTTTGGAGCCAATGGAACATTCAGTTAAAAGCTAGCGTGACATTAGAAACAGCTGTGGGTGTCGATGTTCTGCATACAAGCCGATAAAGAGAGACTTACATACGTACGGACAGACAGATAGACAGACCAATAGATAGATAGATAGATGTATCTAGATCGATAGAGGGGGGAAAGAGAGAAAGAGGATAGGCACATTGTGAAGTTGAAAACATTCATTACAAATTCCGTCTGGAAATGTTCATTCATTTCCTCAAGTCTTTTTTCTTTTTTTCTTTTTTTTACATGGAATGTCATCCTTCATTTCTCAGGGCTGTTGCCCAGCCCAACCACCAATCTGAATTTAATCGTATTCAATAATCAGGAATGCTGTGATTCTGTATTACTTTCTAGGGCGTTGGTCCGCTGTGTCTGAGGCACCCAATGGAAAATCAAACAGAGGAGTCATTCGATTTTCAACCGCATGACCAGTGTGCGTGCGTGTGTGTGCATGGGTGCAACATACTATTACCCAAATTGAGTAGCTTTTTTCATGTACTTTTTAATACATTCAGTACATTTTTATTCTATGCATTATAATCAGTAATTCTGCTTTCATTTAAGTATATGTTTTATGAAGTACTTAACAGAGTCGCCTACAGTTTTGCTGTTACAGTATGTGACAGTCAGGTGGAGATTTAATTTAAAGGACAACTTTAGTTTTTTACAACAAGGGTTCATATTTTAGATTGTAATTAAAGAATAAAAAAAGATGAGTGTTAAAATGATTTCATTTACTTCTTTCTATTATTTTAGAGATTCTTATTTCAGTGGTTGGGGGCATGCATACAAGTGGCTAAATATGTCATTTTACACAGAATAATCCCATTCCCAAGATACAACGCAAACTTTCATGGTTGGATGTGACTTACGGGGACTAGCTAGAAGTGTGACTGTAAATATCAATAAAGAAACTGCTGGCTTATTATGTCTAAAAAGGCCACTTGTACGCATGCCCCCATGCGTACGCATGCCCCACATTTTAGCACGGTAAACGCGATAAAACAATAGAACGAAGCAAATGAAAACATTTTAACACTCACTTTTTCTTTTCTCTAATTACAATCTAAAAAAACAAAGTTGTCCTTTAAGTTTGCTTTGTAAGGCTAGCCTTAAATAGAATCACTGACTGTCTGGTTGGCGGAACGTACGGTAATCATCTTGAACTGATTGTAAAGGGTCAGGATGCCACACTGATCTATTTACGGTGACCATGTACAGGTTCAGTTTTATTGGTCAAATGCACATCCATACAGGTATAGACATACATTGAAATGCTTGTGCCAAGAGCACTCTCAGCCTTATTACACACAAAAAAAACAAGACAACAACAGGTCACCCAGGACAACCCAAAAACAACAAAACAACCATACAGTGTAACAGTGTACAGTTTAAAAACTGCGTATCTTGCACATGACTACCTACGTCTCGCTTCCATCTCGGAGTGGTGTCTAAAAGAGCTACTATATGCCTTTACTTGAGTTATTTTCAATTTAAGAACTGGCCGATCTACATGTCGTAGTGTGATGCGTTGTGAGCCTGTAGATTGGCTATTTTCCCAGTTTTGTGAACATTTTGGAAAACTTTTGAAACCTTTTGCCCAAAATAAGGATGCCACAGTTGCAGCGGGCCGGGAAGTGTTCTTATATCTTATATTTATTTCAAGCAACAGTACTCATACTTGAGAAGGACATTCTAGTGCTCTTTCCAACGCTGTGTCAATGTGTGTATATATTGTATTGTGTATATTTGTGTACCTTCTCTAAGCTATAGCCCATGTCACACAGCAAGCCAAGATGTCACATTGTCCAGAGTGCAATTATACATTTACTGGGCAATTATAATAAGCATTTTCACCGTCAGTTGCCGTGTACACCATAAAGTCTCGTATAAACCTTGCCTTGTAAAAGTACATGCAATTTATAAGCAGAATCTCTGTTTTCACATTTGTTAACCCTGTATTTGCACATGGACAGTGGTGGAAAAAGTACTCACACAAGTAAAAGTATCAATGCAATACAGAACTATTCTGTTACAAGTAGAATTCAAAATATACTTGAGTAAAAGTACAAAAGTTCAATGGCATCAAAATGTACTTAAAGTACCAAATGTAAAAGTACTCATTATGCACGTTTTCAAATACACAAACATCTTTTAAAAATAGCAGATCCACAAGGTCACGATGCATTGTGAGCTTGTAGATCGGCTTTTTCAAAAAGTCAAAATGTATATTTGGCTGAAGTGGTTATTGTATGTTTTGTAATAATAATCAAAATCTACAAAGTAACTAGTAACTAAAGTGTTCAAATAAATGTAGTGGAGTAAAAGTACAATATTTGATTCTGAGATGTAGTGGAGTAGGAGTAAAAGTATTGGAAATTGGAAATAGTAAATAGTACAAATACCTCAAGTGTACTCACGTGCAGTAACTCATGTTACTTTACACTGCACATGGAGGCTTCAGAGGTGAGACAGTGCTGCATCACTTGAAATCCAAAGACCCGAAACACAGGAAAACAGCTGGGGAGGATGTTTAGTTTGTCCATCTCCAGAATACTTTACCACATTCTTATTACATTTCATTGCCCGTGAACGAGGGAATGAGCCAAGCCGGCAAGGTAGTTTTGTTAAATGGCAGACACGTGCACACATAGACATCAAAGGGGGCTTGAGCCCCTGCCCTTTTACCTGTCTGTAAAAAGTGCCCTCTCCAGACCATGAATGCAGTTTGTACTATGGTGAAAGAAATGCAAATGGCCCTCTTTCCATGCCATACCTGAAGTTAGCATTCAAGAAAATTGTCTTGTCCAAACTCTCCTGAACTTGAATGCAGACTCTTATGCTGAAATAATTGCATCTCTGTGTAGAAATCCATGCTGTTACGCCACATATCCAGTATTCACTTGATTATGCTTAGTTTAGTGTGTTATATCAAGTACCGAAAATAGCCAACTGCGATGCGTTGTGAGCTTGGAGATCTGCTATTTTCAAAATGTTCACCAAACGCCCTTTTAGAAATGTCAGCCCCTGCCTTTCTAACATTCTCCCTGTTAAATGGAATAACACAGATGACAAATGAGCGGCTGTCAAGACAATTAGGATTGGAATTTTGAGTCGGAATCAGCGCAAACGCTCTGATGTGTCCTGAGATGTCTGAAAACATCTCAACTTTAATAAGCCACTGAGTAAACAAAATTACCACAAAAACGTAATCATTATCGTCTGTCTCTCTGTGTCCTCTGCCCTAATGATCTTGATGACACGTCGGGTGGAATAATTCATGGTAATTAAATGTACTCCCTTCACCCGAACCCTTAATGAGTGTTCATTTTGAGGCTACTGCCTTGACCAGAAATGACTTTTGGAGCTGGTCCAGACTTGTAGAGCCTGCTTATGGTAACTTGGTTGCTCTGGGGTATTTCAGACCTCTCCAAGATTTTCCCAGCACATCTACACTGATTGATAACATACTATTCTGGTGTATTATTAATAATTTTATTATGTCATATTTTTTTTTTACTGGAGTTGACATCCAGTCCAGATCTCACTTCATTGCGGTCAACAAAGTTTGCACGTTATAAGGAATCTGACTTTGGGGGTTATTCACAGAAATACGGGTAAAACATAATTAGGGTATGAATAAACCCCTCTCTCTCACTTTGTCTCATATGTTTTACTCTTGAGTGTGCATTTGGTTACATTCTATCAGAGTTAAATTAACACAAGTGTAGATGTTTTTTGTTTAGTCACACTCAATGCTAAAGGGGTTTTGGTCACACACACTTTCCTTTTTTGTTCTAATCTAAACTGATTAGAAAATGACATTTTCAGATTTTACATGTAAGTTTGAGCTCCTCCCATAACACATGCCAACATCTTCTGTTAGACATGCATCATTTGAATTATGTCCACATTAGGGTGAAACTACAGGGACAAATATTATAAGTTGGTGTAAAAAGTACAGCCAGCAAAGCCCTGAACAAATACACAGGAACAGCATGTTCGCATGTATTTGGTATGTGTCTTTGGTCATTAAACCTTCTTCTAAGCCAGTGGTTTAGACTGTAGTGTAGAGGGTCCCCACGGGAACTAAATGTAATGCCTCAAATCCTACAATCACTGTTCAAATATGATTATTTTGCGAGGTCACAGTCTGAAAAGGTTGAGATCCACTGCTCCAAGCTAGAGTCAAAGGTGCAGGCTACTTCAAGAAGATAAACTGATTTGGAGCTTTTATCAACAACAACAAAAAACAACATGTGGTGTTGCAGGGAGGTGTCAGGGTTATCAGCACAGAGATGAGACATGGAAGGTTTCATCGTTTGTGTCTTCACACTGAAAACTGAAAAGGTTTAGATGCGTCCTTTTGTTATGTCAACTACCCTATCATAACCTGCCGCTACAGTCTTTTATGGGCATAGCAGCCATACAGAATGTGTGATTATTTTACTAGGAAAAGTCTGGCACTGTAATGAAAATGTGGAAATAGTTGATGTAGCCAGTGCTGTGGTGTGATGCAAACAGGTTCCCTTCAAACCACTGAGTGAGCCCGCCTTGGGAGCCAGAGCCCCTGCCCCAGCCAGAGTTGCTGGTTGTCCCAGAATCCCAGATATGATTCCCGGCCAGGCCAGCAAAGTCGATGTGTGTCCCTGACTCCCTGAGAAACTCCAATTGAACTCTGATTTCTCCCCGAGCGCCGTAGAATCAAATGGCTGATCACTGCTTACAGTAGGATATGCAGAGGACGAATTTCACCTATGTGTAATGTGACAAAAACACTGCAAGGAGTGGGGAGTGGGGACTATTCTAACCTTGGCTATAAGCCAAGGGAACCACATAGAAAGGTTGAGTCTGGTGGGAAGGATTTGTCTGGATTTTAGTGTAAATGGGACTCCTCTTTGAGAGTAGTTTTCCCAGGAAATAATCGGGAAGCGGAGTGGGAAGACATGCAAGTTTCCCCTGAAGTTTTAGTCCAGTCCAGTCCAACACATACAAACACGCACACACGCACACACACACACGCACGCTCGTATGCACGCACGCACACTGAAATACATGCATGAAAACAAATATGATCCCATGCAGTGTTATGCAGAAGCCGGCATTTCCTCAGAAACCTCCCAGCTGTTTTCCTTCGGAATCCTCAGTCACCTGTTTTTCTGCCTCTGACTGTCCACTGAGACTGTGGGAAGACAAATGTCTGTCAAAGAAGCTACAGTCCGAGCCAGCAATCTTGTTCCCATACAAGCGTTTATATCCACTACTGCCCCGCAAGGGCACTAACTACTTGTTCTGTGCTATTTCATATGGCAAAAGTCAACACTGAGCGTTTGGCCAAGAACATTGTTTTAGGAGAAACCTGGGACCTCCAGGGGGTCCACAGCGTCCACATGTGTAGTTTAATTAAACTATGATTATCATTCCCTAATCCTTTAAAGGGATATTCCACTTTCAACAGGGAACAGGGGAAGGGCTTCTCTCCACATACACACCCATTGTAACTTCAAACTCCATTTTAACCATGATAGATTAATTAAAAACACCCATTATTTTTTCTGGTGACTCCTAATACGTGAGCAGGCTGTGTTTTATCCATAACTTTTTTCATTTATTTTTAATAATTATTCGGGAAAAATTGAAAATAAAAAGAATTATTACAAATAAATGAAAAAGTTTATCGAAAAAACACAGCCTGCTCACATATTAGGAGGGCAGTATCCTGCTCGCTCAAATGTGTCAAATATGAACTGCATAGCCTCCCCCCCCCCCATTGTTGTCTAGCGTTGGTTTTGTTTGGTGTTGTATTGTTTTGTTGCTTTGTCCTTGTTTTGTTTTGTTGTCTTATTGGCTTATCGCTCTGACTGCACCATTGTCAATAATCGCCTGCCAACTAAGTTGTCTGTCATGTGTCAGCCCATGGGCTGGTGTACTGTTTTAAAAGAAAAAATCCAATAAAATACTAATCAAAAAAAAAGGAGGGTAGTATGAGTCACCAGAAAAAATAATGGGTGTTTTTAATTAATCTATCATGGTTAAAATTAAGTTTGAAGTTACAATGGGTGTGTGTGGGGAGAGGCCCTGGGCCTGGAGAGTCTGGTAACATTTACATCAAATATCTAAATATTGAATCAAGCAAATTAAAAACTGTTCAGGGTGTTCATAAAAGCCTGATTAGACGATAAAATTACCAAAAGTTTTTTTGAAAGTAAAATATCCCTTTAAAATGGCTTGCTGTGACTCAGTTTGCCTTTAAAGCAGGTTTTACCGGGAAAATAAATATTGTATACTGTATAATATATTCATAGGCTATATAAATACAAAATAAAATAAAGAAATGTGGTTGTGCATGGCGTATTGTTCCCACGCATTCCTTTTTGAACGTTTTCATGTCACAAACTGACTCTGAAATGATTCTTTGTTTAGGGACCCTCATGTGAAAAGATGTTTCACATTAAATGTATAATTGTATTTGAAAAATAGATTTGTTGTGGTGATATTGAAACATATTGCTAGAACAATTACTCATTTTGTACGTTTTGTATTGTAATGATTCAAGTTATTGATAGTTAAATTAAACTACTCATGTGGCCAGGGACCCTCTGGAACCACCTTAAGGACCTCCTGGGGGATTCTGGACGCCACTTTGAAAGTGGGATAATGGGATTTAATCAGATCCTTTATTGGAAATAGAATGTCCATATCACTTTCACAACAAAAAAAATGTTCTTCAGTAACAATAAATATGCGACACCTACTCCACTGTGATCTAACCGCAAGAAGCCTTTGCAAACAGCTGGTACAGCGTTTTAAGTTGGACAGCATGTATGTTTAGAGCTTTCATAAAGTTCACAGTTGTATTTCAAAACGCAGGACATTGTATAAACGTCTGTCTAGATGGTGTCTTCCTAGATGACATCAATCTGCTAGCCGTGTATTCAAATAGCAGCCTTGTGTCATCATAATGGATTTGGCCGACAACTAGAAGTGGTGTGTGCTCTTTTTTTTTAAAAAGCCAGACAATTTGTTGAACTCAACTGTTATGGTTACGCACTCTGACAGATTAACAGTGCTCTGGGGGGATGGATGGGGTCTGTTTGGCTTTTGCTAGTGCAGTTATGTCTTTAATGTTATTTTGTGGGGCATTTCTAAGCCACCCATGTGGTATGTGTGCCCTAACCACTTGGCTATCGGGACGCCCTGCCCCAGTTTCTTGTCTATCCTAATTTATTGAGCACATTAGTTTATAGTATGTGCACTTGGATTCACCATTTAAGATCATGCAGAGTTGATGTACTGGCGATGAAAGAGGTATTCAGCATTTGCATCTGATTACACTTAGCTATCCTTGCCTGTTTATACACCCCTAATCTTTCCAACATTATTATTCCATTAGTTTGTGTTGGTGTTGGAAAGTACTGTGTACTTGAATTAGCACATTTTAATATCAAACTTGTGTGTGTCAAACTGCTGGTTACTAGAAGACTTCTGTGGGATTTTCATTATCACTAAATCATTTCACAGCGAAATCCGGAGTGTAAATTTAATGGAGAGTGTTGAAATACGGTCCATTTTCCAAGTCCTTTCTCTTTTTTTTACCATTTTAAAACTCCATGGGTTCATTTATGTAACTTTAATGACTGCTATAACTTTTTCTGTGGAACGTATGGCATCATCAGTTGTGGAAAGAGGAATGCAATTCAACTTACCTTTAACCTTAATTCAGGAAGATGTGACAGCACGTGAATGTTCTTTTTTTCAGCAAACACCCCAGTTCACATTTCCACACTCATACTCATTCATATCTGCCCGCTGATTGTGAGAATGATTGTCGACAATGATTGTTCAAGATTTGTGCCAAGGGCATTGTAATAAAATGTTTAAAAAAACTGACATTCAAATTCCACATCCTCTAATTTGTTTTCTTAGTGACTAAAACCATCAACAAACACTGCAAACGGAAATCATGTCCAATTGTTTTCTTTTAACATTTCCATATGAAGCACTCAACACACAGGCTCGACAAACGACGGCTCTGTGGCAACTGTGGCGGAAAACAAAAACACATACATGCACAATAACTGTCAGAGAAAAAACCTTCCGACTATTATTCTTACGAGTAGTTTGTCCCCTGCTATTCAAGCATTTCTTCCTCTCCGTCTAACGGTTCACCATCTCTCTTACAGCTGTCCTTATGACCTTGGTGGGCTTAACACTTGAGAGAAAGGAAAAGTCTCTCTTGACTGCAGGCCCACATCCCCGCTGGGTTGTCCAAAAGTCCTAAAACCAGATGTGCTGCTGTGTTTGTAACGGAATGTACTGTCCAATCACACGCCTGGCCAACCCTGCCAAAACATATGATCCCAAAGAGTAAAGCTTTGCTTTACACGCATCGGTGGAGACCGTGTATACCCAGAGTTTTAGAGAGGATGGTTGCAGGTGGCTGCAGCATGTGACAGAAATGCCCCTCAAATGTATATCTCTGAAACCGCTAAATCCTCTTAATTCTGTATGAGCAAAATCTTACTTTTTTCCTACTTTGTTCACCTAGAAGTTAAAGCATTTATCAGCCGCCCGTATCCAGAGCAACTTATACATCGTTGGTGTTGGGTGGGTGTCCAAAACCGTTCCTTTTTATTATTACTTTCTTTCAAATTAAAATAGGGAAAATACAAGCTCACAAGGCTTTGTAAAGGCTTTGTAAACTTGTAAATCTGCTATTTTCACGTTTTTTGTGACACTCTTCTTGAATGATGAAGTAGGGCATTATTTTACGGGGGGGAAAAACACATGTTGAAATTTGGAGATACTAGGTTTCTGCCCAACAGCAACAAAATACAGTAAACCTTGTGATACACGGCTGCACAAGATACAGCATAAAATGTGGGGATCCTTGTGTGCTTTCTCTGAAATGTCAGTGGTCTGATTTAGCACACGCAGTGGTATGCAAGCTCCAGCTATTGTACGATGGGATCAGGGTCCAGGCCGGCCATTAGGAAAACATTTAAAATAAAATGTCGGCTTTCGTTCCATGTTGGGGGCTAGGCGGACAACAAAGTAAATCGTCACTGTCGGGCAGAAACCTCCTATATCTCCAAGTTTCAAATGTGTACATTTTTTCTCAAAGTAAAGCCCTGCTTCATCATACAAGGCCGTCGCACAAAAGTAGTGAAAACAGCAGATCTATAAGCACACAACGCCTCGTTGTGTGCTTGTAGATCGGCTGTTTTCACTAGTTTAAATCATTTTTTAAATGATAAATACAAAACAAACGGTTTTGGACATACAAGGTTTCCACCCGACAACGACGAACTATAACTCATGTAATTGGCCCACTGGCTTGTCACTTGTCATGATCTGAAATGGCAAATCTTTGAGTAGCAGCAGCTCTATAGCGCGCAATGAGGGCCTCTGCAACTCTTTTTCCCGGGCTGAATCAGGGGCCCAGCACGTCCGTCCCTGGATGGGATCCTCAAAAAAACAGACACAGACTACAGGAACTGTCTAGACTGTCCACAGCCCCGAATGTCCCGGTGTTTAGGAAAGTAAACTATGTTAGGCCTAATTGACTGGGTGGATCACAAAGAGGGCCCTGTCCTGTGCTTATGGTCACGGATACTTGTTGTCTCTCTGACGTGAGAGGATAAAAGGCTGTGAAATCATGTCTGTTAGCAGGGGCGTCACACCAAATTCTGGGCCCTGGGTATGGGTACAAGGATTCACTGCGGGCCCCCCATGAATGTTAACTATTGAAAAATAGCAGATATACAAGCTCACAGCGCGGCGAGTGCCGCGCTGCGAGCTTGTAGATCTGCTATTTTTGAAAAATCGTGAAAATGTGTGCCAAGAAACCTATGTTTTCATGTCAGTGATGCTCAAACCTTTTCATGTGAAGGACCCCCCCATCTCAAAATATTTAGTTCCAGGGACCCCCCAGAAGCAAAATTTGAGTTACAAATGTTCACTTAAAAAATACATATATTCAAAGATTTGCGCACATTTTCACGACTTTTCAAAAATAGCAGATCTACAAGCTCGCAGCGCGGCACTCGGTGCCGCGCTGTGAGCTTGTATATCTGCTATTTTTCAATAGCTAAAGTTACTAGGGCCCCTCCACCTTGGGCCCTGGTAACTCAGTCCCACTTTCCTACCCCTTGTGACGCCCCTGTCTGTTAGTCCCAACTTAATCAAAGGCTGCTCTGCAGGGCAAAGCCAGGCCACAGGGAGTGGGCTGCTGCTTGCAACACAGACTATATTGTTTCCAGTGCTGTTTGCATGTTTAGATAATATATCACACTACAACCGAGTTTCCTCTAGCATGCACAGACTGCAAAAAGTTACAGACGTATACTTACTGTGTTGTACAGTGGATATACATTCTCACTTTATAAATGCTCTTTGCCCTACTGATGCAATATTGTGCATGTACTGTAGCTACAGTGGCCAGCAAGAGGAAATTGTAAATTAGGTTGTTGCAGCAACATAGAGGATATACTGCAGATAAGACTAAAAAGACAGCAAAAGATAAGCACACAAGTCTCAAAACCCTGGGGGAAAATCTCTGTGTTAATAAATGATGCAAACATGCAAACTGCAGAACAATAACTGTGCATTTAGAGTGTGTCTAAAGCAGTGGTTCTCAAAGTGGGTTCTGGGGACCACCAAGGGTCCATAGCTCCATACGTTCCCAGTAAAATGAGGAACAGTTTGATTTCACGTTAGTTTCACTGGCTAGAAGATAACCCAAAGAGAGAATGTAAGAATGTTCATATCATAGGTTTCACTCTCTCCACTATAGACAGTTGTAGAATGCTGCACTAAATCAAATCTAGCAACAAACAATCTTCTCTTAGGTGGCCCCTAGTAATACATATCAATTTGGGGGCCCTTGAACATTGAAAAGTTTGAGAACCACTTATCTACACTGTATACAGTACATTAAGTCATTGAGTAAAATGTACTGAGATGTAGCCATGAGTTCCTCCTCTCACTTGCTGCCCTGTTGATGCACTCTTGATGAAATAGAGCCTAGATCGGAAATGCAAAATGTAAGCAGGAGAGACAGAAGTTGGCAGAAGTGTGGGGGAGATTAAATATTGGAAAGCGATCTTCATGAAGAATTGGTTACACCAAGCAGCCACTGTAGCTAAACATATTCAGCTGTTTTGCTACAGAACTCTTGATTGTTGATGAAACCTATTTAGCTAGTTGTGGGAGGCTGACATGATTCTCGCCTCTAAGCGTTATCCCCCTGATAGATTTTGCAATGTTCTTCATGAAATACTTTTGGCACAGAATTGGTTCAGCAAAAGCTCATAGATCATTTGGTTTTACTTCTCTCTAGGCTGTCTCTCTAGATTTTCTTCACTCATTTTGTGCGTTCGGTTTTACAGTTTCAGATATCTGGTAGTAGCAGATCGACAAGCACCAAAAGGGTTGCTTTGTGCTGCGTTTCAAGCTTGTAGATCTGATACTTTTGACGCTGATCAACTAGGGCATTCGTTTACCAAGAAACACAAAAAGTTAAAATATGAGCCGGACAGCAACAATATGAAAAGCAGTTAGCCTCGTAAACCACCCCCTTTCCGGATATCGCATTTGCACTTCTGAAATCAGATGCAAATGCGGTTTCCGGAAGGCGGGGTTGTTTACGAGGCTAAAAAGCAGTCAGACATATACCAGAAAATCATTTACTCACAGCGTACATATCTACTCTAGGTATCAGAAGAGAGACCTGCAGCCTGACTTCCCATCAACTCACTCACACAACACACACTTCTCTATCTCTCTATCACTTAAACGCATGCACGCACGCACACACACATGCACGCACACACACATGCACGCACACTCAAATAACTCTCAAATAACAATCTGATTTTCTCTTCTCTCTCACAAACATATATTCATAAACGCACGCATGCATGCGCACACACGCGCGCGCGCACGCACGCACACACACAAACACACACACACGCGCACGCATTCCTTCATTTCCTGGCACGGGAGACAACAGAACGTGTCAAAGGGGCGTCTCACATAACTAGCATGCTCCCATCTGCTTTCACTTACTTCTCACCATCTCCATGTCATGACCCTCTTGCACACCACAGCCCTGCAGCTCGCCGCTTTGGCTCTGTGCAACCTCTCTACTTGATTCTTTTCTCTCTGTCTCTTTTTGCACCTAAATCTTCTATCTCTGACAGTCTCCTCTCTCTTCCTTTCTCTCTCTGCATCCTCTCTTCTTCACTTTCTCTCTCTCTCTCTCAGATAATCCACAGTGTTTCCACATCATACACATCATCCCTCATCACTCACTCCCTCGGGACACCCGCTCTCTTCCTCGCTTTCTCTCCTGTTTCTTGTGGTTTAGAAAACATGCAGGAAAAAGCCATGCACAGCACACAACGTACTTTTCCACACAGAGCAGACATGTGAACGCATTTTGCACACATGCACACTCAAACAAAGACACGCTGACAAAGGTACACAGATACACACACACAGGTAGATAGACACAGTACACACACACGCACGCACACACGCACACACGCACGCGCACACGCACGCACGCACGCATGCATGCACGCACGCACGCGCACACACACACACACACACACACACACACACACAGTCACACACGCACGCGCGCGCCACACACACACAAACACACACACACACACACACACACACAGTCACACACGCACACGCGCGCGCCACACACACACACACACACACACACACACACACACACACACACACACACACACACACACAGTCACACACACACACACACACACACACACACACACACACACACACACACACACACACACACACACACACACACACACACACACACACAGCTATACAATATGATGACAGCTAACTCGCAGTACTTCTCTAAGCAGAAACAGCTGTTTGGACCTCTAGCAGGGAGGCCCCATTGAGTCACTGGTTATGCGTGCACAATGAGGTCATCTGTGACTAGATTATGTTACAATTAGTACTATTTGTTGTTCCTCCTCTGCTATGGTCCCTGAGTCTTGGTGTCTCTGGGCGATAATAGCAGACCGACAGTAATCTTATGTTAACCGCTTTCAACCTGCCGTCTCTGTTTTGGGAAAATAAAATGCGATGATGCAAAGCGAATAATAGCAGATCTACAAGCTCACTACTTGCAGTGCATTGTGAGCTTGTAGATCGGCTGTTTGTTGCTACTTCAGCTCAAAACTAGTCACAAAGTAAGGCATAAATGTTGGTATAGCATTTTCTTTTTACAACTTGCATCAACGTGTGCATTATATGATGGATTTCAGACTAGACATAATCCTCGCAGTACAGCTCAGTTGTGTGATTTCAGCAATAACTTTAGTTTACAAGTACAACGTGCATTCATCTTGTGATTGGTGCTGCGAAATCTGGTTATTGGCCAGGTTTCGCTTGGTGTTGTTAACGACGGGAGACACAAAGCGAAGCAATTTGATCTGTAGCATTTCAGAGTTAATCTAACCAGCCATATTGGCATGGCGGAACTCCTACAAGAAAACACAGCATCATAATAAAATCATCATAGCCGGGAATATGGAACATAAAACGCCCAGTAATGATTTCCAGCATAGGCAACAGGGGTGGAAAAAGTACTCAAATGTTTTACTTGAGTAAAAGTATCAATGCTGTGATGTAGAAATTCTCTGTTACAAGTAAAAGTCTGGAATTCAAACTTTACTTGAGTAAAAGTACAAAAGTGTTGGTATCAAAATGAAGTATTAACTACCAAAAGTAAAAGTTCTTGAAAACAGCAGATCTACAAGCTCACAATGCATCGCATAGCAACGCATTGTGAGCTTGTAGATCCGAAATGTATATAGAGCTGAAGTGGTTAATGTTTGTTTTGTAAGAAGAATCTAAATCTACAAAGTAACTAGTAACTAAAGTTTTCAAATAAATGTAGGGGAGTAAAAGTACAATATTTGGGTGTAGCGGAGTAGAAGTAAAAGTAGGCTATTAGAAATTGGAAATAAAGTAAAGTGCAAATACCTCAAAACTGTACTCAAGTCTACTGTACTTAGTTACTTTCCACCACTGATTGGCAATGCGTTGTCTTGTCTGGTATTCATTTCCCACTCAGCCACTGGACTGTGAATAGTACTGGACAGAGCCAAATATTACTTTATAGGGTGGAGGCTGAATATACATCAAACCAGCTTTAGTTCATGTGAACTTACTAATACAATAACATAGGCTCTGCACGAGTCTCAACAATTAGGATTTAAAAATGTGCATGAATCTGCAGAGCATATGAGAACGTGTTTAAATCACATGTCAGTGAATCCTTTTGGGAGTTGGGACTCAATTCATCTATCAAAAGCTATTACTCATTGTTGTGACAGTGTTTTCAACAGTTCAGTTCAGTCAGGGTCGTTGCTACAAAGGCACATTGTTTCTTAACGAAATGTTCTATGAGACTCACCGCAGAAAATTCAAATTTTATTTCGTAATAAAACATTTTTGTTCTAATATAGAGAGATAGCGCAGGCTACTTTATCTTCCTCTGCCTATTTTACGTTTCAGTTTTAGAAGACGTTTTAGGAGGTTAGTCAAGTCATACACATATTCAATCAGATTTGACTGTGTGAGGAAATACGTGTATAACTGATCGTTCATGAAATAACAACGTTTCTTTGAAGAGATCCAAGAGATTTAATGCCCGTTCGAGAAAGTGCTTTCTTTCTTACCCAGTAACACATTGTAAGAGGAAAGAAAGCTTGTGCTTGGTTGAGAAACATCAAAATAGAAATGTTATTTGAAAAGTAATTGAAAAGAAAATGAGGCATGTTTAGAGTAACACTGTAGATATGGGGGGCAGATTACAAATGTACAATGAAATACTGCTTGTGATGGCTGTTAATTACAGGAAAATACTGCTTATTGCGACCGTAGGTCGCACTTTACTATCAAAACCACCACAAAGTGTAAGTAAGTAAGTAACTCCGTCTGTCTGTCACACGTCACACGTCACACTCTTGCCCTGCTCATATCTCCACAACCGTTGCCCCGATCCATGCCAAATTTTGCACACACGTTCCTTGCCTGCCAAACTACAACCTCCAAGGACCCCCGGAGCTCCAGGGACCCCCAGGTCCCTGGGGGACCCCCAGATGTTAAAAATGACCAAATCTGCTAAACTGACCAAATGACCACCCCAACGGGGCTGCTCACGGGGAATTCCCGGGGACCACCCACTCCTGGTGCTCCAGAACGGATGCAAAAGTGGTGGCGCCCCCAGTGGAGGACCCCCTACACTGCAGCTCACATAAAATGCCGTAACTCCGGCTAGGAGCGACCGGGACAGCCGGGGCCGGTACCTATTCGTCCGCCTTGCCGGCGCGGAGACCCCACCCCTCATTTCTCACATGGCCCTCTTCTAGCGCCACCATGAGGCCGATTCTTGCAAAACACATTTTTGGACACTGCTCCTACAATTTTTGCCCTAAAATCACGCAAATCGGTACACAGTATGTCTACACTCATCCCATCAACATGAATCTCTCCCATATAGCGCCACCTCCAGGCCGATTTTTAAAAACACATTTTTGGACACTGCTCCTACAGATTTTGCCCTACAATCACGAAAATCACTACACAGTATGTCTACACTCATGTCATCAACATGGATCAGGAAGATTTTAGCAAAACACATTTTTGCCCTATTTGTGGAGATAAGTGACCTACGGTCGCTTATCTCCCGATTAGGGAGTCTTACTGGTTATAATATAGTTCTAACTGTTAATTACCTGCAGTCTCATCTTCTTGCCACAACAACCAGTTGTTTTCTTTCAAAAAAAAATCTTTACCTCAACCAATGGAGGTAATGTTTCTGCCTCTATGTGACCATCTGACAGTCTGTTATCAGGATCTCAAGCAGTTATGATCTTATGAATATGGTAGAACTTGGTGGAAAGGTTGGTCCCGGTCCAAGGGAGAAAAACGAACCCACTTTTCACTATGATTGTCCAAAAGGGGACGATACTGTACAACGAATACATCAGATCTTCAAGCTCACAAGGTGTCCCAGCGCAAAGAGGTCAGCGTTAATAAGTCTGTGTTCTTTCTACTGAGCACATTCTTCTAGTTTGTTTTGGACAGGTTTGCTGCAAGAGGAACTCTGGTGCCTCAGGAGGGAGAAGAGAAAACATTAGAAATTTGGCCCCTGACTCGGCAAGTGAGATAATGCATTTTGTACCTCACAGCGGGTTATATAACCCAGAAATGGATGCCAGTGCAAGTATTTTTCTGTTTATGTTTTTTGTGGTGCTTATTTTGATTCATGCCGTTTATTATTCTAGGGGGGGGTACTACAGCAGAAGGAAACACGTGCACAATTGTGCTGTGGATTGATTGTTCCCTTGTGCTTGACATTACTCATGTATTCACTGTTGATCATGACAATAGGACCGCCGTTTCCCAAACAGTGGGTCGGTACCCATTTGTGGGTCACAGACCAATTTTTATGGGTCACGATTCGAGTAAAATCCCATTTCTTTTCATAGAAAATTTATTTTATTTTGTATAAATGTTCAAACAAACACAAAATAAATTCCTTAAATAGAATATTATAATAATTAAGAAGTAGTGAAAATAGTCAATCTACAAGCTTGTGAGCTTGTGGATCTGCTATTTTCACTAGTTTGGGTCCCGACTCCCGGGTAAGCGTCAAATTTCTCTTTTGGGTCTCGAGCTAAAAGGTTTGGGAACCACTGCAATAGACAATATGAATGTAACAATGTTGTAAATTCATATTTTTGGTGTTCTGCATGGTGTAACCTCAAGCATTCCATAGTTACCGATTGTGTATACGGCATACTATATATACCAGTAAGACGCCCTAAGGGCTAGAAGCGACCGCCAGGGCATGCGGAAACAACAGTCTTGTAAGAGGGGGCGGGGCTTCAACAATTGCAGCTCATCCCTATGGTGGTCTAAGTCCAGACACCAAGTTTTGAGACAGTACCATGCTGCGAACTGGAGTTATGGCTGTTTAAAGGCCAGCCAATAGGAAGACAGGGGGGCGGGGCATCAACAATTACAGCTCGTCCCTATTGGTCCCTATTGGTCGTAAAAAGTGGCACATCGTGTGAGCGTTTTAAAGTTGAAATCACGTTGCTATGGAAGAGTATGCCAGAGTTACGTGTGAGAGCAAAGTGTGACAGCTGCTGCACACGTTTAGTAGACAGAGGGGGCGGGGCTTCAACAATTACAGCTCGTCCCTATTGGCCGGAAAAAGGGCCAAGTCGTGTGAGCGTTTTAAAGTTGAAATCACGTTGCTAGGCACAAGTATGGCAGAGTTACTTGTGAGAGCAAAGTGTCACAGCATGTGACGCACGTTTCTATACTAAGTTGCTCCCTGACAGTCACAATAATTTTACAACTCAACAGTCGATAAAGTCAGAATAGACTAGAGTCTCAACTACATGATGTAATTCATTGTTTTACAGGGTGATTTCACTCAGATTTTCATGGCTTTGTCCACTGATAATATACGTTTTTGGGGAATGCTTTTTTATACTTTGAAAATCTGCTTTGTTGTTTCACAAGTTTTCAAATGAATGTCAATGTCAAAATCTTTTGAAAATGGCAGAACTACAAGCTCGCAATTGTGAGCTTGTAGAACGGCTATTTTCAAAAGGCCGAAATGTATATGGCTGAAGTGGTTAATCCATGTTTTGTAATAATAATCAAAATCTATAGTAACTAAAGTTTTCAAATAATTATAGTGGAGTAAAAGTACAATATTTGCCTCTGAGATTTAGTGGAGTAGTAAGTAAGTAAAAGTACTGAAAATTGGAGATACTCCAGGAAACTAAAAATACCTCAAAATTAAAATTAATTAAGTACAGTACTTGAGTAAATATACTTACTTTACACGACTGGTTAATACTAGAGCTAATCCTCTTGTCAGAGTACTTACAGAGATTCTGCACATTTATAGATACAGTATGGCGAAGCTTGACGTTTCTGGAACATGCTTTTGTAACATTATCGTTGGCCAGGAAAAATATAACGGCATGTCCAAGGGCTCTTCTGCTGCTTCCTCTGTAGAAATGAAGCATTTTTCTTTTTTTTTCTCCCTTTTTCTTTTTTTTTTAAAGGCTGTATCTTTCCTTGTCATGAAACCTGAACTCATGAGTTTCGATAGCTTGTCCTTCTATCACTGGTACTAATTACACTATAATAGAAAATGTCAATAATGTCTAATAGTAATTAGACTCCACTCTTTAACAGTGTGAGATTTATAACTAAATCCTTGAAACTCATAAGGAGCATGTCTTACCTTAAGCAGTAGGTATATTGAAAACTTACATACATCTAGTCAAATATACATAGAGTTCTGAGTGCAAAACAAAAAAGTAATCAAATTCCAGTGCATAGAGCACAATGTTTGTCTTTTCAAGTACGGAGAAGGCTGGGCCTGCAGGGAGCAGATTTTTTACAATTGACAAACCTGGGTGTGATCTCAACGTTTTGTCCCTTTTTTTTTTACATGTGCTTTGTTTTGCTTCTATTTTATGCGTCCATAATGTCGCTTTGTTTGTATTAAGGGTGTTAATACTTAAGGGTTACATTTTTAATTACAATTTGCAACCCTAACCCTTGCATTTTTTGTGATGAACTTTAGTGAAGGGAAAAGACATATGCAAGCTTTAATTCCAGTGATCTTTATTGAAGAGCAAACTTAAGGATTGTTTAATTTCAATTCACCCTTTGTCAGCCTTTTTAAAAACATTTAAAAACATGCTGAGTCACTATACTGCCACTGAGCAGCTCCATTTGACTGAAACCAAGTTTGACATTAGAATTGAACACACAGAATAACAATATGAAACAACTGAATTAAAATGGTAGTGGATGGAATGTCCCACCGAGTGTCCCACAAAGACACAGCAACCAATGGGTGTGAAGAGGGGCGGGACAGCGGGCGGGACTTGACAAAGGGTGAATTATCTTTACAAGTTTAAGCATCCATTATTGTTTTTTTGTTGTTGTTCATAATCAACAAAATGTTTGGAGGGCGATGCCCAGCATCTCTTCACTTTCATAAGCTTAGTGACATCACTGCTGATGTCACTGAGCCAAACCAACTGACGTGAAATGTATTTGTTTGTTATTTATTCATGTATTTATTGGTTTATGAAGTGTTCATGTGTTGACATTTTCTCTTTGGTAATGTAGAGAACATGGTAATGAGAATGGTGGACACGTCATTTTCCTGCCTTAAGAATGCAGTGTTAACCTTATTAAATACTAACCGTATTTGGCTAGTAGCACTGAGAGGTGTGAATTGCCCACCCTCCCACTATCCCAAGTTAACTACACAACTTAACACAGCTGTTAAGGACAGCATGTGTTCACTTCTGACAACAAACTGCAGTCTGAATCTGCCTGCTTACTACCACTTCCCCTGATCCTTTGGCTAGGCTACACTACAGACTCACTGAAACTTGGTTTCAAGAGCACAATAATTGATGCCTTTCATTGATTAGCTCCACATTCTTCTTGTTTAGAGGGATGCGGACATTGTGTGTCTAATGCGAGACACGGATGATGGATGCAACGTGGATACAAAATGCTCAGGGTGTATTGAGAGGCTCAGAGAGCCTATGCTTGGGTGTATTGTCTGAGAGGCTCAAGGTCGATGCTAGGGTGTTTCATCTGAGAAGCAAAAATAGTCTAATCTACAAGCTCACAACGCCTCACATTGCCACACATTGTGAGCTTGTAGATCTGCTATTTCAAGAGACATTTGACTTGCCCATTGGTGTGCTTTGGCTCGGACACAAAAAGTGACTTAAAGTGAGTTAAATACAAACAGCAGTTTGGTGTCTCATGGCCACTGCATCCCTGGAGTTAACCCTTAAGTACCAACATGGGTAGACAAGGATTTTGCATCTTCAACTGCATTCATAGTGATTCCCAATTTGCATTACTTCACTCTATCAGTTCATGCTCTGCGTTTTGAATATGTTGGTTTCACAAAGCCAGAGTGTACAGCTTTGATATGGTATAAATTACAATTGCAACTTTCTTTTTTTCTTTGTCTTTTTTCTTTGCAGAACAGCTGTACATAACTAGGTTCAGAAACTGACAAAAACATCTGTATACAGTATAAACTACTCCAGAAAGAGGAAAGCACAACTGTGCTGTCATACAGAACAACTGTGTAGTTCAGCCGATGTTCGCGTTACACAACCTGGTCCTAAAAAGAGGCAAGAAGAACATCTGTGTATATAACCAGGCCTGGTCCTAAAAAGAAGCAAGAACATCTGTGTTTATAACCAGGCCTGGTCCTAAAAAGAAGCAAGAACATTTGCCTGGCCTAAAAGAGGAAGTTAATTCTATTATTAATTTAAAATATAGTCCTATATTATACTGAAGAAAGTACTTCAGCTCACTTCATGTAATAGGATAAAGATCTCCAGCACGGTGCTCTTTGGTATGGGCAAAAAGTGAAGATACCAAGGCACAAGGCATTGTTGCCTCAACTCTTAGACGTATTTTGTATTCTTGCCATACATTCCTATTAAAGGCTTTTTAATTTTTCCACTATAGAGTGCCTTGTCTCTTCACTTTTTTGCCACATGGTTCTTTCATGCAGAGCCAAATGGCTCCATATGAAACTGTCATTTACCTGCTTGTTTACAACTTCGTTAAAATACTTAGGATTAAACCTTCAGCAAGCAAAGGAATAGGGAGAAAACTCAGGACACTGGGATCTTTGAAGTATAATGTGATCTACTGCTGCCACCCAGCGACTGAAATGAAAACATGCAATGACCCAGGGATGACTCATAGGTTGGGAACGTGGTTTGACTCATGTTCAGGGTCTGGAGTTTATCTCTCTGGACTCTGGTGCGTCCCCTGACAGGGCAGTGAGCTCTTAACAAACAGTCTTTCCAGTTCAAGCCAAATTAATGGCTAGGGAATACACTGTTAGTTTTTTAGCACTTGAGTTTGCCATGTCCGTTTATTTATAAAGCACATTTAAAAACAACAAATGTTGACCAAAAGGCTGTACAAAGAGGACACGTTAAATCAGTTAAAAAAAGAAGGGAAAAAAAGCAACAATTTAAATTCAAATAACCTGCTTGAAATACGTATTTAAAATGTTTACTGTATTGTGTGTGTGTGTGTGTGTGTGTGTGTGTGTGTGTGTGTGTGTGTGTGTGTGTGTGTGATATGAATCATAGGCCTAATCATATAGAAATGTGTGAGCTTGTTGTGTGAACTACACACAATATCAATGATTGGTCATTTGGAAGAACATCTATAGGCCTACTGGTATACTTTGTACACAATGAGGTCCTAGTCTGTTCTTTGGATTTAGCAGGAGTCTAGAAAATGTGATGTGCCAGGATCTTTGCCTGTTTTTCTCTTGTTTGTTTGTTTTTATGACAGTCTCTGTCTTTTATCTTCTCTCCTTCTGGTCTCTTATCTATTCTTTCCTCTGTGTAATGTCTCTGGTGTGTCTATGTGAGCTGTACCTTGTTTGGTTTGGTATGCCCTCACTGACTCTTCTTATGTTTCCTGGGTCTAATGTTAAACTAAATAAGTCCTCTGGGTTCAGAGTGGTAGTATATAGTTTGTAGTTACAGCCAAAGAAGACATCAATAAATGATAGGCTATATACTGGACAACATACTATCTGAAGAGAGTATGACACAAAAATAACATTTCTAGTCAGAATATCCACATAGAAACAATCTTAAAATGCTGTCTCTTAAAATGCTGGCTTGGGCACTTGCCACTTTGATTACGCCTGCACACCCTGGTACACCAGCATCCCAAAGAATCTTTGAACTCCACCCCAGAACACACTTTCTCCCTGCTCATTTTATAAGTGTCTCAGAGTGAAGGAGAACATATTAAAATGTTGTATGGTCCATGGGATTGTCAAAATTGCCAAATACCTTGCCAATTACTTATGGTTATTAATGCACACACTTATTCCACCAGAGGGAGCTCCACAGACTTTGTACCTATCACATTTAAGCTCTATGGGAAAGGACATGTTGGTAAAAATCGAAGGCGCTTTACAGAGATTGTGCATTACATTCACCCATTCACACACACATTCATACACCGATGGCAGAGGAAACCATGCAAGGCACCAACCTGCTCACCGGGAGCAACTAGGGGTTCAGGGTCTTGCTCAAGGACTCCTCGACACTAACTCTGGGGGAGCCTGGGATCGAACTTGGAACCCTTTGGGAACCCTCCATGTTCTAAGACGGCAACTCTACCCCTGAGCCCTGCTGCCCCTGTTAACTTCAAGTCCTCCATAAAGACCTGACTGACAGACCAGCTGGACCTAACCATCAAATATATATATATAATCTTTATTCAGGAATCACACAGGGGGTCCATATCAAAAAACAACAACAGCCAATAGTTGTGCAAATAGTTGAATTGCAATCCTGGAACCCATTGGGTAAAAGAAAAGGGGGAAAAAAGGATCATTATATGTACAAATATATGGCCATGTATATACACATTATGTCTTCTGTTCCATTCCATTAATCAATAAAACCCCCAAATTAAAATGTCCATGATTTCATCCATCCAATAGGCTGTCAGTGACGGGTTGTGTCATGCCTTTTCTTTTTGAGCGGTGGTCCCGCCGCTCCTGTGATTCGCTTTCAAGATGTTACTGGCTGGCTGGCTGGCTGGCCGGCCGTGTATGTCTGTCGCCTGCCATACCTCTCCTGACCACACACACAGACCACACACACACACACACGTTAAAGGAGGGGCGCTATTGAGCAGGGCAGGCAGACAACACACTCTCTCTCTCTCTCTCTCGTGCACGCACGCACGCACACACACGCACACACACACACACACACACACACACACACACACACACACACACACACACACACACACACACACACACACACACACACACACACACACACACACACACACACTCAGTCAAGAGATATAGAGCAGCAGCAGCAGCTCCACACAGACACACGCAGTGAAGGGCGAACGTGAACTGAACGTCCTTTGTTTTCGCTTGATGAACGAATTGTCGAACACGATCATTCTGACGCCCGTGAACGGCGTTCGGCGGCCGTTCATGCGGCGGTCCGCGCCTCCGTGCGGTCGTCTGTCCTCTCGTCTCTCTTTTCATTCACATGCTCCAATAGTACGCACTTCAAGCAGCTCCTCGTGAACGTTGATTATGCGGTGCTGTCTGCAGCTGCACTGTGAATCTCCTCCTCTCGCAAGTAAAGCCTGACTACTTTGTCATGTGTGTTGCACGGCGAAAATAGCTGATCTGCAAGCTCACACACACACACGGCCACTTCAAACGAGGTTTGATTTTTTTTACTCATAACGTAACCACTTAACCACTGTTTTTTTATTGTTTTTGAGCGGTGGTCACACCGTCTCCTATACGTGGCCGTGTGTGTGTCCGGCCGGGAGGGGCGCTGTTCTCACACACACAAACACATACACACACACACACACACGCACACGCACACACACACACACACACACACACACACACACACACACACACACACACACACACACACACAGGGGGGAAGGGTGGGTCAGCATGTGTGGTCAAGTATTATTATTATTATTAACAAACTGAATGTTTTAGGGGCAAATAAATTAGAGTGTGTGAAGAAACTACAGCATTGTAAAGCACACTAACCCCGCTGCACCCACCCAGTAGTGCTGTTGCACAGCCTCCACGACCGCCGCTCAGTTCACACGGGTGTGATTTTTTCTTTTTTGTACACTGAAAACTGGATTACGACTGTTGCTTTGTACAGGATACACCCACAAATGCTGCACCTGGTGATGAGAGAGAGAGAGAGTAAAAAGATGTGGTTACACCGCCTAGTAAACATTTTACAGTCCACGGATTCTTTTTAGCTTTATAGGAACTATAATACTAGACAGCAAGTCACTTAAATTTATGCTGAAAGATACTGTGACATGTCCTCTTGTTCTTTAACATGTTGTTTTTTAGTTTTTTTAATGACGAGTCAATTGACGTCACCATTTTTTAGAGTTAGTGGTGCCACCTGTGTGAGAAGCCAAGAGGATGTGACACTAAAATATGTGGTTGTTTTTTTTTACAGTATGTGCAACCAGTGCCTGGTGAATGAGGGTTGTGGTTTCAGCTCCATCGTACTCGTCTCTGGCTGTATTGAAGTTGAAGTTTTGGAAGTTTGCAAGTCGTGCACGATTTCCTCATTCTTGCGTTGAACCCAAGCGCTTCAGTGCAAGTTTCATCTGTGCCTCCTGAGCTGATAAAGTGGAACTCAGCCTCCTTTAAATCAAGCAGCCCATTTAATACCTTTGACATCACGCTGATGATTGAACGTGCACAGCAAAGTCCCAAATGCCACGCGCCCATTTTGACACTCTTAAGAGTTAAACTTGATTTCAGTGCGGCTGGAACTAATCCAAAAACAACATAACACTCCCTCTGATGATGACAGGAGGTACACAACCCCAGTACATGGCCGGTATGTTAGATCAGTGGTTCTCAACCTGTGGGTAGAGACACCCAGAATAATTTATTTATTTATCTTTTAACACTTCTCTTCTGGAGGTCCCTGCAAAACATTTTACGACTGGGGTCCGCAGCCGAATACATTACATTTTGAGGGTCCTTGGCATGAAAACGTTTGAGAACTACTGATTTAGAAGGCATTTTTTGTAGAATAGACTTCAACTCTTTTATGTTTTGCTTAATATGCCTTTATTGATAGTAATATGTTGGTTCGTAAATTTCACCACTGTACTACTGATGTTAAGGTTAACCTGTTTAGAGCTTACTGCACCCCTCTCTATACAGCCCCTCTGTGGGTGAAGTATAAGAAAGAGAGCTTACGGAAGCTGCAAGTAGCCTACAATGACTGCCTTTGCATTCTGCTAAAGAAACCCAGGAGCACAAGGGCCAGTGAGCTCTTTGTTACTTTGGGTCTCACCACCTTCATGGCTCTGTTGAGAAACCTGACTTATAAATTCATGTGCAGACTGGATCGCTCCTTGAATGGATTAATTGGACTAATGGCAGACCCTGGATGTAGCTCTGTCAGGTACACTTCTACCATTAGAGGACACTGGCATGAGTGCCTCTTTAGCTCCGGAGGGGCTGGGTAAATGTACTGTACTGTTTCTTGTTTATTTTTTATTTTTTATCTTGTTTGTGTAATGTATTGTTTTCTACCCTGTGGGCCTTGAGCCTGTAATAAAGTTTATATATATATAGTAGATACAGGAAATGGGGAGAGAGAGACGGGGAGTGACATGCAGCAAAGGTCGCCGGTATTGTGATTCGAACCCGCGTCACACTGTCAAGCTAGGTGCTCGGACCGCAAGGCCAGCGGCCCAGGCCGACCTCAACTCTTAATTAGAAATAGTCCTGGTCTGTGCACAAAACCGTCTGTTCAGATCGGGAGTCTATTGGTGTGGAGCAGCTGGATCCACCAGATTATATTAAAGTTAAAATGAATTCAATTTATCCAACTGTTTCCCATATGTGAGGGCATCTAAACAAGAGACAAAATGCGCTGTAGGAAAAGAAATATATATCGTCGTTGTCCGATGAAAACCTTGCATGTCCAAAACCGTTCGCTTTGCATTTAGCAGATCTGCTGTTTTCACTACTTTTGTGCGACGGCCTTGTATGATGAAGCAGGGCTTTGCTTTGCGAAAGAACATACAAATTTGAAACTTGGAGATACGAGGTTTCCACCCGACAACGACGATATACTGTGGTGATGAAAACCTCAGCACAGCAACAGACATACTGACCGACTCCTCAGAAGCCAGTAGCCTATGAATGAAAACCTTTTTGTCAGGTTGGCACCTCTTCTCGGCAGGGTCGGTGGGGTCGGCCTGTGTTCTCATCTAACCATGTTATCAACAGGAAGGAAGTGATTCAGCTGCCTCAGCAAGGACACAACAATAAACTCTACTCTGCAGACTGACAGGAAATGGACTAGATATATTTTTAGTATATTTATTGGGCACAAATAGTCATTTGTTCAGCAATTCACTGCTTCACTACACCCACACAGTTACACAGTATACTGGCCTTGTACCTGCTTCACAAATGCAGTATCTTATTCTGGCCACATAAGCCCCTTTTCGACTGCAGAATTGGCACCACACCACACACCACACTACACCACACCGCACCACATAAAAATATCTACATTTTCCATTACACAAAAGTACCCCTATCGGTAAGAAACAAATTTACCCTTTTAACTGTGATTATAATACAATATAATTTTGTATTACAAATTATAATGCACTATAATGGATTATAACTGTGATTATAATACATTATAAATTATTAATGTATTACTATGATAATTATAATACACTATAATAGATTATAATAGTGGTTATAACATAATAGAATCTATTATCATGTATTACAACTATATCATGGTAGTCTAAATGAAAAGTCAGTGAGTGATCAGTCATTATGAAGTGTTTGGCCCTGTGTGGCCTAGCTCAGACCTACTCTAGAGTGGATACTTTTTAGTACCCTGTTTAGTACCACTTTCACACCACTCTACCCAGGTCCTTGTAGTGGAAAACCTGTCAACAACATGGATCAGGAAGATTTTGGAAAAACACATTTTTGCTCTATTTATGGAGATAAGCGACCAACGGTCGCTTATCTCCCGATTAGGGAGTCTTACTGGTAGTTTACAACCTACTACATGTATATGGTGCCAGTCTTTATAGCTGTTAAATGTGGCTACAGTCTCACAGTCTGCAGTATTGTCTGTCCACATCAAGGCATTCCACAGAAGAATACATTTATCTATATATCTATCTATCTGTCGGTCTGTGTGTGTGTCTGTCTAGATACCTTTAAAATCCCAAGGGGGGAAATCAGTCTGTCTGTCTGTCGGTGTGTGCTAACTCGGGCGCCAGCCTTCCATATGGTCTCAAACTCTGTGTGTGTGACCCATATGACACAGGAGTGTCCAGTCACAAGTGCCTATTCAGTTATACCTACGGTTTCCCAGAAAATATAATGCAAGCAACATCATGTTGCCGGCAAGGTGTTCTTTAATCTGCCAGACGTACTATGGTGCCAGTATAGAACTAGAATTGACATGGTCAATTTTGACAAGTGTGCCTGCAGCTCGCTAAATGCGCGACCTCGTGCAGCGGTTTGGACCGTGAGACCGTCCGCCGAGTCGTCCGCGTTTCGTCGTGAGAGGGTCGGTCCCCGTGAAAAACGCGTTCTGGCACGAAACGGTTACGTTTCGCGCGTTTGTGACGCCCCCTAGGGGTCGAAGTGGAAATGCTTTTGGGGATTCGTTGAGTATGCCACCCCCGACCTGTGGTTGAAATTCAGTGTTGACTCGACCTATTGTTTGTGATTTATGGCTATTGTTTGTGAAACGGGCCCCTCCCGCAAACTTTGGAAGCGCGTTACGAACGAACGGTACAAACTATCGAAATATCCTTTGACTATGTTTATCGCGTGGCTTCATAGATCATGTGTACCGGTTTTTAAGACATTTGAAGAAAATATGTAGGAAAAGGAGCCAAAAGTGTGTTTTGGAGAAAATTCAAGATGGCGGAAAATCTATCCCTACGCAAATGGGCGTGGCCTATATCGGGAGATGCGTCTCGACCCAAGGAATCCAGGGAAAAAAGAATTTTAATTTTCCGACCTACGGTAAACGTAAACTGGGCTGTTATAGCGCCACCATGAGGCCAAATGACGCTATTATTTTTTATTTATTCCTTGAAATCATTATGAACCTCCTCTCCGAGTCTTGAAACTGTAGCCCCTATGGTTTGCGAGAGAAAAATAATTGAATGCGATTCCCATTATAAGTCAATGGGGAAAATTAATTCACTAATAAATTAATATCAATTAAACTATAGAACCTTTCTCTTAGCAACTTACTAGCACACGATTCCCGAGTAAGCCGGTCGATTTGACATATGGCGCGAGTGTTTGGTGCAAAAACTGTGGGAGGAGTAGCGCGCCAAACTTTGGGGAAACCCATGTCTGTCCGTCCGTCCGTCCGGCTTAAATATGAGCGAGAACAAGAAGTGTCCCCATGCTATGCATAGGCACACTTAATTATTTTAAGAGGCGGTGCATGTGAATGGATGGTTGCTAATCACTTGGATGACTCATCTCTAGCATTCAGGTGGTATAAAATGAGGCATTATTGTAGCCTATAATCTAATTCTAATTGTATGAGCAGAGAAGCACAGACTAGCGTATTTTAGCAAAAAGAGAAAAAAGAAGCGCTGCAGGGATCAGTATAGGCTCTCAGAGACAGGTGCTCTTTGGTGATACAGGTAGGAATATATGAACAAAAAAGGTTTCAAAGAAGTACTGCTAAGTTCCAAGGTATAGACTGCAGACTTACAGAGAAGGAATTTCCAAGGCACTCCGTCGTTAGTGAAAAAATATATAGTTTATTTGAGCAAGGCAACAGAAAGGACCAACGCGTTTCGACCTTCTAGGTCTTCGTCAGGGTCTAACAATAGGCTGATCAGCCACTCTTAAATAGCCAATCTGCATAATGACGTCATCAGTTAAAGTGAGCACACATGTCCAAATGCCCAAGCAGATCAAATAAACAAAATAAAGAAATATAAGGCTACACCAAGTGACCAATACCAAACCAAATAGAACAATTAAAATTAAATGTAAATAGATACAACATATTGGGAAAAGAACCAAATTACATACTTTGCACAGTGCAATAAATAAACATAAACATTGGGCCCAATGATAATAAATGAACAAAAAACAAAAAACAAAAATCAGAGGGTATCAGAGAAACGGCAGAAAATCGACTTCGTCATTTAGACCAGGGAAGACTGTGGCTCTTAAAGTGACAATCCAAAAGGTTTCCCTTTGGAGCAACCGTTTTAGTCTGTCACCTCCTCTGCCATCGCTGGGGATGGCTTCTATAGCCACAGCTTTTAGGGAGGAGGGACTCCCATGTCCTTTTTCATGGTAATGTACTGCCATCGGATAATGTGGATTATTGGTACGGATTGCCGTTTTGTGTTCGCCCAATCTCTCTTTGAATTTACGTTTTGTTCTCCCCACGTAAAAACGGCCACAAGGGCATTCGAGGCGGTAGACAATGAAAGAGGTGTTACAGTTTGCAAAATGATTAATTCTGTAAATGTGATTGGTGTACACATCAGAGAATACATTTGTTTTGGGAACATTATCACAATGGGTACAGTGACCACAGGGAAAGTTACCGATTGGTTTCTGAAGCCAAGAGGTTTTGGGTGGCATATGGCTGCGCATCAGTTTGTTCTGTAGAGTGGGGGCCCTCCTGTTGACGAAAGTAGGTAATGCAGAGAAAATCAGTTTCATGTCAGGGTCACTCTGAAGTATGCTCCAGTTGCACTTAATAATGTTATGGACTTGTGCAGACTGTTTACTGAATGTGGATACAAAATGAACATTGCTTTTCTGAGAACGTTTCTGTTTACTGCTCAAGAGATCCTTTCTGTCCATAGTTTTTACCTTAACAAGAGACATGTCCAACTCTCTGTGCTTGTAGCCTCGCTCAGTGAAACGATTCTTCATTTCAACAGCCTTTGCTGTGAAGTCAGCCTATTGTTAGACCCTGACGAAGACCTAGAAGGTCGAAACGCGTTGGTCCTTTCTGTTGCCTTGCTCAAATAAACTATATATTTTTTCACTAACGACGGAGTGCCTTGGAAATTCCTTCTCTGTAAGTCTGCAGTCTATACCTTGGAACTTAGCAGTACTTCTTTGAAACCTTTTTTGTTCATAGCGTATTTTAGCATTTGTCAAACCGATGCACGAGACGGCCGTCTCCATCTCCATCTCCTTTGGTGGGCCTATATAACCGGCAGAGAAGCAACCATTAACCTATATAACAGACTAGTATTAGATCTATTATTAGAATCATTAATACATTAGATTCTGATTTGTGTATTATTTTGTATAGTGTCTTATTAATGTCCTATAGTTTTGAGATGACCTTTCCTGTGTCAAATAACAAACATTGATACCCTATAGAAAGATGACAGTATTCGGGCCAGAATACTGTTTTGAACTTATAGACACCTGACCTCTAAACAACTAGCTGATGAACACCACCAAAGTAGATTAGTGATTATCAGACTGAAGCTGTGTGAAGAGAGGCAGTTCGCTCAGAGAGTGGGCTGGATCCACGCTACTGTAGCAGAGTGACTCACTGCCTCAGCCTGATGATGGCCTCAAAGGTCTAGTATGTATCTCCCTCGGTCCATAGGGATATCCCTTTGGGGAGACCCGGGTTTGAATCCCGGGGATTACATTGGTGCCGTGACCCGGATCGGGTTTCCCCATGAGAGGAGGTCAAAAGGGGCGTGAGTGTTGCAGAGTGACTCACGGCCTCAGCCTGATGCCCTCAAAAGTCTAGTATCTCCCTCTGTCCATTTGGGTCAATGGTTGAGATTTTGGACTTTGACGTGGGAGACCCGGGTAACCGGGTTCGAATCACGAGTGTTACACTACCACCAAAGCTGATAACCTCCTGGACCCCGGAGAGGATGTATTCCACCATTATGTAGGACCGTTGAATGTACTGGGCCTGCACTGCCTATTACGTGAGGCATTGTAACATGTGATATCGTGCTGGGATATCCATCCTGTCCTTTCATTCTATTGTTTGCTAGAGAAACATTTTGTGTGTGTGTGTGTGTGTGTGCGTGCGTGCGTGTGCGCTCACGCACGCATGTGTGCGTGCGTGTGTTGTAACAGTGTTTGTAGGAGTGCAATATAAAACTACTTTGTTTGAGTTAAGTCATGTTGATTGTTCAGCCTATAAAATATGCCTTATCTGATTAATTCCTGTATCATCTCTTCATCAGGCGTGAGGACCCAGCTGGGTTGAAAGCTGTACCAACTTGATAATTCCAACAGTTGACTGGCATATGTGATTGTGTTTAGACCTGGTTATAACTGTTGCACAATAGCATATATCTATCACATGTATTAGCACTCTGAACAGTGCATAGTGAGTCTCTCTAGGCCTATATCACCTTTTCACTGGCATCTATAGCAAGCCATGCATTTAAGGAACCATTCAATATAGGACTAAAGCTACTTTTACTGAATAATAGCCTATGCACTTTGATTATTAGTTTAATGTCATTATAAATTAAGAATGATTAAGATACTAGCTAGGTGATTTATCTTTTATTGTTTTACCATATAGCATCCCTTAGCTTTAAAAAAAGAAGTGTAAAGATCTAGACCTCCATTTTTGGAGCTGTGTGAAACACAGGCTCCCTATACGTAGCTTTGTGGGTCTGTCTGTCTGTGTGTCTGTCTGTGTGTGTGTCTGTATGTAGCCTGACTTCGGCACGCTACTAGTCCCACAGTTTTGCCACCACACACTCGCGCCATATGTCAAATCGACCGGCTTACTCGGGAATAGTGGGCTAGTAACTTGCTAAGAGAAAGGTTCAATAGTTTAATTGATATTAATTTATTAGTGAATTAATTTTCCCCATTGACTTATAATGGCAATCGCAAAAACTCACATTCAATTATTTGTCTCTCGCAAACCATAGGGGCTAGAGTTTCAAGACTTGGAGAGGAGGTTCATAATGGTTTCAAGGATTAAATAAAAAATAATTGTGTCATTTGGCCGCATGGTGGCGCCATAACACCCCACTTTACGTTTTGGCCTGTAACTCTTGAACCGTAGGTCGGAAAATTAAAAATATTTTTTCCCTGGATTCCTTGGGTCATGACGCATCTCCCCATATAGGCCACGCCCATTTGCGCCATGATAGATTTTCCGCCATCTTGAATTTTCTCCAAAACACACTTTTTGCTCCTTTTCCTACATATTTTCTTCAAATGTCACACAAATCGGTACACACACACACACACACACACACACACACACACACACACACACACACACACACACACACACAGCTCCACTTCACACGGGTGTGATTTTTTACATTTAGATGAATAAACATAGTATTCATGTCTCATTTGTTGGAACACCCTTTAACAAACTTCATTAAGTCTCTGTCGTAACCCTTGGTCATCAATATGTCCATACACAGACAAATGTGTTCGTGGCAAAGACATGGCAATTTTTTATTTTTTATTTTTTTTTACACACACATTATATTGTTCTTATTTTTAGCATAAAACCCAAATTACTGAATGTAAAGACTCCAGGTTTCCTTCAGAATATGTATGACACTTATTTACCACGACACTATGGCACATTAGGAGTCCAACTAGTACTAGTGGTTCTCGAATGTTTTATTTGCAAGGACCCCCTAAGCTGCAAGTGGTGTTGCAATGGCAATACTGGCCATTTAGGCGGCGGCTATGCCCTTAACTCTGAGTGTTCAAATGAAACCAAATGTCCATTTGGTTCCATTTGAACATCTCATTGGAATGGAATGGTGAGTTACAGACTGTTAGGTATTTTGTTATGGTTAATATCATCCTTTTATCAATTAATATTGATTGTTAGATATGAATAATATGATACATAATTATATGAGTCATTTATTAGGTTATATTATGTGAACTACTGTCTGAACTTACAGTATAGGAGACCATGTTTTGGTGGTACTGTAAGTTCAGGTTTGATTGATTGATTGATTGAAGAATTTATTAGAAGTTTGCAATAGAAAAAAGTACAGTTTCATGACAGTACAAATCACTGGTACAAGGTCAACTAAAAGGAGATCCTAGAAAGCCGAGGCTTATTTCCACAGGAACCACACTTTAAGTATCTCATATAACATTGAAAGACAGACGGATAGAACATAGTACTTTATCTAGGATAATATCAGTTTCAAAAGCATAACATCAAATACAAAAGGCAGAATACAAAGAAAAAGGGGGGGGGGGAGCATGGGGGCTTAGTCTATTTACAAGTCACGGGTAGGTTAGTGGAAAGTTACTAGGACCTTACGTGTCTCTGTCTTCTTGTTATGATATGGGAACGAATGAATGAGTCCCACGATCTAACTGTCATACGCTGTATTATATACTGTATGTAAACCTCCATTTTAGAAAGAGAGAATTTAGCCAGCTGGCACTATGTTATGCTCACTGTTTGTCTCCTTGTCTGCTCTCTCCAAAATATAGCAATTTAAGATGGCTGTCTGAGTCTTTTTTTGGTTATGGATTTATCCATATCCATATTTATTTAAGTTATTATTAATATCCAACACAGACCTGTTATAGTCATTCAGGGCAAGCTCTTTATGTATTTCTGGTAAGATTTTTGTCGACTCATTTGGTATGTCTGTGGCAACAATTGAATTGAACAGAGCCACTTCCAACTTGACTTGACAAAATGTCAAACCTGAAAGTGTAAATAGGCCTATGCAAATCAACTGATACCAAAGACACATGATGAGACTATATGCAAATGGTTTCATGATATGAGTGACTCTGATAATTCCTCTATTCTTATAGGCCACGACTAGTTTAAAAGATACAATTTTCATTTTTCTTTCTTTCTGTCTTTCTTTCCATTTTGTTCAGATGGCCCTACAGGGCTGTAGGCTACTACACTTTCGTGTAGGTTCTTGTCCAGTGGTGTAAAGTAGCTATTATAAGTACATTTACTCAAGTACTCTACTTTGTACAATTTTGAGGTACTTTTTACTTTACTGGATCAGTATTTCAACATTCTGTACTTTTACTTCTACTACTCGACCGCTACAGACAAATATTATAGCACTACAATTATTTGATAACTTTAGTTACTAGTTACTTTGTTGATTGTGGTGCGATGCATTGTGAGCTTGAAGATATGATATTTTCAAAAATATCTTTCACATTTGAAAACTTGAAATGGGACATTAATTTCTGCTTAATTACTAGGCCTACTTTTACTTTTGGTAGGCTACTTTAAGTAGCAGCCTACATTTTGATACTATATCCTACTTTCGTATTTTTACTCAAGTACATTTTGAATTCCGGACTTTTACTTGTAACAGAGTACTTCTACATTACAGTATTGATACTTAAAGTAAAGAATGTGAGTACTTTTCCCACCACTGCCTACAGGGCTGTACTAAAGTCGTGTAGGTTCTTCTGTCTCACATTACACAAGTATAGGTGGACCAGCGATTCGTTGAACAGGAACCACAGTCTGTTCCCGTTGGCTGGATTGTACACGTCAGCAGTCAATAAGTCACTGTAGAACCAGAAGATGGTTCATAGTCCTATTAGCCTCTCTTCCTGGTATGAGAGCGCAGCACTGACACATGACACCTACGTCTGGTAAGTCAACTCAACGAAAGTGAATTTATATTCTTTTAAAACTTGATTTAAATGGCGATACTGCCTCGATCTCCGTGTAAACGTAAGCCGAGTTATGAACGCTTTTCAGACACTTTTTGTCCTGCTGTGTTTTACAGGTGGTGACTGGCAGAATGGAGCGGCGATTGTATCGCAAATGACACCGCCGTACTCAGAGATCCGGACACAATCGAGTCGGCGAAAGAAAGAAAGCCATTGAGGAACTTTTGACACTTCATTTGCGACTCGTGCCCCCACTCGCCAAGACTTGTGAAGCAATGCGCCGGAGTTTATTACCACAGGGCACAGGGGGAGAAACACGACGGAGTACGGAGCAAAAGGTTCACAATGAAGCTGTCGAGTTGTAGGTGATTCAAAGCCGTTGTTATTTTTTTAATCCAAAGATTACATTGTACGACGAGAAAATGAGGTTCCGACTAAACAAGAGGAACCTGCTCGCTTTGCTGGGTATTTCCTTCATAGTTGTGACTCTCGTGTTTACTACACGTGTATTAATAATTTCTGACGATGAAAGACCACCTACTAGACCCAATACTTCGGCACAGGAAAGCCAGGGTCGGCATTCGGGTGACATACTTAAGTTTAATTTTGGTTCTGTGCCAGACTTGACTCAGTCCGTTTATATTGCCAATTACAAACAGAACATTCTCAATGTGGATAAGTTTCCGGGGGAGCCTCACCTGGTGTTGGTTGTACAGGTCCACAACAGACCTGAGTACCTCAGATTACTCATCAAGTCGTTGGAGAACGCTGCTGAGGTCCACAGTTTCCTCCTTATCTTCAGCCACGACTATTTTTCACAGGAAATCAATTCCATTGTGCACGGGATAACTTTCTGCAAAGTACTGCAAATCTATTTCCCCTTCAGCACTCAGCTGTATCCCGGTGAGTTTCCTGGGCAGGATCCAAACGACTGCCCTCGGGACATTGCCAAGGCTGCTGCCCAGAAAACAGGATGCCTCAATGCCGAGCACCCTGACTCCTATGGACACTACAGGGAAGCCTCCATCACGCAAACCAAACACCACTGGTGGTGGAAAATGCACTTTGTGTGGGAGCGAGTGCAGGTCATGCAGGGCTACAGCGGCTTTGCAATCTTCCTGGAGGAGGACAACTTCATCTTGCCTGACTTCTACCACCTCTACAAGTTGATGATGGAGCACAGGAAGAGCAGCTGCTCGGACTGTGACATGTTGGCTCTGGGCAACCACGACCCCATCGCCAACTTCCCCGCGGTGTCCAACAAGGTGCTGACCACTGGGTGGATGTCCACCAGGCACAACATCGGCATGGGCGTCTCCAAAGACATGTACTACAAGCTGATGGGCTGCAGCAACGACTTCTGCACCTACGACGACTACAACTGGGACTGGACCCTGCAGCGTCTCTCGGGGACCTGCATATCGAAGCCCATCAAGGTCCTGGTGGCCCAGGGGTCCAGGGTTCTCCACACGGGGGACTGCGGCCTGCATCAGAAGGAGAACTGCAGGCCTGAGTGGGCCTTGCAAAAGGCCGAGGAATCCCTCCTAAAGGCCAAAGAGAGCCTCTTCCCTCCGTCTCTTGTCCTGAGCGGCACAGAACCAGTGGACCACAAGCCGCACATGAAGAACGGTGGATGGGGAGACGTTCGAGACCATGTCCTGTGCAAAAACTATTCCAAGCGCCTGTGACCTGTGCGTTCACCCCGTTGAGAAATGTTATGGATAAAACCTTCTTGTTGGTATGCAGGGGAAGACGCGCCAGCCATTCATACACATGGGTTTTCAGGGTTCCACTGTGTTGACTTTTCCGTAATGTTTATGTTTTCTTTCAGTGAGGGAGGTCTTCCAGGGGTTAGGACCAAACGAGGTCCGAGAATGTGGAGTGTGTTTATGCAGCTAGGCATCGAGCTTAGTTTTCAAAATACTTGTTTTATCACCAAAGCTACACAATTGCCAAAGACGTGTGTTGTGTGCAATTCTGTAATTCACGTTCACTTCAGGTCAGGTTTCTGCTTCTCTGGATGTTGCATAAACAAAGACATATTGATTATGTCAGTACAGGACTAGGAGGGAGGTGAGGGTAAAGTGTCAGAATTGGCACATAATATGATGACATGCATTTTGCAAAAGCAAATCTTGTCTCACTTGTGAAACGTGCCTTAAAGACACATCGTATCAACAAGCAGTGTGACATGTTCGAATGATGTGAAGTGCAGAACATAGTATTGCAAACGTTCCAATGCAATATATTTACACGTGACGTGATTGCTTTTTATGGTACAACTTGTGGAACAATCAAAAATGCACATTTAATGCATACACCCAATATGTAGGGGTTTACAGATTTGTATAGGACAATCATCAATATATTGCACACATTTTAAGTTGTAATTCTAACAAGTTTAACTTGTTGCTTTTGAGCCAGTGCTGCCTTTGTAGTTGACTGTTGACCTCGCCTACAAAATGATGAGATGGACATGCTAATGGCCTTTTATGTTACTGAATGTAACTTTCTGTTTGTTTCCATTGTTAACTGGGTATTGAGGGAGTTGGGAACTGTGGTTTTACCTCTCCATTTAAATGAGTGTGTGTGTGTGTGTGTGCTTGCGTGCGGGTGGGTGGGTGGGTGGGTGTGTGTGTGTGTGTGTGTGTGTGCGTGCATGCGTGCGAATGGAGAAGTAAAACAACATGCACACATCCCACTAAACTTGAACACATTTCTTGTCTACGCTGATGAGAACGGACTGATATCGATTTCTGACTGTCACTGTTTGCTTTGTGATGGGTATGAGTGAACCTTGTGGAGACTTTGTTCAAATTCTGGTTTGGCAAACATAGTTTTTTGTACATTTGCACATCATTTAGTAAAAGATATGCTGGGATATGTCTTGATTTTGTAACCGAAATTATATATATTTTTCTTAATAGAAAAGCAATCTTTAACTGTTCCAGGCATTCATAGAATTTATATGACACACTGAACCATAAAGCACACAACACCCGGATTTTACTGCCGTATAATGTAAAGAAATACAAATTAAAAACAGTAATTTAAGCTAAATGATGTCATATGTACATTTTCATAGATTTTCATGGTGTTGCCAAAACATGACAAAATTCATATTTTAAGAGTTACTTAGACTTAGATCAAATATACACAAATACTTATTTATGCGGGCTTGCTGGTATTGCATATTAATATGTCATCAACTCTTGATAATGGCATTTCTTTCCCCAGGGACTAAAATCACGTAAAGGGCATATGACCTTTATACAGATGGACTTTGTACGGGAGCATGTTGATCATCATTCCACTATCACCATACACGTTAAAATCCTCAGTATTACCCACTTAAAGTTTAAAACTTAAACCCCTTTGACTTTTTCAATCTACACCAAATCCCTTTCGCCATAAATTGACCATCTACAAGATCACAACGCGTTGAACGCTTGAAGATCTGCTATTCTTGACTAAGGATGCTAGGGTTCAAGACAAGTGGATCATTTTACTCCTATGACCACTGAATACTTAGGATTTTACTGTGTATGGCACTGTGACAACCCTGTATGTTTCTTGACTTTCCATGACGTTAATTCGTTTTGGACAGTTTATTCTGCCCCTCAAATTGTAAATATGTGCCTTATAGAAATTGATGGGTAATTTTATGTCAAACAAATTAGAATGATTCATTGCTCTAACGTCTAAACCTTTTGTTTGTTTTTTTCAATCTTTTTTAAAGCACAATCTATTCGTTATGAGCTTCATTAGATTTGATTTGGGCTATTGTTTCTCTTCGCTGTTGTTAATCCATGTCCATCTTTATAAAAGGTAACTTACTGTGTTTTTTGGGGGTATTCTTGACTGTGTGTGAGGTGTACATAATACTTAAGAGTCAGACCAAATCTTGTATTGTTTGTCTTCTACCATGTCAAATAATTGTTAATTGCTCTATTTTCACATCACCCAATGGTTGCCAAAGTGGGAAAATAAAAATTGTTGATTTTTCACTTGTGTCCATCTTTACACAAACACAAGATAAACACAGCTGCTGTTCTTAATTTTACTATTGTAAAAAAAATAACAGCCGTTATAGCTTTGGCTCCCTTAATATCTGGCCGCCTATGAAAGATGATCATTGTGGGATGATCATGTTTTTCATTCAACAACAGGGCGTTTTTCATTACACGAGAGGAGGTTTTTGGAGTCTCTGATCATAATCAGTAAACAAGCTCTGAACAGAACACAACGCTGCCCTCAGATCAGTGTTTCTCTGATATAACAGAGCAGGGGTAGGCAACCTTAGGCACAACTGAGTGACAACATTGGCACAGAGGAGGGTGAGTACTGGCACACTGGCAGAAGTGTGAGAGGATTTTTATTTAAAACATATATATAAACGTAGTCAATTAAATGAAGTTAGCTAATTTGCAGCAAGTTACATATGATCTTGCACATACTTATACATTCATTAAAACTCTGAACTCTGACTGGGGAGGGAGTTCTCTGGGTCTAATTATCGTTATAACAATGTCCTTCCAATCAAAATATGTCAAAATATGTATCATTAAAAATGTATGTTGACATGGCACACTGAATTCTAGAAAATAAAAACATGGACCTTCATTTCAAACAGAGTAAACAACAAGCCCTGACAGCCACAGCCATAGTAGACTGTAAACCACAAGGCTGATCACAGAGCTGTCTCTGTCTGGTCTCTCTTACACACAGATCACGTGACTCAGGCGCAGCCGCTCGATTGGACAGAAACCACTCGTGTTTATTTCCGGAAGTGAATTGTGACTGTCAGAGTTTCCAAAGGGCTTTAAACCTAAACGGACCCCACAGCGTTGTTGTTGTTTGTTGTGCTAAGGTAACAGTGGTCAACACCCATTACTTTTATCCTCTTGTTTTGTGATCGTCTTCCTTCAGTGCTTGTATGCTGCCGCACACTAAAAGCCAGCTGAAATGGAGGCCTAGTTTGATTTCCATCAAACTGTACACGTCTCAAGATAAATGCTAATGTTTAGCGGTCACTTTTCCTAGATTACGTAAGGGTTTGTTTGGTCCTACATTAGTCAAAAAAGCAGTTAAAATAAAATAAACTCGTTTTCAACATTATCATCGCTATAGAAACGGTCCGTGGGAGTGTTCTGTCTATTTGCCTATAAGTGGACAAGAGTAAAGGGGCTAACGAGCTAATGCTAGTTAGCGTTACAGCTAAACAGGCCAAAGAATCATATACTATAGACTTGTTTATGTCCACTCGAGGATATTGAAAAGATAATGCCAGGGACCCCCATAAGAGAAGATTTTTACGGCTCTAGCAAAGTGATTCCCAAACATTTTAATTTCAAGGACCCCCGGTTTGACATTCATTTTAGGCTACGGACCCCCATTTAATGGCATTTCTATCTCTGAGACCCCAATTTATATAGTAAAAGCAATGTCAATTTAAGGGTCCATTTGGTGTTGGTTCCTACTTCCTAAATCATTTAGCCGGGGACCCCCTGGAATTCCCTCAAGGACCCCTGGGGTCCCCGGACCCCACTGTGCTAAACAATGAGTCACACTGCTGTCCAAGATCATACTTAACACGTGTCTGTTGTTGTTGAGACCAGTTCAGCAGGTAATAGCTCTGCGAGATAAGAGTATCTTTCAGTGATCAACTGTTTCCTCCTCTTCTCCTCCACTAGCTTTTTATTTAGGTGTGTCTTCATCATCCAAGCCACAGGATGGCACATTGGTTTCACAGAAACCCACTGAAGGCCACAGCGCCGGTTTCCTTCAACTTCTATGGAGTGGCTGGAAGCCCTGCTGCCAATAAGATATGCAAGTATGTATTTTAGTTATAATGTTATCACCATCACACACAGACACAGGGATGAGACGCCGCCGGCTCGGTTAGGCTCGGCGAGCCCACACTTATCAAGCTGCGCGCCCCACATGCACGCGCACACGTCATCAAGATGTGTGACGGCGCGGTCAACACTTCAATCCCCCACTACACCTGGCTGCTTTGCATAACATTACTCGGCCTCACCTACGTCCTCATTTACAGCCAGCAGGAGACGTTTGCCTAGCATTCTTTGCAGACTTGACTGTGTGTGGGTGAGTCTGTGTAAAGCTAGCTCCTTTTCACCTCTCCCTCCGCTATGCAGCTCCGAGATGAGGTTCCTCACACAAGCCATCCACAATCTTGCGGCTGGGTGGAAGCTCCGTCATCAAGGAACACTTCTTACCTTTTTTGAACATCCTATCCAAAAAGTAAAGGTCCTATACCGGTCTCTCATCTGTTTACTTCTTAAGCGTGGAAGAAAATCGAAGCAGCGTGTTGAAATAAAGAGTTTAAATCGCTCATTTTGTCACTTAAAAAATCCATGTCACACCACTGATCACACAAAAGGTCTGGATGATGCTGAGATCCTGGCTGTTAACTCTGGTAGTGTACAAATGTGATCAACTGCACCAGTAACGGTCAATCGGTCATATTTTGTACACCAGTACAATGGATAAATTAACACTTAAATGTGTATCCTACTATACTTATGTGTACTGTACACAATGCCTTTATGACATTATTAAATATTGCTGTAACTTATGTCATAGCAAGTTTGTCTACTCATAAGTTAACCATGTTGAATACGGTTTCTTTAAATCTTTATAATACAGCACATTTCTATTAATACAACTCTTTGCAAAGGTGTCACTTATTTGATCTCAACCACGCGTTTGCTGAACAAGATGGTTGTGTAGCAGTGTAATGAAACACTAACTATGAATACTGACTGACTTTTTAATTTTATTTGCTTTTAATCTTTTACAAAAGTGATTTGAGGACAGCCAGAGCTCGTCTCCTGGAGATGTTCACCGACGTCACGTGCAACACAGAGATGATGAAAAGCGCTACAGATGCTTACTTCTCCCTCTTACAAGGTGACTATCATTTACCCTGTAGTAGGGTTCATGCCACTTTGGAGAAAGTATATCTTGCACTTGAAAGTATAGGGCTGTCACGATTTTGATATTTTACATGACGATTAATTGTCACTCAAATAATTGCGATTAACGATTTAATTGTGTCTTTGTCGTTGACAATTACATTTCTGTTTGGCTTTTAGGCTTTGAGGTTGCACATGGTAGATATGACACATAACCTAAATATACAAAGAAATTACTGACATATATGACAACTTTATACTTAAAAAAAATAACATTGATAGTGGAAATAGCAGATCTACAAGCTCACAACGCGTCGCTATGCGACGTGTTGTGAGCTTGTAGATCGGCTATTTCCACTATTTTTTACTTATGAACATTTTCCAACTTGGAAACGATTATGAAAAATAATCGTGATTATGTCAAATAATTGCGATTAGACGATTATGTAATAATTGTGACAGCCCTGCTTGAAAGTCTCTCAAGATGAGAGGGTCTACTAAATGCCTAGGCCCTACATTCTAAATTGTTGATAGTAATTGATAAGAAATGGGATCAAAGGGAGTTGGTAAGGAATGGAGGGTCATTAGTCAATTCTATAACTTTTTTTTTGTGTGTGCCCATACTCAATGTATATGACATTTCACTCTCAATCATAATGGTAGTGCCATTGTTTTCCACCAATGTGCCTTGTTGGTATGACAATTATAAACACTTTTTGTTTGTCTACAATATTGTCAAATAATTATTTGAGTGATGGAGTGCTTAATAGGTATTACTGTGATGAAGTGTTGGATACATTGCACTCAAGCAGTGTTTAATTTTGTCCTCTAACGTTGCTAATATTTTTGATGACTGCGTTGCTACTAACCAGCTGCTGCTGTGCATTTTGACTGGTTTATTGTACAATAGGCTTCATTGCCTCCCTGGATGGAACAACACAGGAGAACAAGATGAGATATATTCAGAACTTCAAGTGGACAGACACCTTACAAGGAAACACACCCAGGTAAAGCTGCACACTGTACACATAAATCATCGTACGACACTTGTCATAAAGTGAAAATATCTGATCTACAGGCTCACAATGCGACAAGTTGGTAGCTTGTAGATCAGCTATTTCGGCTATTTTTCTAAATGTTTTAAAAAATGTAAACCTGTTAATTACTTGCCCAAAATAGGGACGCTAGGTTAAAAGTGGTGAAGTACTAAAACGTCTTACGTTGAAAGTCCATTGATGCACACCTGCACACATAAGGTGTAGAACTGGGCGATTAACTGAAGTAATAATACCTCAAAGCGATATTTAGAACCAATAACTGACATGTTGGTTAATGTTATAATCGAGAAGCACGGTTTTCTTTTATTTTTTATGTCAAAGAATCGACACGAGAATAGATTCGATTTCTTTCATTAATCAACAAAATAATTGATTAGTCTGATTAACCTATGAATGAGCCCTGTATAATACTTTGAACAGAAATAGTGAAAATAGCTGATCTTCAAGCTCACAACGCGTTGCAACCCTTTTTTCATTAAGAAAATATATTCACATGAATCGTAATCGATTTCTTTTGGCTTCCAAAGTTAGCAGGAATGCCTCAAATCATGAACCGCTCGCTGTGAAACCTGGGCTCCGAGGAGCATTTGCTCTCTGCCCTGCTCTCATTCGATGCAAAGGCTAATCTAGGTCATTTTGTTGGCATGGCCCTATGTTTGCTGATAATTCTGGTTCTAGGACACTAGGCATGTCTGGAATTTTCCCGAGTCCCAACAAATAAGATGAAACTGTACTCTCGGTTTTCACCACATTTAAAATAAAACCTGTTTTCCACAATTAAAATAATAATGCATATTGTTGGGTGGCTTGTTTACAATAGGGCACCTGTCCTTCCAAAGGTCTGCACTGCATGAAGTGGTCACTGCAAACCATTTGTCATCAGTTACATAATTATTCTATCCCCAATGGAGCCCTACTATGTTATTACAGTGTGTAGCAGGAATTTAGTGAGTGAGCTTTACCGTTAGAGACTAAAATGTCTGTCTACTGGCCACAGTAGTATAACATTTTAAATCGCAAATGTGCTACTCTTTACACCCAGCTGGAAATTTGGCCCAAGGGTGGTGCTAGAGGAGAGTTTATCCTCCATAGCTTAAATCTTGCAGACCTAAAACTTGAAAAACATAGCCCCAATGCTCTTTACCTGTGATGGAGTATAACATGAAATGAACCTTGGCCGGTGGAAACTTTCCATCCTCGTAACTATTGTGACCGCCCTGTTTGTTTTCCCATTTCTGTCTTCCTGCAGTGCTCAGCAGGATGCCATCTTTGAACTGGTTTCCATGGCCTTCAACGTGGCACTCTGGTACACCAAGTTTGCCTCACGACTAGCAGGGAAGGAGAAGTATGTCTTGTTTACCTGTCCTGTGTGTATTGTCTGTTGATCTGATAAATGCTCGTCAACGTGAGCCCACCAGATTTGGCATTGACGGATACTTGCAAACATACTGTATTTCTTTTGACAGCGTAACGGAGGCAGAGGCAAAAGATGTCCACCGTAGCCTGAAGGTTGCTGCTGGCATATTCAAAAACCTCAAGGCGAGAAACTTATACTGTACATTACTTAAGTGTACTGTACTGTAAACACATTTTTCATCGACAAATCAAACTCTTATAATGTATAGTAATTGCATACAACGCTGATTTACGTATTATGTTCAAAACAAGTCCCATATTGGACATTGAAAAGACAATCTGGTACTGTGAACCTACACGTTTTACAGGGTTTTTCATGTCTCCTGTCCTTGGCTCAGTAGACTGTTGAAAGTTTTAGACCTTATATGCCCGGTGTGTATCATAGGAGGTCCACATCCCCCGTCTTATCACCCCAGCTGAGAAGGGCCGAGACCTGGAGCCACGAGTTATTGATGCCTACATCATCCAGTGCCAAGCAGAGGCACAGGAAGGTAGATAGCACTACAGTTAAGGCCTTTTCACACAGGGTCTGATTTTCTGCATGGAAAAAAAACTGACAATGTTGTCCGAATCTGGACACATTCTGACCCGGTGTGTATGAGGTCATAGAGACACCATGTGTTAATTTATTGTCTGGTTTTTCCTCGCGGAAAATCGGACCCTGTGTGCAAAGGCATTTACTAGCCATTCTAAAGCATAACAAAAGTGAATTGCCATTTCAGCCTTTTAGCAGCAGATTAACCAAATAAAATAGAAATCTCTAATTTGCTTCCAATTTAGCAGTTAACAGTTTTGGGTTTACATTGCACAATTCAAAAGTAATGTCTGACTTTTCTCTCTGCTGAATTTGGTAAAAGATGGAATGTATTCTATGCAGCCTTGGACCTACAGGAGTGTTGACCTTAGAACCTCTTGTTAGCTCAGCCATATGATGCTGGCTACTCAGATAATATACTATATACTGTTTGTTTATATGAAGTTGTTTCTCCTATCCTGTCTGGCTCTTATCCACCCTGCATCTCCTTTTCTTGTCTTTTCCACAGTGACGATTGCCAGAGCGATTGAACTGAAGCATAATGCTACACTCGTTGCAGCGTTGTCGTTTGAGACGGCAAACTTTTATCAGAAAGCCGGTCAGTGCTTTTGCAACTGTAGTGACATACGCTTCATTTTTCAAACATTACTACTTTGGGTGCTTATGTATTATGTACATACTAGAAGTTTCACGTAGCCAGACAACTATTCCACAATCTCTGAATGCTATGTAGAGTCTGGAACTACACCTCCCAAAATCCGAGTAATAGAAGCTGATATTTCCGTACACGGAAATATATTTTAATATTATTATCTTTACATACATTTTTTAATTTCCATTTCTGCTAAGTAGCAAGCTATATATGCTTAGATGATATCGCACGACTGTAAATACGAAACAGAAGTGGTGAGGACGCTTCACATCCGCTTTATATTTTACTCAAGGTCAGAGCTTTCGCTCTCCAGACTGTATGACAGAAGCATTTGAAAATTGTGGGAGGCAACAGTCTGGCCACGCGAGACTATGGACATATTAACCCCACTTATATGAGGTTTACACAGCAAGACAGCAGGTTTCCATTGCATGCGATATAATGGTCCATTAAGAGTGCCTGTCTCCTCAGACCATACGCTGAACACCTTGGAGCCAGAGTGCAGCAGCAAGTGGAGGAAATACCTTCAACTGAAGCAACACTTTTACATGGCCTATGTAAGTCCATCATGCACATACTTATTTAGTTGTATGATCTCCACCTGAAGCTCTAAAGACAGACTGAAATTAACCTCCAATATGTGGTTAGATTTTTGGCATTGTGGTCTCTCTCTGACTGCTTTCGCTTATTATTACTTAGTATGAACTACTGTACTGTACTACATATATAGTACTGGTTGATTTACATTTGAAGTGTTTCAAAAAGTGTTTAAGTGATTTTGTAAACATTTAATTTCTTATCCTAATGAATTTACCACCACCGCATCTTTAGATTTGTTTTAATCACACAATCACAAGAACAAAATGTTAGTGTGTGATGTGAGGAAATGTCATGCTATAATCAGCACTGGCATATATTGGTAATATTAGTTTCTAACCTAAGAGTCCTACCCAACACCTAGTGGCTCATTTTGTAGAACCCTCGCCTTTTCTGAGTTTGATCCCGGGCACTGACAAGTCAGCGCATGTCAGGGTACGTTTCGGGCGTTCGGTCAGTGCTGGGAGCTGATGGTAGGTGTGGTGCTCCACCTCAACAATCTATCTCCCAGGGGTCTAGTAGTGCATTGAAAGGGGATAGACGTTCTCGTTGGGCTGGTACCAGCGATGGGCCACTACGACCTACTTGCTTACCTACCCAACCATTTGGTCATTGTTCACCCACTGGTCCAGTTCTGCAACATCAGACTGTGGGTTCTGCAATAAAAGCCTAATAACAGATCAGTTCCTTCTGGGCAGCTCATCGGCCCTTGGCCTTGCAGACGGCAGGACTTGGCCATGTTTCAGCCCTGTTTGGAGTCCCAGCTGTGGGAGGGAGAGGGAGAGCGCACTCTGCCTGTGTTCCTTATGCAAACAATGTTTCTCTTTATTTATGGAAATGCCTTCTGTTGGCAGGCATATTGCTATCATGGACAGACTCTGCTGGCGAGCGACAAGTGTGGAGAATCTATTAGGTCACTTCAAGAAGCAGAGAAGTGTAAGTACGTCTACGGAAGGGAGAAGGCAAGATTTCTAGAACCACATGTGTGTGCTGCATTCTATATACAAAGCATCACAGTCTAATTACTCAGAGTAAGATTAATAGGAACATTTAGTTTGGGGTTGTGTGTGTGCGTGCATGTTCGAGGTGACCGTGCAAACATACTCCACATGCATTTGTTCTCTATACACAACTTGTCAGCACTCAGCACAGTATGTGTAATATCAAGGTTTTCCATTAAGTATGTACAGATTAACCCTTAAGTTCTGTTCGGGTCATTTTGACCCGTTATACGTTTTAATTTGAAAGAAGGTAGAAGTTTAAATCTTTTCCACCTGAAACTCACTGGCCTTAAAGATTCTTCTGTGATTAACATGTAATATATATATATTGTTTGCACTACTACCATATGCACCCCCTCCCATTTTTTAATTTTAACTTAACAAATCATCATCATACATTGACTTTGTCTCAATTCCAAACAATCCAAATGATAGAAATGGTAAAATAAACAGTGAACGTGGAGTTGAAGCATCTGGCAAGAGAAATCGCTGTTCAGTGTGTCCTACAACAGCAGACAGGAAGATAGACTGCTTGCAGGAGGTGCAAGAAGCTCATATGTGCCTCACATGCAGTCCGTGTTTGTGAAGCATGTGCTTCCTAGTGTATACGTACAAGTGTGCATTCATATGTGACATTAACGTGTGTTTCCATGTTCACATGTGTGTTCAGCTCTTATTTTACATGAATGTCAGCTATCAGTAAACATGCCTAGCTCTTTCAGTGTTTAATGTGATATAGCAAAGCATAAATGCAAACATTTACCATATATATCATATGAATTGTTTGGAATTGAGACAAAGTCAATGTAGGATGATGATTTGTTAAGTTAGAATTTATATTGGTGTTGTTTTTTAAACCAAATTGGGTCAAAATGACCCGTGAACAAAACCAAGGTGAAGTGAATCTGAACAGAACTTAAGGGTTAAATTGTAAATTCTGTAAATTCCAGTGTTAAGTTCTTGAAATTGTACAACATTTGAGTAAAATGAAGACTGAGGATTTTACTGGGTAGTATTATACATGTGCACATAAAATACGCTGAGGTCAAGAGATCAACACAGGATAGGATTAGGCTATCAAGTCAAGTGTTGCTCCTCTGCTCACATTCTGTTCTGTCCATGTTCCTCCTCCTCCTCACTCCTCGTCCGCCACGTCTGCCTGTTGTGCGTGTTCTGGGGATGATGTCATTGTTTTTTAGGTTACTCCCGTGCCGAGGCCCTGTGTAAAGACTACCGGCAGACCAAAGGCCCAGGCAGCACAGCCAAACCCTCGGAACAGCTTTTCTTCCTCAAGCTGGGAAGCCTCATTAAGAACACCTTGGAGAAGTGCCAACGAGAGAACGGTTTCATGTGAGTCACACATCGCAGACAGAACACGTGCTATAGCGTTGGGCGATGGGGACAAGATAGTAGCCAGTTTAAGCAACGCTACGGCAACGGCAGATGACAACGGTAATCGGAAATGATCCGCGCTCGATATATAAACCCGCCATCGCCGAGGCCGTCTCTACTACGGCAGAAGGTCCCTTCCCACGTAGCGCCTACTCCGTCTGCTGCATGTGCGCGTCGCCATGGGAACCAAAGCGTTCAATGAAAGGGGTGGGAACCCGTCGCCGCCGAGGCTTTGCTTAACCATTTTGATCGCTACGGCGATTACGTCATAGCAGCCGTAGTCCCGCCTCACGTTGCGGTAGTAGAAACGGTCTGCTTAATGTCGCTAGTATTGAGTATTTGTGCCTTCACAAAATGCATCATGTTTTTTTTTTTTTGATAAATGATGATTAGTAATGTCTGTAATGAGTAAGCGGGTAAAGGTAAATAATAGAATAGCAAGGACAGGCAAAGAGGACATATTGGCCACACCATATTGCAATATCCAATCCAATCCCAGCCGATATCTAGTCTCGTAAGTATCGATGTAATATTGATACTGTATATTTCCCAGCCCTAATGTGCAAATGTGAAGACATCTCAGTCCATGCAGAAAACTGTTTACTTTGGCAGACTAAAGGTCGTTGCACACTGCTGCTTTTTTTTTGGCTGAATATAGGAGCGAATTTCGGAGCAGGTAAATAAAGAAATCAACCTCACGTTATGTCAATCACGTTTGCACACTGCTGCCCGGTTTGGTCTTTATTTTCGGACCACTGGGTCCCTTGCTCTCTCTGTCTCTCTCCTTGCCCTAAAAAATAAATAAAAGATGCAGCAGTGTGCAACCATTTTAATACTTCTGCATGCAAAAGCATGGTGCGTATGCATAAAAACAGGGCAGTTACAGTATAAAGACATGTTGGCAGGGAACATGCATGTGTGAAAGTGTATCTGCTATACTCTTCTACAAGGGACAATATAAACCCACACATGCATATGTGTGGTAACTAGGGCTGGGATGCGATTACATTTTTTAATCTAATTAATTACAGGCTCTGTGATTAATTAATCGCAATTAATCACATTTTAATCGCACATCGATATTTGACCTGAGAAGCATTTTTTTCAAATAAAACACATTTTGTTGTACGAGTGAATCAAACAAGTGAGTTTTTTAAATCTAATTTTTCGCATCCACTGGGCCAAGCAAAGCGCTCTGATCGGCTACTTCTCCCTTTGCGTTTGTTGTCTCTTCTTGGTTGGTGCATCGCTATGATCGGTATGCCCAAAACTGAAGGTTCTGTGGTGCAAAAACTAAGTGCGATTAAAATGCGTAAATTTTTTTAATCGCATTAATTTTCTATAATTAATTAATCGCAATTAATCAGTTAAAGTCCCAGCCTTAGTGGTAACATTCTTATATTTATTGACAAATATAAACAATTGATTGCACTTTTCCCTAGATAATAGCATCTGCTAAATGCCTACATTTATTCACTTGAAAGCACGCACACATACGACAGCTTAATAATAACTTCTATGAATTTCTATACATTTTATTAATCTTTTAATATGTCTTTTGTTAAATTTTTTATCTTCTATCCAGTTACTTCCACAAGGTCCCAGCCGAGGCACCACAGTTGGAGTTGAAGGCCAGCTACGGCCTCGCAGAGCCCATTGCCTTTGAGCTGCCAGCCCTCAGTGAACAGTGCACTCCTGAGGTCTACGCCACCTTTGACCTCACCAAGGGGGCCAAAAACGACAAGGTACTAGAACGCGATGTGACGCGTTGTGAGCTTGTAGATCGGCTATTTCCACTATCAGTGTTCTTATTTTAAGTATAAAGTTGTGAAATATGTCAGTAATTTCTTTGTATATTTAGGTTATGTGTCATATCTGCCATGTGCAACTTCAAAGCCTACAAGCCAAACAGAAATGTAATTGTCAACGACAAAAACACAATTAAATCGTTAATCGCAATTATTTGAGTGACAATTAATCGTCATGTAAAATGTCATAATCGTGACAGCCCTAACTAAAACGTGGCTTATTGTACATGTATATTTTAACGACTTAAACCCTATATACTTTGTTGTATGTCAAAGGAAAAATCTACAAGATCACAACACGTTGCGATGCGTTGTGAGCTTGCACTGTAGGTCTGCAATTTTCGCTCAATGTGTGGTTATTATGGCAGAATGTTCATCTATTTTGCCAGATGTTGGCCAACCCCTACTATAACCTTTTCAGAATAGCAATGTAGTTAAAGTGATCTTGGACCTGGTTGTATAGCTATTAGCTACAGCATAATATAAGTCCAAATATTGACCATCTTTATCTGTTACTGTACCTCTGTGCTAGCGATCGAGGAACTTGCTATTCCTAAACTAATCCTATGTAATGAGACCTTACCCTATGTAACCGAAATGGAATCACTACTTCTGGTTCCTCCATCGCAGAGTAGGCATGCTACAGTCGGATCAGCCAGCTATCAGGATCCGGGCAGTTTCTTAAACTGAAAACAGAGAGTGAAAAGAAAAAGGCAGAGAACGCATCAAATGTATCCTACTGTATGCAGCTCAAGACAGCTTGTATGTTGATCAACACTGTGGAGGACAGTTATAAAAGTTATAAAACAGGCTTCACAAGAAATGTCCTCGGATCCTAACGACTACTCTCTCACGCTGAGCCCAGCTGTTACACCCTCTCAGCAGCACGCACATACTTTTCAGATGTTGCTCTACCAGGCAGTGTATTCACACACACAAAACCTTAAATTAAAGCAGACATTTGAATACCAACAAGGAAGTTTCGCTTTCCTGCCCTCTCCACTCTCACAACTCTCTCTATTCCTTGCATATGAGTTGAGACTGAGCGCTTCAGTGATGTTTGTTTTATAAGCCACACTAGGCTTCTTTTATTTTACATCCTGAATGCCAAGCCTATTATCATTATGGGATAATGCACCAGCAAGCCAATGTTCAGAGGCATTACACTGCCTTTTGTTTGTTACTACATTTTTATATATTTTGCCTGTTAATATGCTTGTCTTTGCTGATCTTTGAAATTGATCTATCTCTTGCCAGTTCTTGAGTGACCTCTAGTGGCCATTTTGTTGTGTGTCATTCCCCAGTGCTGTTAATAATAGTTGTTTTGTGTAATAAATAGTAAATAAATAAGTCTGCACAATAAATAAATGCATTCTTTAAATAGAAATATATCTCTCCCACATGATCAGATCGGCCCTGTCCGGCTTCAGGTGATTGCCCCAAAAATTCCTGTCACATAGCACTGAAGCAACAGATAACGATGGTCGACAATATTTGTACCTAGTCTCTTACCCAGGTAGCTGTACAAGCCACGGTACTACCAAGGTTCAGCATCCCTTTAAGCTGCATAGGACATGTATGATATGAAGGTGAAATTGCCCTCATCATTTAATCCAGTCCAAAGTTAATTCTTCTCTGGTTATAGTTATTAACGTTATTTTCACAATAAACAAACAAGTAAACAAGAAGAAAAGGTCATTATAGGTTTCTGTGGGTTTCTGTTTTCTGATTGATAATGTTTCACATCTGATCTCCATGTTGACTTGGTACCACTATTCCACGTTGTTCTGCTTTGACTCCAGGCCAAACCCAAGGAGGAGGAGGTGAAGCCAGTGAAAGAGCCCGACCTGAAGCCTCAGAAAGATACAGGCTGTGTCATATCCTAAACCTTAACTCGCCACGCCTCCTCAAGACTCATTAACACCTACTGTAGTGAGGGAACCTATTTTCTTTCAATGAAAAAGTCATCCCCCACAAGGAAAAAGGCTTATTATTTTTTTCTTGTTCTGTATTCATGATGTTTTACATTTTTTGCTGATAAAATGCAGTGCATTTAGTTATAGGCTGTACCACATCATCACAGACATTCATTATCCTCCTTGAACTGCCAAGCTCTCTGGCATTGGAGTGCACTGGCTTGCCCTCAGATACAGAACATTTAAAAAAGACATTGTATAATGCCAAAAAAAAAAACAACACTTTGTTAAAAGCCTTAATTTTGCCCCCATAGCGGTGTTTAATTTGGCTTTCAGACAAAATTAAAATGGCAATACAGTATGTACATACAGACCACTTAGCAATGTGTTTCCACTGTTAACTCTTCCTCAGGCAGCAGATAATGGAGACAAATTAAATAAATGAGATTGTGGGTCCTGAACTGGCACTGATACCCAATTTATATAAGCTCTAAATCTGGAGATTGAGCTCATACAATCTCATAGGTAAACTGCTGGCTGACCAGTGACCACCCTCTCAGATCCTTATCCTGATGTTGACCATACAAAAACACCTGAACACAACCATTTTAAATGCCACCTCTAAAGTAAAACATTCATTTGTAAGCTTAAACTTAAACCTAACAACCTCCAGTAAGACTCCCTAATCGGGAGATAAGTGACCATCAGGTCGCAGACACAAACTTTAGAAGGCAATCGTAGCCAATCAGGAGGGAATATGGGAAATGGGACAGATCCATGTTGATGACATGACTTTAGAGATACTGTGTACCGCTTTGCGTGATTTTAGGGTAGAATCTGTAGGAGCAGTGTCCAAAAATGTGTTTTGCAAAAATCGGCCTCATGGTGGTGCTAGAAGAGGGCCATGTGAGAAATCAGGGCTGGAGGTTGTGGTTTGGCAGCCAAGGAGTGTGTGTGCAAAGTTTGGCATGGATAGGGGCAACGGTGCCGGAGATAAGAGTAGGGCCAAAAGTCTGATGTGACGTGACGGACAGACAGACAGACAGACAGACAGACAGACAGACAGCCGGTGGAGGTTTTCATAGTAACGTGCGACCTGATGGTCGCAATAAACACAGCCATTTTTAAACCTTAAACCTAAGCTCTAACCTGATACCCAAATAAAACTAGCCATCTCTTACCTAATGCCTAAACGGAACCATTCTAAAATGATACTCCCACAGTTGGCTGGCTCTGATTAGCTATGGTTTTAACTAAACCATACTGAATAATGAGCTGTGAATATTGTCCTGGGTAAAGGATGAGAGAAATTGTTTCATTTTTTATTGGAGTTAGTTTCTTGGCTGCACATAGAGTAGCGTCATAAATTGCAATTAACATCTTACTAATAAGACTGAAACAGATATTTACCCATAAATTAAGTCAGAGATTCCTGTTTTAATCAAATTTAATTTACATTTTGGTATCACCCTCACCCAACCATCCCATGCTTGTTCTTGGAAATTCTTTAATTGACTTCCAAATAGAGATTTTATTATCAGGAATGCCTTCGACTGATGTAATGAAAGATTATTACAATTAAATAAATCAGCAAGACAAAAATACAAATTGAACAATGCTGCATGGTTTACTCTCCTGGGTCGTCTTGGTTTAACTGTAGCATTCTATCATCTACTGTATCAGTTTATTTTGTATTCGTATTGCATGATCCATCTATTTTAGTTATTCTTTTTATACATGAGTACTGTAGGTAACTGTTTTTTAAATATACATTTTTAAACCTACTTCTGGGAAAGACATTTCCTTTCTTGCTTGGGGGATTTTGTAAGAAATCCTTGTTTAATATTAGATCATAATTTATTTATATTGTTTGATGCTTTAGGATGATAGCCTAATAATGAAACAGTAACATAAAATTCCCATGTAAAACAAATCCTGAGGTTATAATGTAGCTTTTCTCGCTATCCTCTTTAGAAACACCAGTGTAGTTGTTGAAACACATGTAAGTGTGTATATGCTTTGAATTGCTGAAGTGTGCTTTTCAACGGCTGAGAACAAAGTATTGTGTTTTATCCTCTTGATTTACTTCGTCTTGAGTTGTATCCAGGTCATGTATGTACAGAAGTGGAACAACTAAGACTTATACCGATGTGTGGTTCAGAAAATGACACACGACTTTTGTATTTACAATATGATGATGTCATTCATATAGTTGAGGAGTTTGGCGTGTTTTGAAATGGACGAACAAGGTGTTGAAAATGTCAATTAACTATTACCGATTTGAAGGAGGGGGAAAAATGCAGGGAATTTCAGATTAATCTTAGCTGTCAATCAATCATAGTCTTGTTTACGCTGTAATGTACTCCTTCCATATTCATTCACTCACCTTACCCTACTATAGGTTCTCTTGTCGGCTTTCAAACGATATCTGGGTGGTGAGCAGGAACCTACCTGCTGGGGTCAGCAGTAGGCCTACAATTCTGAACATAGGCATTGAAGTACAGTAACTATATTGTAATTTTATAATTTCTACATATTGCAAACCCTTTGCACTTTAAAGTCACTTATGCAGATTTTCCATGGAGTATGCAGTGGGAAAGGCGCTGTAGCTTGTGCACAGTTATAGCACTGTTGTGTTCTAGAAGGTTGGTTAATACCCGTTTCTTTATATACGGTCACGTTGGCTCAATACTGTATACATCAGGAACAGTAGATTTGATTGAGAAACAAATGCTACGTAATTTGGACCAATGCTGTTTCATTCTTTCTTTTAAAGATGCTTATTGATGATATATTCTGAGTCATAATGTACACTACTGTAGCCTTGTCTGATGGTGTCCTTCATTTTAAAATGTGTTTCAAATGGAAATAAATATTCATGAAAGCATAAATGTTTTGTGTGTGTATGACATGAATTTATTCAAAACAGTAATATAACAAATGGATTCACATATTCATGTTTTGTGTACACTAAACAGATGTGAACTTTATATGTATATTGTGTTTTGTGGCTAAGCATCAACTCAACATAGGATATGAAACATTACAGCATAGTCTATATGTAAGAATTCTCAGTAAACCATGACATTCTGCACAGTGCAACAAGCCCAACCCTCTTTTGCGACTGCCTGCCTTAGTTTACATTCCTGTTTATTGCAGCGTCAGGTTTCAAGACTGATAACAGGACCTGACATCCTGGTAAAGTTTGTATTTGGTTTGGCTTTTAAATTTGTCTTGGTTTTTCTTCCATCAGAGTGAGTGAAAAGACAAATGGTACAACCCTGAAAATGAGAGGATAAACCCCATGTCACTGGATCAGATAAGGAACATTTCTTTGAAGAATTGAGTGGCCACCTCAGGGAAGTAAGTTTTGTTAATGTTGTAGACAGCTGGTTAAGCTGTGGAAATCTTCTAACTCTAGCTGATGTATTAACAAGCTCTTGTTAAACATTTTGTGTGTGCTGGCTGTGATTTGTGATTAGGGAGCTGTACATAACACAAAACGGTATTACTTGTCACATTAGCTACTTTGTCAAGTAACACATTACTTTCAGATGCTTTATTTCTTATTTGTAAAGTTCACACACACTAATCGCAAAGTAGTTTGTCTACGATCAGCTTTTTCTACTTTTTGGGGTATTTATACCCTATGCTGGTGTGTTTCATAATGACATTGACATTTAGGCTGCTAGAGCATAATTGTTGTAATACCTCAACAATTCTATTCGGTTTAGCAGTGACAGGGATTCGTGTGTCAGGATATGGACATTCAGGAGACACAGTTTGGTGGTCCTAACCTGTCCAGGGAGAGGAGGGTCATCCACTTCTCCAGTGGTGAAACTCTGGAAGAAGAACTGGAGGACAGTGAAGAGGAAGATGAAGTTGAAGATGAAGATTCAGCAAGTAGACATGCTTTCAATGAATCAACAGAGGAGGTGAGAAAGCTGTTCAAGACAAACACAGTATGAGTGTTAAAGTTTAAAGTCCTAAAACCTATATGTGAGTTTGCAATGATTTACTTTTTATTTTTCTTAACATAGGGTTTTGATTTACACAGGAAATAATTTAAATATTTGTGTATTTAAATAAAAGTGCCTTAAAGGACAGTTCCTTGAGTGCTGGTATTCTCTTTTAGAGATTTTCTTGCAATGCTGTACTGTAGAAACCCATGGCAGAGATCACGTCAAGATGATAACAAAAGGATGTTCTGATTACATTATCTAATGTCTGTCTGTCTGTCTCTCTCTCTCTAGGCCACATTCTCATGGAAGAATGTGGCCATTCTAGTTGGGAGGGTGTCACTGCATGGTAAGTAAATTTAAGTGTAGACAAAGGGATCTATTATTAAAGGGATATTCCATCGTGACTCAAGCCAAAATCGGGCTGACCCTGTGCGTCTCAGGAGTGGACACATACAGTATGTAACTGAATAAAGAAGGTGCAGGAGCCACTGGGATGATTGGAGCCTTTTACTTGAATTGCAGGGTGCAAGCACAGGAAGAAGAAGAAAACATTTTGATGTCCGTTTTGATTACATCTTTGTCAGGTCATCAGATGTAATTCAGCGCCTTCTTTATTCAGTAATGTTAAAGGGGCACTCCACCACTTTTCAACCTATGTTCATATAATTGATCCTCACTCAAAAATAGCTTTTCTTTTTTTTTTCATTTTTTTTTTTCAGAGGAGGGCTGTGGGCAGGTCAGAAACCCATAGTCTTGTGACATCATCGATTGCCAATCCAGCTTATAGAAACTGCAGGCTTTCTATTCCTGAAAAGTTGCAATTTTAAAGTGGAAGCCATTGTTCTAGCGATAATAAAAATCTTTTTTTTTAAAATATTGATAAAAAATGTTTTTTTGGAAAATGATGATGTCACAAGACTATGGATTCTGAACTTCACACAGCTCTCCTAGGAGACTTGGACTAAGTAGAAAAAAATTGTGATATTTTATCATGACCATTATTGAGGACCTATTATATGAAGACAGGTTGAAAATTGGTGAACTACTCCTTTAAGTGTAGTTTGAAAATGTATTATGTACAAGACTTTCTGCATGAACATGTTAGTGTATTTTTAGTCATGTATGACTTGTCTTATTGACTTGTCAACAACTACTGCTGTCTATCACCAGCCTGTGATTTCCTTGGAGAAAGACTGGCTGGTCTTCTTGGACTGAATGCAGCCAAATACCAGTATGCCATAGATCAGTATCATCATGAACACAAGGTAAAGTATAGCCTATCTCTTTATAAATGCATGAAAAATCTGTGTCTTTCCCCCAGATATCTATATAGAATGTGTTGGTTGCATCGTGAAACATTGCCAGTTTTCTTTTTGGCAAGCAAGACTGTCTTACAATAGAAAGTAGGTAGGGAATCTCACTCTCCCCATGTCATTCATAGATATCAGGCAACCAAGCCACTGAAGACAGCTTCTGTGATGGCCAGGGAGAGAGAATAAACCTGTCCTCCAGACTAGACAGGCAATATGGGGCTACAGGTGCTTTGAAACACCCTGCCCTTTCACATGCCTCCAATGACCACAAATGTACTGACGACATAAGCTCAGGATCTCATAACAGAGGCTACCAGGAAGATGATGATGATGATGACCACCCGAAGTAATCGCTGTATTGGGGCAGGACAAATCAATTTTCATTAAGACTTGAAGCATACTGCTTGGCTCTAGGTTTTAGTCTAATGAAGTCATGAAGTATTCTTCATAATTTACATAGTTTTCTCAGACACTTTGGTTTCTCAGATCAGAATCGAAATGATCAAGACTACCTGTTTGATCATTTCACATCATTGTCATTTGTGCAAATTGCACATAATGATAAACATGATTGCATCGATTACCTCATTTGGACAAATTGCAAAAGCACATTCAAGCAAATTATTTTATTTTTTTCTGTTTCCTACATTATCAGTTTTAAAGTAGGCCATGTTGATCCAAATGTACTCTGTTCTGTCTTGCCACCCAAACTATTGTATGTCACTACAAGCAAAATGTTTTACCAGCCGTCATTGTGTGTCACACACAGTTTCTACATTTCTATTTGAAATTTGAAAATGTGTGGATTGTGATGTGGATGAGAATCTGTGTTTCTGATTTCAGACTCAGTTGAAGCTTTAGTCCACTCTGAGAGTGGGTGGGTCTATGGGCTGGAACCAGGCTAAATCTGTTCCCCTCTGTAATTGCCAGAGCTGATGATGCTGTACAGTTCTATGTTTACATTTCTAATTGTGTTTTTCACCCCTTTTGTGATATGTAGAGGTGTAGAACAGTGTTATCTTTTCTGTGTTGCAATGGTCTGTGAACAAATTAAAATGTAGCCTATGTGAAGCTGTCTAATCTCTTGCAATCAGTTCCACATAGGCCTACAGTCGTTGAAATATGCATTCAAAAAGGGTGTAGGCAGCTGTCATGAAAACCACCATAGCCATAGTTTAGGCTACATCAGAACATACTTGCAGATAGCCTACTCTGCATCATGCCTGCATTGAAATTGAGATAATGTACTTTGCCAACATGGTTAAGCATCCGAGTTAAATTACAGGACCACATTTACAATAGGCTTAAAGTATTTTCATTATACTTTGTTATTCTGGGGATGAATAGTGTGGTTGTAGCCCACTAGTAGCCTACTAGTGCTACTTTATTTCTTTCTAGATACACTTTTAGCCAATCAGGAAGCAGCAGCAGTCTCGGTGACGTCACCATTATAGAGTAAATCGATTGAGTTCAATCAGAGTTCAATGGGGGAGTCGTGCTACTGCTAGCTTGAGGATTGGTCCTGCTTCACATGACAATTGGATATCCAGACAATAAATTGGCAACCACACTCCAATTTCGCAGAATTGTATCTTTCTAGTGTTGTATTTAAGTATAAGTTCAAATAAGATCAATCAATCAATATCCAACCAAATGCTGAGTGGAGGGGGATGAGGCAGCACATGGCGTCCATTGATGAACAGGTGAAGACCACGTGCTATCCAGCAGGGATACGAAGAGGATAAATAACTACTGTACGTCAGGCTTGTGCATAGTGCAGGTAATAATCCATTATGTGGTGCTGTTTTTATGAATTGTTTCGAGAAATGGCAAATGTCAAGGAACGTGGTCCAAAAAAAGCAAATGCAAATGAGGAAAAGAATGGGGTCACTCTCAGTGATAGTATCGATTTGTGCCATGCCACCACGTGGCTTAAATAATTTAAAAATAAAAAAGTTCTTGAAATGTCATATGAGAAACGTTTTTGGTGTCCCCTGAATAGAATTCCACATTGCATTTGTATAAACCAATGACAATTATCTGGTTGTAGCTAGATTGGGCCTCGTCGTCATGGATGCTTTTGCTGGGGTGCTCACAGGTGTTTGTGTTTACGCAATCAGAAGTTAAAGTAAATTGTTATCTATGTGTAACGGAGGTGATCCGAACCTCACCACCCGGCTTCGAACCCGGTCTCCCACGTGAAAGGGACATCCCTATCGAACGAGAGCAGATACTAGACTTTTGAGGCTTCAGGCTGGGGCTGCGACTCTCTCCGCCACACTCACCCCCCTTTGACCTCCTCCTACGGGGAAGCCCGGATCCGGGTCACGGCACCAATGTAACGGAGGTGATCCGAACCTCCCCACCTGGCTTTGAACCCGGGTCCCCCGCGTGAAAGTCCAATATCTTAACCATCACGACAAAGGGATGTCCCTTTGCAGTGATGGTTAAGATATTGGACTTTCACGCGGGTGACCCGGGTTCGAAACCGGGTGGGGAGGTTCAGATCACCTCCGTTACATACAATTTGTAAATAAAACTAGACCAGGTCAACCTGGTTGTGCCAGACCCCCTGTCTGTCATCATCATTTATGACATCATGCCTTTTGTAGGCATGTCATCATCATGTCATCATCATATATACCCTTTATATAGAAAACCCTGACAGACCGACATTTGCTTATGTAGGCCTACCCATTTCATGGGTCTGGCAAACAGGACCCCTTTATGTATCTCATATCATATAACATTGAAAGACAGAGGATAGAATACAGTAGGCTATACTATGCATGAGAGAAAAGCATTTAAGAAGAGAAAAGGGATAGAAAGGTACAATTTAAAATACACAAGTTAAAGTCATACAGTGGAAAAAGAGAGGCCGATAAGTTATATCATTTTCTCACTCCCAGTCAGAATCGAACTCCCCCGTTCAAGTGAACGGTACCTATCTCAGTGAAACTATGCCTAAACCTAACCCTAACCAACTGCAGAGGTAATAATAAAATAGGTTATCTGGCGCCGACTGCTGGCGGAACTGAAAACAACATCCCCGTTCATTTGAATGGGGAGTTAGATTCTGACGGGGACTGATATGATACGACACGGGTACCGAACTTTTTGTATGGCACTCACATGCGTTAACTACCAATTAATCAATCAATAATATGCAATTTGAAAATCAAAAGACACCGACGAGGATGGGATTCGAACCCACGCGTGCAGAGCACAATGGATTAGCAGTCCATCGCCTTAACCACTCGGCCACCTCGTCTGATATCCACCATACCTCATATAATTTCATTTTCTATTTAACAATATTACCGTTTATGTACATGGCGATTTGAAATGGCTTCATAATATATGAAGCGATGTTTTAACGATAGCGTATGCTATGTTATAAATATGCAACGCCTGATCAGTTTGACAATAGACTAGGCCCAATTAGCTTTACAGGTTCCAGATCCGCTCTAGACCGGATACGGAAACAGCTGATGTGCTTGCGTTTCCATGGTTGTGCACATTACCAGATACAGTAGGCGGGCTCTACGTCGGATCTGGTTTGACATGCCCACTGTGAATGTGGGCATAGCTTGGCCTTGACAGTTGACAGTCCGTGGCGAACAGCAGTTTTTGGCGTCGATTTTATGTCTGCAACTGCGTTGAATGAATGAATGAATGAAACATAAAAAATTATAGCACCAATAAAAACTTGTACGTGCTACTTAGCTATTACCTACTAACATTTTATTTAATGGCAACAGAGTGTACAGTTGACTACACACTCAGTCAAACCCTCTACTATTGACCACTAGATGGCGTTCTTGAATCATAGAATAGAAGTCAAGTGGACTTGTTGTGGAAGGTACCATACCAAACCGCATTGATATTATAGATTGTTGAGCCGATTTATTATTATGGAACTGTAATGAACTAGAATAATTGTCCCCCTTCTATTGGTGAAATGAACTAGCCTATGTTACACACAGTCTCACTGTGGTATTCAGAGAGAAAAACATTTATTGGTTGTTGTATTTTATTTGATGTTTTACCAAATGTACATAGGCCTATATGTATGTGCAATTTTCTTTCCTTTTTTAAATCTGGGTAAATATATCTGTTTATTATTCATATTGTTCATTGTTCTTCATGTGGTGAAAGTGTCATAGGCACTGGGACAGGCCATGTAAATCCTCCAAAAAGTATCATTTTCTTAACCTGCCCTTTTTCTTTTCATGGGAAAGACCCACTTTTATGAGTTTTGCTTGGTTTTTATGCCTTTTGCTGACTGGTCCAGCCTGGTCAGTCTAAAACGACATGACCATGCACCTTCTAGCAGGGTAGTGGATATTGCACCATCTTTGATAGTGTAATATCAGTTTAGCATTAATAGAGGATTAAAGCAAATAGATTATGTTTAGAATGACTGGGGAGGTTGTGAATGGAAGGGAGATATACAGTATGTCATTAGCACATCCAAACAACTGAAAACCCTGCTTGATTCACTGTCCTGTCTGCTGAAATTGTCTTTGGATGGTTCTCATTTGATAATTCATAGGAAGGTTTTCCAAAACAATTCCCCTCCTCTCCTTTATACCAGCTTTAAACTTATGATGTGACAATAAAGTAGAAATTGATCTACATCGGGCAGCAGGCACACTAACAATAGATGTGGCACAGCTGAATCAGTGGATTCATCGACCACTGTGGATGTGGATTCATCGACCACTGGACAAACATTTCACCTGATCATAATTGTCTGCCCTCTTCATAAACCTGCACCTCTATCAGCTGCGCTTTAAAGTCAAGGACTCTCGGTCACTCATAAACTTTATCAAGGGCTAAAGGTTGGGTCTTGTCAACGACAACGTGCATGGCATGGGTAAACCCGAGGAGTGACAGGATCTTCACATTCAACATCTCCCACCATGGAGAGACTATTGTTATTGACAGGACTGGTGGCTTTAGCCACTTCCTACTCTGTGAGTATTATTTATTTTTCTTTTGTTATTACGGTATAAATGTGGGCCTATATTGTTCAATTGATCTGTTATATGCACAGATTTGAAATAAGAATCAGAATACATTCTGTGTAGGATCGTGTGTTGTGTGCATCTGCTGGTTTGGTTATGGTCAGGATGTCATACGTGCCTATATTCTGTGATGATTCATACAATGGTTAATGGTTTTGTTGTCATACAGATACGCGTGTCCCATGAAGTACAGGTACATGGTATGTTAAAGTGTTCATCTACAAACTATTTGTGTAGCAATTGTTTGTGTACTAATTCATTACAGATATATAACTTTTTAGAACAACCCTACTGACTAAAAAAAGCAAATCAGAGCATGACCCATGTTTAGCTAAATCTGTGTTAATTTTTAATTTTTGAATTGTTTTTTAATTGTTTTGCACATATCAGTGTAATTATGTTATGCACATTTTATGTACTCTCTCTCTCTCTCTGTTGTGTATTGTTGTTTTATGATAAGGAAAGCTGTATACCTTAATTACACTGTGCGTGTTGAAAATTAGCAATAACTATAAACTCTGTGCAATCAGTTTCATGCTGCTCTGTATTGGAACTATGTTAAACTGCATCGCCCAAATAAAATAGAAATAATTGGTCTATTGTCAAAACCGTGTTTTTGTCTTCTTATTCCAATGCAGAGGTATATGAGAACGGAGAGGATGAGAACCCCCTCTTGAACTTGGGTAAGTTGCAAGTTCCAAACTGAATGCACTGTCATAGGCTGGATGTTGCTGTAGAATGCCTTTGATTGTTGTGTAAATAATTTGCCTGTGTGTGTGTGTGTGTGTGTGTGTGTGTGTGTGTGTGTGTGTGTGTGTGTGTGTGTGTGTGTGTGTGTGTGTGTGTGTGTGTGTGTGTGTGTGCGCGCGTGCGTTCGTGCGTGCGTGCGTGCGTGCGTGTGTGTGCGCGCATGTGCGTGCGTGCATGCTTTTGTTGGTGTTGCAGGATCCGATGAAAACTTGATTGAAGGAGACATCGCCATTCCAGTGAGTTTAATAAATTAGCTTTTTTCATCACTGTTCAACTAAACTAAAAGTCCATGGCGTAAATGCCCACAATACATAGTTTGTCTTCTTTTTATTGACCTTTTGATGACATCTCTAGGTTGGGCAGTGTAGTGTGGATTAAAAACAAAACAAAGTGTTTCATGCTTTGATTATGGGTCTTTATAACCCTCAATTTAGCTAATTATCACAATATTCTTGACTGCATAGTACAGTACATATTTTTCCTGTCACAGAAAGGACGCAATGCCATGGTTGATACCAGATACAGGTGGAAGTTCCCAATCCCTTACATTCTGGGTGACGACTTGGGTAAGTTTATTTTAGTAGCGAGTTATATACAGTAAGAACATACACCAAAAAAACTCTATTCCTTTTGCAAAAATGGACATCAATGTACATTAGGGGCTGAACTAGGGTTATAGCACGGTATGCAATACCACTGTTATACAATTGTGTTGTTTGAAACCAATCCTCAGACCTGAATGCCAAAGGCTGTGTCCATCAGGCCTTTGAAATGTACAGACTGAAGTCCTGCGTCGACTTCAAGCCTTATGAGGGAGAGAAGACCTTCATCAAGTTTGAAAAGAGAGGCGGGTATGGCACTACTAGTTTAGAGTTATGTGTCATTGATTTGAATATGATGTTGTTTTTCAGTATGCAAATCAACTTCCATGACAAAAACGTGCTTACCCGTGTATTTCCATTGTCTTGACATATACAGTGGTTCTGAAACATTTTAGCTTGTGACCCAAAAGAGAAATTAGACATTTGCCCTGGGTGAAAATTGCAGATCTACAAACTCACAACGCGCCGCGCCACATTGTGAGCTTGTAGATCAGCTATTTTCACTACTTCTTAAACATTTGTTTCTTAATTTATGGAATTTGTTTTTAATTCATGAAAATATTACCTTTTTTGGGAATGTTTATTGAAAATGTTCTGTAATAATAATTAAAAATCGCACCTGTGCGAAGTGAGCGGCGCAAACTAATTCCTTCGCGAATCAGTGTTGATAGGCATGCATGGCAATATTGTTTTTGTTTTGTATGATGTCAGTCTAGAGGTCTGCTCAGACTATATAAGTCTTTATCGTCATTTCTCATCAGTTAGTTGACCAAGCTATGGATTGTAACTTGTAAGAGTGTCATAGTGTAATGATAAGTGACCTTATTTACCTCCAGAGAGGCCTCCAGAGAGGCGAGAAGAGGCCAGAAGATGAAGATTTTAGTTTTTCAAAGTCTGTTCATTTGTATTTTAAACTTGTATTAGCTGCCTATCATTTATAACCTGTAAGATCTTCCACAGTCTGTCTAAAAGTCTGGTTATTTTATCGCTTATAAGTGATATTCATCTAATACAATTTTGAAATTCAAGGTTAGCATTCAATGTCGTATTTTACGCGGCCTAAACGCGTTATGACGTATTGTACGCGGCCTAAACGCGTTATGACGTATTTTACGCGGCCTAAACATGTTCTAAATCAGGGTTAACCAATCGGGTGCCTCTGTGACTATGACATCATGGACAGATCAACAGAATCGAAGTGTTTCATTGGTCTAGCGAACTCATGTCATCATCATTTGTGACATCATAGTTTTGGTAAAAAAGCGGTCTATAGGAGCGGTTAGCACCGCTCAAAAACAAATTGTAGGAAACAAAAAATAAGAGGACCCATAAAAGTGTGTCCGCGGCCCACAAATAGGTTGTTCAGATAAGAATGATTGTACGAAGTTAAAAATCCTCAGTGTTCATCTGTCTATCCATTTGGAACTGTCAGAGTATACAAATGCAACCAAATGGATACATTTTATACACACTCAGGTTAAAGTAACATGTAGAGTAATAGTGTCCACAGATACTGCACAGCTCCTGTGTCTGTCCCCAGGTGTTTCTCCAGTGTTGGTGACCAACAGACAGGTCAGATTCTGTCCCTGGGTTCAGGCTGTGACCACAAGGCCGTGATTGAACATGAGCTTCTTCATGCCCTGGGTTTCTACCACGAACAGTCACGCACGGACCGAGATGACTATGTAGACATCCACCTGGACCAGGTTATAGACGGTATGGCTAACCATTACCCACCAAAGGTGTAATTAATGCTATGGTAATTATTGTTCTTAAAACTGATAATTTTCATGTCCATTGCACTTGCGTGAGGAGTGCTTAGGGCAAGAAGGGGAGTCTATAGGGTGTGCCAAATGTAGTTCTAAGAGCGGCCATTTCTTGGGTAAACACAGCCTTACACAGGTGTTCTGATTAGACTATAGCATTAGTTTTATGCAATCAAACAATTGAAACACCTGTGTTTTGACCCAAGAAATGGCCGCTAAGGACTACAATGACGTAGCCGCTGGCACACACTATAAACACCGGGACAATTGTTATTGTTGTCTTTGTGGCCTGCTGCTCGTTCATTAATCTGATTGTTCATTCATACATTGGGAGTGCTTGGTGCGTGAAATGCTGTATAATAATTTATATACATACAAATATTATGTAATTTAACAAAATGTACTGTTGATAGCAACATCCTGACTCAGTATTACAACACTGATTCCATCTCAGGTAGAATAACCTGGACCTGACCGATTTGGCTGCCCTTCAAGCCCTTCGTTTTGGTAACGAATAACGAACAAAACGTGTGGCCTTGCTTTCCCACAGGGCTGCAGCACAACTTCAACAAGTACAACGACGACTACGTGACGGACCAGAACACGGCGTATGACTACGAGTCCGTCATGCACTACAGACCCTTCTCCTTCAACAAGAACGAGAGCATTCCCACCATCACCACCAAGATCCCAGAGTTCCTCAACATCATCGGGCAGTACCTCGACTTCAGCAAGCTGGACGTGCTCAGGCTCAACCGCATGTACAACTGCTGTAAGCATTATGCAGCGAGCATGTTGGCACAGGGATGGAACCAGGCATCTCTCTCTCTCTCTCTCTCTCTCTCTCTCTCTCTCTCTCTCTCTCTCTCTCTCTCTCTCTCTCTCTCTCTCTCTCTCACACACACACACACACACACACACACACACACACACACACACACACACAACACCAACATTTTATCATGACACAAACATATATAAACGGGTGTCCCCACTCCCCACTACCATAAAAAAACAACAGGTTTTGATTCCCTAGGTATGTATCTCAGCTATTGATAACACAATCTACTGTAAGAATGAGTGTAGACCTCTTTCCATAGTGCTGCAGAGTAGCTGTGGTGTCTGTGCATGCACAGGCGCACACAAACTATACAGTAGGTGCCGCTTGACACCGCTCTATAGACAATTTACAATTTAGACATTTGGCAGACGCTCTTGATCCGGAGCGACTTACAATAAGCAAGGTCACCAACATCAATACATCAACATCAATACAAAGTAATAAATCAATCAACAAGAATACATCGAATGCATTGAAATAGGAATATAGTGTGTGTGATGTATACATTTAGTGGTTAAATTCTCACATGATCACAACACGGTGAGACTTTAAATCCTGCTCTTCTCTTTCCACCACCCCAGCGGGTCCTCTCACTATGCTGGACCAGTGTGCGTTTGAGATTGCCAGCATCTGTGGCATGATCCAGAGCACCACCGATGACGATGACTGGGTCCACACCCTCGATCACACCCACGATCACACCCTCATGGGCCAATGTCGAGGTGACTGTGAATTCTTTATAAGCAGGGTTCCCACTGTCATGAAATTCCTGGAAATATTTTGAAATTAGACAAATATTTTTCCAGTACTGGAAAAGTTTTGGAATTGATCAAGGGTCCTGGAGGCCCTGGAAAGAATAGCTATGCATTGTCTTTGGTTATTGATTTTGTTAATACCTCTGAAATGACAAATTAAACATTGGTCAAATTGTGAAATATTAGTGGCGGAAATTGTGAAAATAGCCGTAGATCTGCTATTTTCACAATAGAAACGTGTTATACAAAATTCCTCAACGGATCCCAATTAAAATATGATTATTTCAAGGGTCACAGCCTGAAAAGGTTGAGAACCACTGGCATACACTACCTGTCTTTGGGCATTGCGCATAGGAGTAAGCGACTGGTTATTGAGCTGAATTATTGTTATATAGTCCTGGAAATTGGGTTAAATATTCTGGAAAAGTTTTGGAAAAGTTTTGGAAATTAATTGGTAAAAATGTGTGGGAACCCTGTATAAGAATAAAGAGAAGATTAATATAAACAAAAATATTGTATTAGTGTAAAGTTTGTGTTCTCAGATGCCGGTTACTTCATGCATTTCGACACCGCCGTTGGGAACACGCTGGAGTCTGCACTGCTGGAGTCACGGACCCTCTATCCTAAGAGGAAGCTCCAGTGTCTGCAGTTCTTCTACAAGATGACAGGAAGCACCACGGACAGGCTCGTCATCTGGGTCAAGATGGACGATGGCACAGGCACCGTACGCAAGATGAAGAAAATTCACACCATTCATGGTACCTATTAGCGGTTACATATCGTCACCTGCATTGTATGTCCAAAACCGACACTTTTCATAAAATATAAAGCAGAACCTGTGTTCCAAAGGATACAGTGTAGTTATCTACTTATTCCCATATTAAAATTGGCTTAAGGGAAGACCGGCTGGCCAGTGGACATTTGACGTCATGCTCATGTCACTATGACTCATCCATAATCATATAAGGAGTTCCTACGCCCAAATATTGTGTGTTGTCTAACCTCAATGTGTCATCAGGGCATCAGGTGCAAATTAATCAGTCATTACCACATATGGGCATGGGCATATACTAATGACATCAGTGATCATATATGGTCATAAAAGGGACAAAGACTGACAGATAAAGAGATCCATATATGGGCATACAGTATTTGTTGGATGATCGGATTGGCCGTGCAACGTAGGTGTAAGGGCTGCATAGCACCCCTCACAAAAGCTTTTCATTGTTATTAAATATTTATTAAACACACAGACAGACAAAAAAATATATATTTTTATAAATCTTTGAAAGTTTTTTAAAGAATAGTGATTAAAATCAGGAAAAGACAACACTTATGCCATATCACAATATTGTGATATCTAAGGCATGTGAAGTAAGGCATCTCGTATCATGAAATTGATATAATATCAATATATTGCCCAGCACTACTTTGCCCTTTGACTATACAGCTTCAGTATGTCCACTAATTAGCCTTTCCTTTGCACTGACTCCCAGCGGACTCTGACCACACGTGGAAGATCGCCCACGTCCCCCTGGAGGTGGGGGTGAAATTCCGCTACGCCTTCCAGGGCGTGCGCGGAAACACCTCCGCTGGTGGCGGAATCTACCTCGACGACATCAGCCTGACGGAGACCCGCTGCCCCAACGCCGTGTGGACCATCCGCAACTTCTCCAAGCTCATGGAAACATCCGATACCAACACGTACATCGACAGCCCTCGGTTCTACAGCCCCGAAGGCTACGGCTATGGCGTCCGCGTCTTCCCCCTGTCGAGCTACACAGACTTCACAGGGAACTACACAAGTCTGTACTTCCACCTGATCAGCGGGGAGAACGACGTGGTGATGCAGTGGCCGGCGGTCAACAGACAGGCCACCCTGGTGGTGATGGACCAGGATCCAGACATCAAGCTGAGGATGTCCACCGCCCGCAGCCTGACCACAGACATGAGATACAGTAAGGGCTGTATTTTGATTGTTATAATTACCAGCTCTTATACCTTAACTTAAAGGCCTGTCCATACTGTCTCCGACCACCAAACCTTTCTTTGGAGAGTTCTGACTTTCCAACGTGCAGCTTTCCGAACTCTTAATTCAGGGTAATGCTTTTCAGAAGATGCAAGTGACGTCATGTGATGGGCGCTGCGCAAACGGGCGCGGCACGAACAATCCGAAAGGGGCGGCGCGAACGACGCGAACGGTTGCTTCGGTATCTTCGCCCCAAATCCAACTGGAGCTCGCTTCACCAGCACTCCACCCATCGTGTCCTGACAGCCAATCAGCATTGATGTTGTCTGGAGACACGGACATGATTTTGGTATTTGGAACTTGGGACTCCCTTTTGTCCGGGTGTTTCGCCTTGATTCCAACGAGACATGATTTTTTTTAACAACGTGGACCTGCATGACCAAAGTGAAGCGATAGAAGCGATTAGAATTGAAGAAATAGCTTCAGGTTTGAACCCAGCTTAAGAGCGTACCTGTGCCCTGTAAGGGCCCGTATGGCAGTGGTTCTCAAACTGTTACATGTTAAGGACCCCAAAAGCCTTGTGCCAGAGACCTCCAGAAGAGAAGATTTGAGTTAATATTTTTCAATTGTAATACAAATGTTCTAATACTTTCAAGACTTATTTATTTTTTAACATTTCGCATTTAATCATAATGTAAAACCTCAGTAAAGGTTTTCTGCAAGTCTAAACATTCTAGCTACTCAGGCCACTTGGCAATAAAACCCAGCTACAATGAATGAAGATGTCAGCTCTACAGCTGTTGAAGATTGACACGCTAAGACAAAAAAAAGCTCTCTTCAGCAGCTCGGACAGTGACCACCTAATTAGTGGGATTAGTGGAAAACGGAATAGATAATTATGCATGTAGATCTGCTATTTTTGGCTAATGTTCATCCAGGAATATGGTTGCTGAGGTTTAATTGATTAACTTTGGCACACTGGTCACAAATATGAGTTAAATAAGAAATCACCAAAATAACACATACAACATGTACTGTATACGCATAATAATTGGCCTATTACAGGGTGCTATTGTCTGCCAACATTTTTGTGACTTTTTCCTGCCTTTTTTCTTAGTTTAAGAGTAAAAGATGTACAATTTGAAAAGTATTTTTAAAAGACAGAAAGAAATCCAGAGAAACCACACAATCAAGTCCTCTTGACTTTTCTCTTTCCTGTGTTTTCTAGCAACCGACGGCCTATGGCCGATGTGGGACAACCCATCTAAGGTGGGCAAATATGACCCAGAATACGGGTTCTACAGAGGACCTACGTGGGGCTGGAGGAATTTCGTCAAGCACTTCGACCTGAGACGACGCAATTACCTCAAGAATGATGACCTCATTATCTTTGTCGACTTTGAGGGTTAGTGTGTGTGTGTGTGTGTGTGTGTGTGTGTGTGTGTGTGTGTGTGTGTGTGTGTGTGTGTGTGTGTGTGTCTTGAGCCATTGTATTATTTGTGCGTTGTTTTTTTTGTTTTTTGTTTTTTGAGCGGTGTTCCTGGAAGGAGCTAAGCTCCAACATCTGACTTTGTCTGGGCAATGAAGCGTGGCCTACATCTGGCCTCCAGCTTGGCACAAAGCGCTCAAAGTTTGTTGTATTGGCCAACCTTTGTGGGACGCTTAAAGCTATACTGTGTAAGTACCGGGCCTCTCACCCCCGCGTCTGCCTCCACCTCGCTGAGATCTATCTTTAGAGGTCCCTGGTTCCTGTGCGTTCAGGCATTCGGGAGAAACGGACTCCTTCACCCGAGTATGTTGTTGTTATGTTGAGGCAAGCTACTTCCTGAGAAGTCAGCAAGATGCGCCTGTGATTGGCCGGTTAGTGTACCATGTGTTTATGATCTGCGATATGATTGGCCAACGTATACACAACGTATACAGATGATGCAGATTACGTCATTTTGCCGCGAAATTCTCCCCCCCTCACGGCTCATAGAAAACATAAAGAGAAGGCTTTAGAAGCTGAAATTAACGGAGTGGGGGTTCTAAAACTTTAGCGATTTAACAGTTAGGACAATTTTAAGATTTGTTTTATAAAAAAAGTTACATGGTATAACTTTAATGAAATTAACTCATGAAAAACTAGGACCGCTCACTTTCACACCAGGTGTGAAGTGAGGTATTTTTAAGCTAATGACGACTTCCTCCGATATATTTGATAGATACATACTATAAATATATATTTGTTTTCCAGACATAACGTCCATGATAAAAACGGAGGTTCCTATTCAGCCAAAGGAGTAACATTTCTTACTGGTTTGAAGGTAGGACTATCACTTTGCTTATTACTTATTTGACCATTTACATTTATTCCACCTCGCCAACTGATTCAAGTTATTTATTATGATGATGTAATCTAAATAATGTACCTCTTTCCTTGTCATTTGAACCACAGAGACACCAGACATGTGGATGTGATGTGCCAGTGTGAGCCAGTGTCCAAATGATTTCCACGGTGATGGCACATATTTATGTAGTCAGGGTTCCCACGGTCATGAAATTCCTGGAAATATTTTGAAATTAGAAAAATATTTTTCCAGTACTGGAAAAGTTTTGGAATTGATCAAGAGAGATCCTAGAAAGTCCTGGAAAAAATAGCTATGCATTGTCTTTGGTTATTGATTTTGTTAATGCCTCTGAAATGACAAATTCAACATTGTCAGAAAATGACAAAGTCAGAAATTGTGAAAATAGCCGATCTACATGCTCACAACGCCTCGCGTTGCGAGGCGTTGTGAGCATGTAGATCCGCTATTTTTACAATAAAACCGTGTTGTACAAAATTCCTCTATTCTTAGTGCTCGTCAGGGTTCAAATATGATTATTTCGGGGGTTGAGAACCACTGGCATACACTACCTGTCTTTGGGCATTGCGCATAGGAGTAAGCGACTTGTTAATGAGCTGAATTATTGTTATATAGTCCTGGAAATCGGGTTAAATATTCTGGAAAAGTTTTGGAAATTAATTGGTAAAGATGTGTGGGAACTCTGTGTAGTTCTTTAAAATACAGATGGAGTGGATTTGTTGTTTGCAAATGAATAAAATCAGACAACTGACAAATGTATTAAGACTTTCTAGATTTAAGTGTTAATTTAGAAAATGTGTGTTTACTTACTTACTAAAAGCAACATAAACTATTCAAATGTTGTGAAAACATAGATCATCCTATATTCAGTGATATAGGGCAATTGATCGGAATAGAATATCAAAATATATATTATTTTCAAATTGTCAATAATTTGTTGTTGCAGCTATTTTGTTTCAACTTCAATACTCCTGAAAATGACCATTGTTGAAGGAGACATTGGATTGGACATTGGAAGTGTACACATTTAATAAGAACTATGGTTAGGTAAAACGCTACCCTGGCATAATGATAAAATATTATGGCCGTGATTGTAAAACTTAAGGTTATCTCAAGATCTATTTAGGAAATGTGTAGATAATAAGGGTAATAATACAAATAATAATAATAATTTATGAGTTTATAGTTATTGATTCATGTTATAAAGAAGTGTCTTGTCAGCAAGCAAGGTCTGGGACAAGTAATCACTTGAATAATGCAGTGATGTGTAAATACATGGTATTGATGTCATAGTCAGTGCAAACCTCAGCTCCCAAAGACAATTCAATTCAAAGGAGCTTTATTGGCATGAAAACATTTTACACTGCCAAAGCAAGTGTCAAAATATAACAAATACTGTTGTAAAAGGGGAACATATATACAGTTGGAGGGGGTAGGCCTACATCATTGTGTGAACAGAGCTATGTCACATTTTGTCGTTATATCATACATGTTATATAGCTTTTGGAAACAAATAGCAGCAATCTTTTGCAGTCGCTTTGGGACAAATAGCAGCATTATTTATTTCTCAAAACTATTTAAATGGTATACAATAAAGCCTCAGATTTAAAATGCATTTAAAGGTAGCAGCTCTGTTTATGTTCAGTAGGGCTAGAGGTCACTCAATGGTTTGTAGTCCTTAGGGTGGTTGTATTCCATTCTCTAGCCTTCTTTTATCACAGCAGTTCACAAAATCAGAACCACTGAGTGGTTGAATGGGGCTTTTAAGCCCTGACATCATTTTGTAGTCAGACCTCCAAGTAGATTTATTATCAATATCTGTCCCTCGCTATTTCAATAGATCCGAGACAAAAATAATGACTAAAGTATAATTCTACCACTTTCCTTTCAACAACAAAGAGAAGAAAAATCACACTCGTGTGAACTGAGCGGTGGTGTGTGTGTGTGTGTGTGTGTGTGTGTGTGTGTGTGTGTGTGTGTGTGTGTGTGTGTGTGTGTGCAACAGCGCCCCTCCCTTAACATGTGTGGTCAGAAAAGGTTACTGCAGGCTACGGACACGGAGACAGACAGACAGACAGACCCACACACACACACGGCCACGTATAGGAGCGTTGTGACCACCGCTCAAAAATTAGTAAATAGTAAAAATAGTAAAAAGATTCACGGGCGCTGGGGCCTTTTGGCCCCAAAAGTTCTCCTCTGCCTACAAAATGATGTCAGACTTAACAGCCCCATAGGTTAAGGTGTTGTCCCTGAACAAGCCCAGCTAAATCCTATGTTCAGAATCATCTTTATCTTTATTGTCACATCAGGGGTTTACAGGTGGTTGTAAAACATTGGAATGTTGAATGTCAAGCTTATCATTTTTTTGTTGTTTCCAGAAAGAGAACAAAAATAAAAACAGATAAACAGATAAAGTGTAGTTTATATTATACTGTGCATCCTCACTACCTTGCTATCGCCTGCACATAGATAAAACACTGGTTTTGAAACATTGGCTTTTGAATGTTTTGTCCTATGAATACATATATTGTGAACTCATTAAGTACTACAGTACTTGTCCAAAACACCTGATGCATAAAACATTACACTGCATACGTTTGCAGCTTTGATTTCGTTTTGTTCATTTAAGGTCAAGGATGTGTTCGGTATACTGTACAACATCAACAATTCTTGACTGACTAGACTACATACTACATCAAATCAATTCAGACAACAATTTTTAGCATACTGTAGTCACTCACTATGTGACAGGTCTGACAGAAAATGCTATTTCAAATGTTTTGGTCCTGGACTCCTAGCTTAAAAAGTACTTCTAACTGAGTCTGCCAGTTTACATGAGATTTAACTGATAAAGAAGTCCCAAACTGGTAGAGGCCAGATTATGTTCACAGTTCACCAATAAGTAATTGATTCTAGCAGTACACTGTATACAGCTGATAAATGTTAGTGATATGGACATTAGTGAGGAGGACGCGTGTTGTTACTCATTAAATGCTATTCTGCCAAGACCAAAGTTCCAGTCCAGCTCCGTGTCTTTATGGAGGTGTTTATTGTTGTGGGACAGAAGCACATTTCCCACACGTCTTCAGACTGAAAACATGGATGGTGGGAGCACACTGTGGAGGATTGCCGCTTTAATTGCAATTTTCGCCACTTTCCAAGCGGAGGTAATTAAAAGTATTTAAAGTATAGCAATTTCTTAGCATTTCAACTTTTGTTGATTATTACAGAAAGAAGTCTAGCATATGCCTTTGTCTTTTTTTCTTCGTGTCACAGGTCCAAGCTGCTCCAGCATTGTACGGTAGGTTTAAGTTCCTTTATTAGACAGATCACTATTTCCATTACTTGAACCCTTCTTTGCCTTTGGTTATAGTAAAATAGCGGATCTAAAAGCTCTCAATGCGTCGCACGTGAGCTTGTAGATCTGCTATTTACTTACTCTGTAACCATATCTGTGATTGACCCTGAATGCCAGATGGAGACGCAGATCCAGGAGAGCTAAGAGATGACATATTTGACATCAACAGAGGTAAAGATTGAACATGTCCACTATGATCATACAGTACCGGTATATGCCTTGATGTCGATGTGTTTGCATTTGGTCATTCGTAACGCATTTGATGCAAAGATAAATGTTCTAATTGGGGACATTCTATGGATTTTACAGACTTGACTCACTTGTTTGAGGGAGACATTGCTATCGATGTGAGTCTTTGCTTCCTCCTCATAAAGAATTAAAATGCAGCATGTGCATGCATACACACTTGCCTGACTCTTTCAATATACTTTCTGCAGCCTAGCAGAAATGCAATCCTCAATGAAACCATGAGATGGAAGTTTCCCATCCCTTACATCCTAACAGATTCCTTAGGTAAGTAATACAGTATATATAATACATATCTAAAAAGTATTTAATAATGAGGTAACAATTATTGATGATTTACATATCAGTTTCCCATTTCTCTAGAGCTGAATGCCAAAGGTGTGATCCATCAAGCTTTTGAAGCCTATCGTTTGAAATCCTGTGTGGACTTTAAGCCCTACGAAGGGGAGAGCACTTACATCTCATTCACTAAGCTGTCAGGGTGAGTTAGTCGCAAATTGCAACACTAGATCTTTTTTAATCTGATGAATCTAGGGTTGCAATACCTCCCATAGGCAGCCAATGCATCAAAACAGTTTTTTGCTATCTGATTAAACAACGTCAAACTCACCAATATTGGGGCTCTATGGAAAGCTTGGAGTATCCTCTTTCTATCTGCAAAGTGTTTGTTTCAGAAAAACCCCAGTGTAGACATGCTATGAGCTACTTTCTGTCAAGAAATTCGGTTCATTTTAACATTTTAAGTAGTTCAAATATCTGATCTACAAGCTTGCAACGTGTCAATGTAGATTGGCTATTTGAAGTATTTTAAAATGTTTTTCAAAATAGTAAAAAAGTCAAAGAAATGTAGGGATAAGGGGCAAGGCATGGACAAAGATATAGCCCATAAACTACAAAAAACAAGTTATTGAATTTACCATTTACTTATTTATAATCTCGCACAACAGACCATGATGAGGATTTTGATAAAGCGGCTGATCAGTCTTGTGTAGTGCTGTAGTACACTGCTTCAGGGGTCCTGAAGTGTTACAGGCCTGTAACTCTGCATCTGCGAGTGTACAAATGGTTAATTTGTACACTCTCTATTAGTCCTGAGGATTTTACTGTGTATATTGGGGTCTCAGAGATGCAATAAAAATGGTACCAATTGGGGTTCAGTGTTATAATGCTGTGGTTCCCAAACTAGCAATAATCCTGTTGCGTCTCCACAATGCTGCGCAGATGCTGGTCCTTTGTTGGAGACTTTAAAACGGGCCAGAACCTGTCCATTGGGGCGCGCTGTGACACCAAGGCCATTGTGGAGCATGAGCTCCTCCACGCTCTGGGCTTCTACCACGAGCAGTCCCGCTCCGACAGAGACGACTACGTCATCATCCACTGGGACCAGATTCAAGAAGGTACTGTATATCAGAGGTTTTCAAAGTGGGTGACGGGGCACCCTGGGGTGCCGCAACGGCAGTCCAGGGGTGCCGCGAGATAAAGTACAAAGTTATTTTCAGTCAGTTTGAACCAAAATGGCTATTATCTCAACGTTTTCCTCGCAACATAATCACTAAAATATCGTCACTGTCAGGCAGAAACCTTGTATCTCCAAGTTTCAAATGTGTGCGTCTTTTGCCCTGCTTCATCATACAAGGCCGTCTCACGATCTACAACCACACAACACCTCGCAATGCGAGGCGTTGTGTGCTTGTAGATCGGCTGTTTTCACTAGTTTAGTACATTTTATAGATGATAAATACAAAACGAACGGCTTTGGACATACAGGTTTCCATCCGATAACGACGATATGCCATAAATATAAGGTGCTGGGAGTGAAAATTATAATGTAGGGCAGGGGTGCCTCGTATTAAAAAATATATTCATGTGGTGCCCTGAGACAAAAAAGTTTGGGAACCCCTGCTGTATATGCACAGTAAAATCCCGTGTTCATCCAACTCTGAGAGTGTACTGTACACATGTACGGTAGCCATATTGGCACACCGTATAAGGGTCAGTTTGGTAACATTTGTACATTGAGTAACATTTGTACATTGAGATTACAAATGGGTAAATTAACATTTTCAGCTATATTTTCGTCCATGCCTTACCGCTTATCCTTAAACTTCTTTGCCTTTTGTTTTTACTATTTTGAAAAACATTTTAAAACACTTCAAATAGCCGATCTACATCGACACGTTGTGAGCTTGTAGATCAGCCCTATACTGTCTACTGTATATGTACTGTATGAAGTGATTTTTGTTGAGTTTTTAATAGCCATGCAGTGTATAACTTTCACACGTTCAGCATCATGGAAATTGGTATTTATTTCAACGTGATTATTGTTCATTGTAAACATGGTGTTGTGAAACCAAACCACCTGATCAGCTGTGCATTTACTTCTATTCTTAAGTTTATTTAATATTTTTTATTATTATTTCAATTAAAAATATTTTAATTCTCTTCTGTGTTTAACTTTGTATAATCTAACATAAACTAAACCCCAAAGACCAAAAGACATGAAGAAACAAACTAAAACTAAGTACTATGTACACACAGGCATGGAGCACAATTTCAACAAGTATGAGGATGGCTTCATCACGGATCTGAACACGCCGTACAACTACGAGTCCATCATGCACTACAGACCCTTCTCCTTCAACAAGAACGCCAGCCTGCCCACCATCACCACCGCTATACCCTACTTCAACGAGATCATCGGGCAGAGGCTCGACTTCAGTCCTCTGGACATCACCAGGCTCAACCGCATGTACGACTGTGGTAAGTGGATACAATATGGAATTACAGTACGTAATTAAACAGAACAGCTCTTCAGATCAACTTTTTAAAAGTTGCTTTTAAAACAGAGCAGTAGAAACAATTATCATGATCAGTTAATTGGAAATGAGAATTTTAAAATGAGAAGCATAATGGACTCTCTTCACATAGTATCCTCCGCGATAATTTAATAATGATCAGTTGATTGGAAATGAGAATTTTAAAACGAGAAGCATTATGGACTCTCTTCACATACAGAGATACTCAGAGATCCACAAGTCCCCTGATTTTAACATGATGAAGCACGCCTCTAATTATTGCTGGTTGTTGTTGTTGCAGCTGACACCCTGACTCTCCTGGACCAGTGTTCCTTTGAGCAGATCAACATCTGTGGGATGATCCAGAACGAGGCAGACAACGCAGACTGGGTCCAGACCTTGAGCACTCCAGCTGATATAGATCACACCCTGGCAGGACGCTGCCAAGGTCAGCAACAAATACACCCAATGTTGTTGTTTTTTCACATCAGTACACTTTTGATTCATTTGCTTCTCATATTGTGGCAAAATTGAAAACCTGCATATTACCTTTAAAGCTTAAAAGATTAATTGACCAGCTACCAGTGTTGCATTGGTGATTCAATGGGTGGATGCTCGATTTAATGATGTCACACGCACGTCGCTTAGCACCTACCTACTATACAGGTCCATTGATGCGCATACAGTCTCGTTCCTTCGTTAAAACACCCTCTTGTGCCACTAAAGCGCTTGTAAACATTGTCGAGGCGTGACCCTGCTCAGAAAAGATACGGGACGGCGTGTACAGTACACGCGTGACCAGCCCAATGCAACACTGCCAACTATACTGTCTTTTGTCATTCCTCCCTATCTCTTTAGACGCGGGCTACTTCATGAAGTTCGACACGTCCACTGGTAACGTCGGTAAAAGCGGCTTGCTGGAGTCACGCATCCTTTACCCCAAGAGAGGCGAACAGTGCCTGCAGTTCTTCTACAGGATGACTGGCGAAGGGGACAAGCTGGTTATCTGGATCAGAACCGATGACGGGACAGGGACTGTTCGCAGCGTCAGCAAGATCCACACCATCACAGGTTTTGTATTCAGGTCCACTCACTTGAAACTTCATTCAGTGCACATTATAATATTGCAAAATGATTATACCTCTTAACATTTACTGAATTTAGAATTTCCTGATCATCAAACCTATTCAAAACTGTAATGTTTTGAATCAAATCGTTATACTGACTGAGTCATATGTATTTTGGGGGGTAGGATTGTGTTGTATGTGTCAACAAATACAGTCGTTAAATCCCTCTGTTGTTCGTCTTTCTCAGGTGACTTGGACGACTCTTGGAAAATAGCCCACGTGCCCCTGAAGGTCACAGAGAAGTTCCGCTACTTCTTCCAGGCCATCAGAGGACCAGCTGACTCCACAGGTTCCACAGCTTCCATCCTGATCGACGACATCACCCTCACAGAGACAGTCTGTCCCAACGCCGCGTGGCAGATCGGGAACTTCACGGGGCTGCTCGCCACCACTCCCACCGGTAACAAAAGCAGCAGCGGCTGCTCCTTCTACAACTCGGAAGGTTACGCGTTTGGGATCAGCGTCTACCCGAACGGAAGAGACGCCGAGAACAGTGACTACGTCGGTGTGACCTTCCACCTCTGCAGCGGACCCGACGATGCCGTGCTGGAGTGGCCGGTGAAGAACAGGCAGGCGACCATCACGGCCATGGACCAGGACCCCGACGCCAGGCAGAGGATGTCTGCTACCAGAAGCTTCACTACGGGTGGGAAACAAGTTTACACTACCATAGTACACAAACTGTAAAAAAAAAGCTTGAATGAGGAGGGCACATTTATTTATTCGTTAGTTGTTTGAGCCACTGGACCAAGGATTAATATCTTTATTTTAAAGTTTTCTGATAACATAATATTACACACTGGATTCAGCTGACCCAAGGCTTACATTTTCTTATTTTAGTTTGATTAAGATACATTAGTTATTTTTTTCTTTTATTTTTATTTTTGCCTTTATTCATAGATTATAGTAGTCTGACAGGAAATGGGGGGAGAGAGAGAGAAGGGGAGTGACACGCAGCAAAGGCTGTCGCGATCGGGAGTCGAACCCGCAACACACTGTCAGGCTGAATAGCTACCCTACCCGTCCGGTCCACATAGTTCCATTTGAATTGAAGATCGTCATCCGTTGATGTTTTTGAATATCAAGTAAATTGCAAATGACTATTTATAATAGTGGTTTTCAAAGTGGATTTCAGGGACTCTAGGTTCCTTTAAGGGGGTATAAATTGACCCTGACGGGTCCATTTGGTTCCATGTGTACACTGTCAAAGTTAAGGGGGGAGACCTTCAAATGTCAAAGTTTGAGAACCACTGATTTATAATGTTTGATCATATTAAATATCTATTTTCTTCTTTTCCAGATGCAAGTGCCCGGTGGAACAAGCCCACAGCTGCCTCTGGAGCAGAGTGGGATGAGCAGTGTCAGTGTTACCGTGGTCAGGAGTATGGCTGGGGCACCTTCATCACTCACAAACAGCTGCAGAGGAGGAGCTTCCTCAAGGGAGACGACCTCATCATCACCGCTGACTTCAACGGTGAGAGGCAGGATCAGTGGTCTGAATTAACCAAGTACATAAGTTATTTAAGTACAATTCGAGGTATTACAGGTATTGAGGTATTACTTTACAATACCTTTGTAAAATACATTGTAAAATTACACTGTCATTTATTTATATTTATTTTGTTCACTATGTGAACCCAAGATCAACGTAGGCAACTTAACTGTAGAGAAAGCTTGTATGTGGCAAATTGTCTTTTCATACCATTTAATTTAATTTTCCTATTTTATTTATTTTCCTTAAAGATGGAATGACACGCAAAAAAAGCTAAATATGGCTATATGTTTGGCTAATTTGATGACATCACTGCACACCTCTACTGTACTTCACTGCACTGTACTACTGTCTGTCGAAAAGCCCGTCTCCCCTTGCCTGCACTAAGAAAACCAGGAAGTCACCTGACATGAAAATGTATTTTATTACTAAATCTGTGTACCTGTATATACATTTTATATTACCTCTCAAATATGATTATCTTAGTTTTAGCAACATTGTTCATGTCAAGTAGTTAGTTTAGCTTGTTTGTTGAAATGATAAAAATCGCTATGGTGATCGGTGGATTACCACCCCCGCTGCTGGGTGGTTGATGGCTGGATTCCAGCTGGGGAGGAGGGAGCTAAAGACGGACACATTTGGTGGTGGTGCTCGCTGACCGTGACAAATGTGGCACGGTGCGGTGCTGCCATAGCGATTATGATCATTATAATGAATAAGCATAAAAAACGAGTTTATGTGAACAATATTGATGTAACTAAGATATTCGATTGGGTACATATATTTTTATACAGAATTAAAATTAGAATACATTTTATGTTGAGGCTACTTCCTCAATTTCCTGGTCAGTGCGAGGCTGGGACAGGCGCCGCTCTCTCTCTCTGCTCTCTGCCTGTTTCAGAACGTTTACAGAGACCATGTGAACTACTGTATCTTATTGTAACATTTCGGGGTGTGACATGACACATTTAAAGGCTATTTATGTAAAGCACTTTGAATTGCCTTTGTGTGGCTTATCGACATGGTAATGTGTAGTAGTCATACTGTTAAGTTTGTGGCTATTCTTTAATACTCTGCTAACAGTAGAAGAGTTCCATGCAAAGCTTTGTTGAGCGTTTACTTTACCTTGATCACATCATGTCTCTGGGACTAGTTAAACCACGTTGATCATCGTCTGACCATTAGTCATGTAAAATGTTCCTCCTCTTTTCATCCCGTCAGATTTAACCCACCTGGTCAAGACTGAGGTGCCCGTTGTACCAGCGGCGCAGAGGGATGACATCAGAGAGGTACAGCCAATCAGAGTAGCAGAGGCAAGGGACGTTGAGGGTCCTGCCATGCAGAATGATGACATCACAGAAGTACAGCCAATCAGGAAGGAGGAGGAGGAGAAGGACGCGGTTCCAAAACGCAGAGACGTGCGCTCCGCCACTACTAATCCCTGCCTTCCCAACCCCTGCTTAAATGGAGGAGTGTGCGTAGACCGTCAAGGGAAAGCTTCATGCAGGTGTGTGTGTCCATCCTTTTGAGTGCATGCATATGTGTGTGCAGTGGTGTTAAGTAACCAAGTACATTTACTCAAGTACTGTACTTGAGTACAACTTTCAGGTACTTTTACTTTACTGGAGTACCAGTTCTCAGTACTTTTACTTTTACTCCAGTACATCTCGGAGGCAAATATTGTACTTTTACTCCACTACGATTGTTTGATTTAGATTATTATTACAAAACATACATTACCCACTTCAGCCCTATATACATTTCGGCTATTTGAAAATAGCCGATCTACAAGCTCACAATGCGCCCGATGCATTGTGAGCTTGTAGATCTGCTAGGTTCAAATTAATACATCATTTATACATAATGAGTACATTCTGTGTGTGTGTGTGTGTGTGTGTGTGTGTGTGTGTGTGTGCGCGCGCGTGTGTGTGTGTGCGCACGTGTGCTTGCAAACACGCTGGTCGATTGTTCGATCAATCAAAAAAGCAATTGATAGAATTGTCACTAAGAATGATCCATGTAGTTGCCGTCCTCATGCTCTAATGACATGATCTGTCCCCTGCCTGCAGGTGTGCATCAGGCCAGGCCACCTACTATGCAGGTGAGAGATGCCAGACGCAGCACATGGACGGAACTGTTCTTGGAGTGATGATCGGCGGGGCCTCGGGGACAGTCATCCTGACGCTGGCCATCCTCTCTGTCATCAGGAGGCCTCAGTGAAACTGTTCAGATCACCAGGTGCAGGGACGTGCTGGCCATTGGGAAAAGTGGGACAACTCCTGAACGGCCGGTTCATTCCCGGCCGGTCCAGGCCGGCCATTAGGAAAAAAAATAAAAATAAAATATCTGCCTTTGTTCCATTTTGGGGGCTGGGCGGCCAACAAAGTAAATCGTCACTGTCGGGCAGAACAAATTTGTAGATTTATTCGCAAAGCCCTGCTTCATCATACAAGGCCGTCGCACAAAAATAGTGAAAAACCGCGAGGCGTTGTGTGCTTGTAGATCGGCTGTTTTCACTAGTTTAAATCATTTTTAAAATGATAAATACAAAACAAACGGTTTTGGACATACAAGGTTTCCACCCGACAACGACGAAATATAATAACTCTTGTAATTGGCCCATGGCTTGTCACTTTGTCACAAATCTTTGAGTAGCGCAATGAGGGCCTCTCCAACTCTTTTTCCCAGGCTGAATCAGGGGCCCAGCACGTCCCTGACCAGCTGTTTGCCTTATGGTCCCTCAGATATGGTGGTCTCCTCGGTATAGCAACTAAACTACCACCACAGCTGAAGGAAACTGTTGACTTAACCCATTTAGACCTGAGGCCGATTCTATAAAACGCCTTCTAAAACCCAAGCTAAGGTTTCTGAAAACCTTCAAATTCTTATTAAAAAAATGTAAAATTAATGATGTTGCTATATGTATAGCAAATACTAATGAAACCCAGAGGTGGCATTCGGTTTGAAAGGTAAAACAACTTCGCAGCAGCACTTTGTAACTTGAATAAAATGTAATTTTGTCCAATCTGGATGCTAATACAATATAACTTATACAACTGGGGTGTTCTTTTTTTTGTCTCCCTGCTCTTCTATTGAGACATTTAGATCGACATTTAGATCGTGACACAAATGTTGACCTGGTCAAGATTCAGTTGATCACCTGAGCAAGCAGGCAGGCTCAATTAGCTCAATGGTAATAATGCCAACACTTGCAGGAAACCGGTTCAAATCTGTTGTAGAAGAGGAGTTTTACATTGTGCAGCTTTAAACCAGGTCTAGATTGGGACACATAACTGTACTGGGCAGAGATGTAGGCATTTATATTGTGTATACGGTATACACAATATAAATTACATCAGGTATATAGTATACCTGAGGTGTATATTTTCTCTAGACTCAGAGGCATGATAGTGTCTCCAATTTGGGTTCTCGATTGAAAGGGTTTTCTCATTGAATATCTCTGTAATTAAACCTGTTGGTTCAAACGGTCAGGCCTCTGCTTCCGAAATGAATTGACCATAAGGTCATGGTTTCTAATTTTATTGCTGTATTTCAAGCTTTTGTTTTGAAGTAGCTCTATCATAACTGACCTGTAGATATCTGTGTATACAACGCAGTTATAACTATAATTACAGTAGATTATAATACTTAAGTTTGTGCAGTTAGTTTGCGAGTTAGACTGTGAACACCATGGTTGAGTTTATTTCCTCAACTAAATTTAACACATTGATAAAGTGGGGCGGAATAATCTGTGATACATTTACCCTTTTTCATTGGTTAATTGAATTTGTTCAATACTGTACAAAGACTAATACCAGGTCTATGAAAAAGTAAGCAATGGGCCATTTTAACAGGTGCAATGCAACTGCAATAACACACTAGTGGGCGTTTCATTTAGGTGTTTCTGTGCACGCAGTTAACACCTAAATGAAACACACACCCACAATTAAAGTGAGTGTAATTAATTAATTAATTAATTAATTAATATGTTTTTGTTACAAAACAAACCCCCCTTTTTGTTGTTAAAAAGGAAATACTCTTTTATTATGATAGGAATTGCTATAGATTGTAACAGGTGTCTACAATCGTTCTAGCTAGTGATCAGAAAACACCTTTTCTAATTTTATCCTATCAGGACAGAGATCTCCAAAATGACCATGTATTTGCTTCAATTCATAGTTTTTCATTTCAAATGTTGTCTTATGATTGTGTATATTATGATTTAGGCGACACTTGTGAGAAAGAAATCTTTCTGGAGTCCCAATAAAATATACCAAACACAATAATAAAACAGTGAAATGTGAACATGAGTCAATACCAAGATAATGCACCAGCATCTAAAAGGTTACTTTAACAGCTGATTACTAATTTAGATGTGATTCAGGAAGGGTTATCATACCAAAATATGATCTACAGATTACAGACATGGATCTTTTCAAAGATTATAATGAACCTTTGTCACCTCGTGTGTGTGTGTGTGTGTGTGTGTGTGTGCACGCGGGTGCATGCGTGTGTCAAGACATTCATCAAACTCTGACTTTGTATTCAAAGACCCAATTTACATTGATGGCATCTCTGCATGCCGGCCTGCTCAGGAAGGAGGATTTGTTTATCAAATGAGTCGTTCTAGGAGTTCAGTAGATCACAGACCAGCAGTCAAGGCACGTGTGTAATACAAGGCCTTGACCCACCTCAACCAGTACACCACTGTGGTATGCCATCGTTTGTGGAATACCGCAGCTAAATGGGGAGTCCAGACATTGTAATAATCTCTATCTGTTGCTTCTGTGCTCTGTGAGTGAGAAACTATTAGTAATTCCATTCAGTCTCAGTAATGTATAGCCTATGGTTAAACAGGTCTCAAAATCATACTTTTAGCTACACATTATTTTCAACAAAGCAGACTATGTATATATACAAGTAATTATCACATTTCTACAATATAGAAGTGCAGTGTAACTGCATCTCATTAGAGTATAAATAATACTCAGCAGAGAAATATGCTGCTAAAAAATTACAAGAAATGTAGTGGACAAAGGTGGAGCCATTGTGATCCATAATATTGCAAAAAAATTGCAAGTGTGCAGATGCTAAATATGCACTCTAAAATATATGTGTGCATATACAGTGCTGTTTTATACTGCCTTTTGTATGCATGTTGTTGCATTGTTTTCTCACCAACATTGTGGTGCTCACATTCATGCAACATGTCTCAATAAGTAATATTCTGTTATGTCACTATGCAAAGCATTGTGGGGTGGGCCATATCCTATTGTGCTGTACTGTTTACCCGTCATCAAAGAACCACATCGTTTGCTTTTCTTCTCTGTTACGGTCCATCATTTGTTTAGCGGCTAGCCCCAGATTAAACACTTTTACTTGTTGAACAAAGAGCAAAACAATTAAAACATATGTACGCACGCACGCACGCACGCACGCACGCACGCACGCACGCACGCACGCACGCACGCACACACACACACACACACACACACACACACACACACACACACACACTTAATTATGAACAAGATACTTTGAATGTACACTTGAAACAAATTCAAAGACCCAATTTACATTGATGGCATCTCTGCATGCTGGCCTGCTCAGGAAGGAGGATTTGTTTATCAAATGAGTCATTCTAGGAGTTCAGTAGATCACAGACCAGCAAAACAATTAAAACATATGCCACTTTGGCAACAGCATATCGTTGTTGTCGGGTGGAAACCCTGTATGTCCAAAACCGTTCGTTTAGCATTCTACCACTTTTTCTAGTCATATGTTCAAATACTGGATTCTGATTGGCTAAATTCCGGAGGTTATGGCAGAACAACCGCCGCAGTTGTGTGAGGACGAGATCAATGCGCCTCAGTGTACATCCGGGGACTTCAGGAGGTAGTCGGAACACCTTTCCCCCAACCAACATATGACGGTCGTAGCGGTCCTATGTTTACTAACGTGCGTACGACGTCGCCGATTTATTTGGATCCAATGCAATCCGCCAACTTTAAAGCCCCTTTTCTCTGAACCTATGCCTTTCTGGAAGCGAACAGCCTCTATTTACGGCCGGAACGGTCCTTCTAACTGACGTTAGCTTAGCTGTATGCTAGACATCTTTCTCTGCATGGAGTTGGCGTCATCTGGTGGTGAGTAGAAGATGTTGTTTGTGGAACTATTTGCTGTCGTCGCGGAAGTTTTATAGGCAATAATGATTGTAACTTAATATCCTTGCAAGTTACAACTATGTGTTTTCTTTCATGTATACGGAAAAAAGTGGTAGAAAAGCTATTTACCACTCGGGGTCGGACATTATGCTCTGATAATGTCCTGTGTGAGGGTGTTATCGGACTCGGCTTCGCCTCGTCCGATCACCCCCTCACACAGGACATTATCAGAGCATAATGTCCTCTCACTCGGGGTAAATTGCTTACTTTTATCATTTTAAAAATGATTTAAACTAGTGAAAACAGCCGATCTACAAGCACACAACGCCTCACGGTGCGAGGCGTTGTGTGCTTGTAGATCGGCTGTTTTCACTACCTTTGTGCGACGGCCTTGTATGACGAAGCAGGGCTTTACTTTGCGAAAAAACATACACATTTGAAACTTGGAGATACGAGTTTTCTGCCCGACAGTGACGATATGCCACTTTGGGAAATGGCACATGCCACTTTGGGAAATGGCACATGCCTAGCAGATGCCAAATGCCTCTTTTCCAGCTCGCCCTTTATGGAGATGAGTGTCCATGAGGGCCCAAAGCTTTAAAAAGCAGTCAATCGATTGTGAATGAATTCATGCTCTATAACAGTGGTTCCCAAGCACTGGGTCGGGACCCATTTCTATGTAGTGGACAAATATTTATGGGTCCCTTAATTTCTTTGTTTCCTAGATTTAGTTTTTAAATATTATTTCAAAATATTTTCAAAAAGCATTCGCAAAAAAAAGCTAAGATTTTCATGAATTAAAATAACAAAATACATTTCTAAAATTCCATAAATTAGAAAACAAATGTCTAAGAAGTAGTGAAAATAGCCAAAATACATAGCCAAATAGCCAAACGTCTAATTTCTATTTTGGGTCTCGAGCTGAAAACTTTGGGAACCACTGTTCTATAATGATTAAAATGTTCATGTTTTGCCAATTAATTGGGGGCCCACTTGCAATGTCCTCAGAGTCCACTAGTGGGCCCCCAGCACAGGTTAAGAACCACTGTCTGGTCTGAGCAAAAATGAAGTCCACTAGTTGTGCAAGAAACTCAGCTTTATTGTATTTACATTCCATAAGAGTAATGAGTGGCAAAAGCAGTTTGATTGTGGTTGTTACTACAGGGGAGCATTAGGGACAATTAAGATGACACACCTTTCTCTGTCTACATACAGGTATATGTGCCATTACTGTTTAAAATATTATTGTAACTGAAATGGACATTAGCTGTTCAATATTCTTAAATTCTCAGCATTTTATTACGTTTTTTCATCTTGACTTGCAGTCATTTATAATGCATTCAGCAGTCTCAATTTTCACAAAATTCACATAATGACAAACCTGACAAACACATGAATTAGGTGAAATTAATTATGTTACACTGCAAAATCCTGAAAGTTAATTCGACTCTAAGATTGTAAAATGACAATTTTAAATCCACTGTGAATCAATCAAGCAATCTCTATGAAATCAATTTCAGATTGAGATGTCATCATGACCATTTCATTCTTGAAACTGAGATCCTACAGTATAGTAACATGATGACATCATTTCAGTTGAACATAACCATATCTTAAACCAGTCATCTACACCAAGGGTTCCCAAATGTTTCAGGACACGACCCCCCAAAATAATCACTGGGGGCCCCTCACCCTGACAAGCACTTGAAATGGTAGTCATTACGTTACATTTAGTTTGACTCTGTTCCACGGATAAATATTGTAGACAATAGAAGAACTACAAGCTCTCAAGTTCAATGTCTCTCAAGTTCAACGCTACAGTGTTTTCTCTTTCTTATGTAATATTTGTCAATTTGGCCAATTTGGTAATAAAGGGTCTTACAAGTCAAATTGCCACTTTAGAAATGTTCAGATACCCTGTATACACGTATTCTGTATGTTAGTTTGTTTACTGTTGAGTGAGAAAACAATGTTGCACATTAAGCTAATCATTTGGGGACTCCCCCAAAATGTATGTATTTCCCGATGGTCCCCCCGTTTGGGAACCACCATATAATAACCATAACCATCATTGAATAGTCCAATAATAATCTAATCCACAGATCAGTTCTTCTGCTTGTAGAGTTGCATCTGTGAGTGCGAGAGCTCCTTATTTGGCCTGGACAGAACTGACACTGACTGTAATACAGAAAAAACCAAGAGGCTATTTAGATTTTAAATCAGAAGGTTACATACGCACACGTGACACGCACGCACACACACACACTTAATTATGAACAAGATACTTTGAATATACACTTGAAACGAAGCAATCCATATTGAGAGAGTCCTCATTCTGTCTATTTAGGCCTTTCTCTGCATGTGTTCCTCCAATTCCCATGATGCATTTCATGGGCAAGGATTGACTGGGAGCATGCCCATATGGTCACTATTAGATCTATCTGATTCATACATTCAAGTCAAACCACTGTTATCTAATGGAAAACTAGCCCTGCCACAAAGATGATCCCTTTATAAAACATTTTTAAACAGGCAATAATGAAAGCAAATACAGTACTGACCTCAATATTCATCTCTCTTTTGTGCACGTAGTGGTGGTCAACTGTTTCATGCTCTCACTTTTCCCTTTTAATGGTGCCTGAAAAATGAAATTAAGCAAATGAACCATGTAAACCCTCTATCCTTAGTGAAACAGACCTGAGTTGGAACTGTACTTGGCCTGGTTTCTTTCGACACTGAGGGCCCTATTTCCGTCGATACCCAAACCTCTTTGTCTTTTATTACTATTTTGGAAAACATTCTAAAATACTTCAAATAGCCTATTTACAAGCTCACAACGTGTCCAAGTTTGTAAAATACCCAGATTTGTTAAATATACTGGGACCAATTAATTCCCTTATCAAATAATTGTCTCCCCATTTGTGTGGGTCCGGCCTAGGGTTGCCATTTTTAAAAGTCTGGATGAAATAAATAGCCTAATAAATATAAACGCAAGATTATGAAGAAATAGATAAATGATTAAAATAAACAATATATTACCAAAATAATTAAAGGAAATGGTAGGGTTTCCTTCCATGGATCAGATACATGACTTACCTTAGCCATTATGAGCTTGAAAAGTTCTTCCCGGACCTGATCAGTAACACAAATGAAATGCTTATTGTAAACATTGACAGGTATATAACGATATGGATTCAGGCGTGATAAAAATGTACTAGTGCAGGGGTCTTCAATTTCAATGTATTAACTGAGAACCAATGTCAACACAATCAATCTATCACTAACAATCTGTCAATTGCACAATAATCATGTATACAACAGAATCATGTTTTTTATATATATATATATATATATCTTTATTTAAAAAAAATCGGGGACCCCCTGCAGTATCCTCGCGGACCCCCTAGGGGTCGCGGACCCCCTGATGAAGCCCTGTACTAGTATAGTGAAAATGTACTCACCTTTTGCTCCGCAATACACCCTGTTATAAAAATGAAGAAGCCCTAGATAGAAAGATATGGACATTAAACTTTTGTAGAGTGTTATCAACGACAGACAAACAATTACATATTCCTGCTTGAAAGGAATGTTCTTGTAAATCGATGGGAAAGATACCTGAAAACTGTTGAGGATGGTGAAGCCGTAATAAATAACGACTGCCCAGGGATGGCTCTCGAGGTCGAATATGAGCATCAGCAAGCCCAGGGCCCATGTCACCCCAAAGAGGGGCGTTAGGATCACCACCACCTTCAGGATACCCTTGGCCGTGTCCTTGTCGCTGGCGTTGCCGTCGGTGCCGGAGGACTTTGTGAGCGTCATGATGACCACGCCCATGCAGAACATGTTGGTCAGAACGATGACCCCCAGGGGGAGGACAAAGGCGTGCAAGGAGCCTTTCAGGAGTGCGACGTAGTAGAGCCAGCATAGTTTCTGGTAGGGCTCCTTGGTGTACCTGTAAAGGTGGTGGGGAAAAAGCACTCGCATTTATTATGGCTCAAGTAGCCTAAACGTATCAATACTGCGATGTAGAAAAACTCTTACAAGTACAAGTCTGGAATTCAGAATGTACTTGAGTAAAAGTATGAAAGAATTTACTTAAAGTACCAAAAGTAGAAGTACAAAATGTTTGAAAATAGCCGATCGACAAGCTCACAACGCGTCGCGATGTGAGCTTGTCGATCGGCTATTTTCAAATGGCCTAGGTATGAAATAGGGCTTTTTGTATTTAAATATCTGCAAAGTAACTAAAATTTTCAAATAAATGTAGTGGAGTAAAATTACAATATTTGGATGGTTTGGAAATACTCAAGTACAAATACCTCAAAATCACACTTACGTACAGTACTTAAGTAAACGTACTCAGTTACTTTCCACCACTCTACCTGTAATACACGTAGGTGACGCCCACAATGACGACGGGGCAGACGTAGCCCACGATGCTGGACAGCAGCATGAACACCCTCTTCCTGAGCGGACTGAAGACAAAGATGAGCTGGTGGACCAGCATGGTGCTCAGGCACAGTGTCCAGAAGAACATGGCCAGGAAGAAGAAATGTTTGCACGCCGCCATGACCGTGCACATGCTGTCGCTGAGCGAGTCGGGTTTAATGGAGGCCAGAAAGCTGAGGAGGGCCAAGATGAGGCAGACGGAGATGTTGACCATGGCCGTGTGGCGGAAAAGCGACAGGTTGGACTTGACCACGGCCGACCACACCAGCGCCTCGATGACGAGGAAGACCGACAGGGAGCAGATGGACACGCCCAGGCCGATGTAAGTGATCTCATTCTCGAACGGGAGATGGACGGGGTTCTTGGACATGAGACTGGAGAAGGAGGTGAGGTGGTTGCACCGGCAGAGGGTAAAGTTCTCCACGCCCGCTATCAACCTGCAACCTTCGCCCGACCATTCGTTGGTGGTGGTGTTCCAGAACACGCAGTGAGCTTTGCCTTCGCCAGTCAGCTCGGGGAAGGCCAGCGTAATGTCTATGGACGAGTCTGTGCTGTTCGCCACCGTGGCCGACACCAAAAGCTTGTTCCTCTCCGAGGCGCGGATGTTCTCAGAGTTCCTGTCGGGGAGTTTTTCGACAAGGTTTTTCATTGCCATGGTTTTGATGATTCCGGAGGTCTTGTTCAGGTTGACGCCGACGCCAAACACCGTGCGGTTGCAGTCTGCGCTGCCATTCGCTCGGCAGATTTTGAGCTCTAGATTTTCTGTGTTGAAACCCTCACTGTTGTTGACCTTGATATTCTTAACCAGATCTTCCACAGACTTAAGGTACTTTGTTGACATGCTGTATTCAACGGACTTGTTGACCGTGTCCCATGACTGGTTAAGCATATTGCTTGCTGCGCCGAGGAAGCCCTAAAAAAAAAGAGCAAAACATTTTTCTACATTAGTGTTACAGTATATCGTCACTGTCGGGCTGGAAGGTTTCAAATTTGTATGTTTTTTTTTCGTAAAGTAAAGCCCTGCTTCATCATACAAGACTGTTGCACAAAACTAGTGAAAATAGCAGATCTACAAGCACACGTAGATCATCTATTTTCACTATTTTAAATCATTTTTAAAATGATGAATACTGTGAAGAGAAGACTTTACATAATTTACAGTATGTGGAGGCCACGTGGAATTAATCATAATAATCAAATTTGACGGCAGCCTCACATCAAAGAGACTTTCGTCCAGACTGATGGTGTCCGATGCGATGGCCATGGAATCCAGAATAGTGATGGATGCACCCAGATCAGCCATGGCGTCAGAGGGTGTACTACCGGCCTCAGACTGCGTGGTGCTGTTCAACAGTCCAGAGAAAATCACCAGAGCTACCTCGTTTGTAGCCCCAAGTCCCTTCAGAAAGTTCTAGAAATATGCAATAACAACAACAACAACAACAAAAAAAAAAACATGTTACCGGTAGTCTTTGAAAATAGCGGCTCCCATAATCCCACGATTGTTAGCTTATTGGTAGTAGTACCTACTGACAAGTGCACTGTGAAAAAGTAAGTAGCCCATTTTTGCTATCAAACTAATAAACTCATACATAATAAGTAAATAATGAACAGGCACTTTTGGAGACCCTTTTAATAATCTTTCTAAAATGTATTTTCTCCATCGCAGAAAAAACATCTTCTCAGAGGGTAAAAGTCATGAACTTCTTGTCATGCCATAGTCACCTCTGCTGCTGTCTTTACTTTGTCCAGCTCTTCATTGACACAGTTGGAGTAAACCTCCTTCCATTTACCGCCTTCGTCGCATGTCCGCTCCCTATAGCCGACTCTGCCCTCAGGGCATTCTCGATCGATGACTGTGCTTCCATATGGGGTTTTTGGCCAAAGTTGACCCTCCTCATCCTTCTCCTCCTCACAAAACTTCTTACCCGCTATGTGATTAAATCAATCAAAAGTCACATTATGCATGAGAAGAACACTATCACACTGCATGATATTACAATTATTTGTCATAATCTTAGGTTAATCGTTAATTGTGAATGACAATTTGAAAATCTAAGGTGCATTATCAAATGTGTAATGACATTCAGATCTACCGTAAATCACTGGAATATCCACTGTTCCATTCTTGACTTGCTTCTCTGGGTTCTCAAAAAAGATACTGAAAGATTGTGGTGTTTCTCTTTCCTCGCAGTCAATCTCTTGCTCGACAGTGTAGAAGATCATGTCTTCGTTACCTTAACATGAAGTTACATTGACTCAAATATGTTTCAATAAGTCTAGACCCTACATACCGTCGTTCCCTATTGAGCTTGGCACATTTCCTGGGACAAGCTGCCCAGATCACACATGTCACACGAGTCTTCTTATTTTTTCACTCTCAAAAAGCACTTGCAATGTAGTGCATTTGAAACTACATTGCAGTGCACATCATGGGGTGATCACTGCTTGCTTCCTGTGAATTGTTTTATTTTTATTTTTGTTTATTTTCTGTTTATTTTGTTGCTGAGTGAGGTCAGCTGACAAAGTGACTTGAGTGAGATGAAAAAACCTGGGTGGAATGTGCCAATCTCAACAGGAAACATCGGTAATATTTGTATAGTGGCTGTCAGTTTAATAGGAAAGCTGAGAGGGAGACGGCATGAGAAGCATTTCAGGAGATTGTAGGATTGCTGTCCTGGTGAAATGCTAACCTGCTGACGCTGGTGAATGCTAAGCTGGTTTCGGAATGGGGATGTTTCGGAATGTTGTAAGGGAATCTGGGAGAGTTTGGTTGTGGAAAGAGGAAAATGCAGCACTTCCGCCAAAAATAGCAGATCCACCAAAAATAGCATGATTGACAAGCTCGCTTGTAGATCGACTATTTTCAGACAATGGCATGGATGCCATTTCATATAACATTTTATTTTATATCTTTGCTGTCTTCATGTTTAATCCTTTCGCTTATTCAATAATGAATGCTATATTTTATACTTGCCGTATGACAGTGACGTCAAAATGAAACGAAAATTGCCAATCTACAAGCTCGCACCGCGTTGTGAAATGGGAACGTCACTTCAGGTTTAAAATAGTCTGTTTGTTTGTTAATTAATTAACCAATACAAATGACATAGAAGGGCTTGTGACTAAATAATGACTACATTGGATCCATTGAAACACAGGGTCTTTTTTCCATTTCCAAAATAACAATTTGGGACATAGGCCTACGTACAATAAAGTTACACGCGATGCAAAGATTATGTCCCGACCAACATAAACTAGAGTCTAGAGTCCTAGACCAGGGTTCCCCAATAGGCGGCCCGCGGGCCATTTGCGGCCCGTGCGGGGCTACTGTCTGGCCCACACCAACCCCAGTAATAATGGTGGTATAAGAGCAGCAACAACACTAGTATATCGTCGTTGTCGGTGGAAATCTCGTATCTCTAAATGTGTACGTTCTTTCGCAAATCATACAAGGCTGTTGCACAAAAGTAGTGAAAACAGCCGATCTACAAGCACACAACGCCTCGCACCGCGAGGCGTTGTGTGCTTGTAGATCGGCTGTTTTCACTAGTTTAAATAATTTCTAAAATGATAAATGCAAAACGAACGGTTTTGGACAAGATTTTCACCCGACAACAACGACGATATCTGAACTGTCGCAGTCGCTGGAGTATCGGGAGCGCCGCCGTCGCCCCCTGCAATGTTGTGGCCCTCGGCTTGGTACCCTAGACATAATTCGGCCCTTGGGGAAAACTAATTGGGGAACCCTGTCCTAGACCATATGGTTTGCTTGACTTACTTGTAGTTGGCTCTACAGGGCCTTTGTCCTTCCCTCTGTAGGACCATGTGGTCTTCAGGTTTTCTTTGATGTTGGGGATGGCAGCAGTAACTGCAACTTTCCTATCCTCTTTACAGTCCACTGTCAGAGGGTCAGTGGACACAGTGATGGTGTCAGGCAGGAGTGCCACCGTCAGGTTTGCCCTGGCTGTGTGTCTGACTGAGCCACTGGTGAAGCCACACTCGTATGTACCTGTGGAGAAGATCATGACGTTGAGACCCCAGGACCCGATTCTACAAAATGTATTTTAAATCCTAACAGTTTTCTGAAAGATTTGTTTCTACGTCAGTGGTGCTCAAACGTTTTAATGTCAAGGACACCTAGAATTATATGTTTTTGACCGCAGACCCCCCCATCTCAAAATATTTTGTTCCAGGGACCAAGAGAAAGACTTGCGTTACCAATGTTTGCTTTAAAAATATAAGATTCAAAGGTTTGCTCACATTTTCACGATTTTTCAAAAATAGTACTCTGTACAGTGCTGTGAGCTTGTATATATGCTATTTTTTTTTATTGTTAAAGCATAAAATAATGGTTAAAGTGGTTAGAATCTAGAGTGACATGGATGCGTTCCAGTTCTTTTGAACATTAAATTCAATTAACATTAATCAATACACTTTCCATGCCAGGGCCAAAATGGCCCCAAGGTAGCTGTGCCAGGATTTTGTATGTTTTTCTTTACTATGCAATGAAAAAATAATATTTTTTTTTCAGTGGCAAAAATAATTTTGTCAATCAGACAAATGGTTCCAGAGATAGAGCTGAATGAATCAAAAAAAGTGTCAATCCACTAGAATGGACACACATTTTCTCAATCAGCTAAACGAGGGAGCCAACACACAAACAGAGAAAAGCATCTCTCTGATCTCAGGTCATTTTGACATCTTTAAAAAAAAATAATAATAAAAAAAAATAATAAAAAAAATAATAAATGTTTTACTATCAAAACCTCCACAAACTGTGAGTCAGTCAGTCAGTCCGTCCGTCCGTCCGTCCGTCCGTCAGTCTGTCTGTCACACCTCACACGTCACACTATTGCCCTGCTCATATCTCCGCAACCGTTGCCCCGATCCATGCCAAATTTTGCACACACACTCCTTGCCTGCCAAACTACAACCTCCAAGGACCCCCAGAGCTCCAGGGACCCCCAGGTCCCTGGGGGACCCCCAGATGTAAAAAATGACCAAATGTGCAAAAATGACCAAATGACCACCCCAACGGGGCTGCTCACGGGGAATTCCCGGGGACCACCGACTCCTGGTGCTCCAGAACGGATGCCAAAGTGGTGGCGCCCCCAGTGGAGGACCCCCTCCACTGCAGCTCACATAAAATGCCGTAACTCGGGTTAGGAGCGTCCGGGAGAGCCGGGGCCGGTACCTATTCGTCCGCCAAGGCAACGCGGAGACCCCACCCCTCATTTCTCACATGGCCCTCTTCTAGCGCCACCATGAGGCTGATTCTTGCAAAACACATTTTTGGACACTGCTCCTACAGATTTTGCCCTAAAATCACACAAATCGGTACACACTATGTCTACACTCATGTCATCAACATGGATCTGTCCCATATAGCGCCACCATCAGGCCGGTTTTTTCAAACACATTTTTGGACACTGCTCCTACAGATTTTGCCCTAAAATCACGCAAATCGGTACACAGTATGTCTACACTCATCTCATCAATATGGATGTCCCATATAGCGCCACCATCAGGCAGATTTTTTTAACCACATTTTTGGACACTGCTCCTACACATTTTGCCCTAAAATCACGCTGCGACCTGACGGTCGCTTATCTCCCGATTAGGGAGTCTTACTGGTATTATTCTCGTCAAAAGCCGTCATTGGCACTCAATGATTCTCGTCAATCTACCTCTGTGGCATGGAAAGAGTTAACATTACCAGTTAAAACAGACGAGACCCAGCTAATGTAGACAGTGGAGCTAATTGTAATAATTTGCACTGTGACAACATATACTGTTGTTACTGTAGGTTGGGTTCTCAATGTGTGAAAAACAAGGCAACCAATACAATCTTTGGGATTATATAGTAGGCCTACTAGAGGTTTGGGCAGCTACATGACCTCACATCTAGAATGAGACCACCCTGCCCACCGGCCCTCCCAGTAGCAGCAATATAGGAGGATACATATCATCGTGGTCTCTTTTTTATTTTATTTTATTTTGTATTTTTGTATAAATCAGTGCTATTGAACAACCATTACGTCTGTGTTATGGTTAAAAGAATATTGAACCAATGAAAAGTATTAAAAAGCGCTTCTGATTTTGTCCTCAAACTGTCTGCTAAAACCAGCTAACCCCACCAAAGGGGGTGGAGTTAGCTGGTTTTGCTAACTCCAGGCCCCACACCCTTCTGACCTCCAAAGTCAATTTGTGAGCTTGGAGGTCCATTCGGCTGTTCTTATCAGTGATGGAGAAAACCTCCTAACTCCACTTGAGCTTTTGGTTTTTCAAACATTTTGGAGTTAGCTGGTTTTCACCTGACAGCAGTGATATGATATGTCATCTTTGGATGTTCCCCAGTGGGACTGAGTTACTAGGGCCCAAGGTGGAGGGGCCTTCATTATTTTATACTTTAGCTATTGAAAAATAGCAGATATACAAGCTCACAGCGCGGCACCGAGTGTTTGCACTGCGAGCTTGTATACCTGCTATTTAGGTCATGAAAATGTGTGCAAATCTTTGAATATATGTATTTTTTAAGCAAACATTTGTAACTCAAATTTTGCTTCTGGGGGGTCCCTGGAACTAAATATTTTGAGATGGGGGTCCGTGGCCAAATACATTTCATTTTGGGGGTCCTTCACAAGAACAAAATTGAGCACCACTGACATAGAAACATAGGTTTAAAAAAAGTATTTGAAATATTCAAATGTTCACGATTTTTCAAAAATAGCAGATTTACAAGCTCGGTAGTCGGTGCCACGCTGTGAGCTTTTACATCTGCATTTTTCACAAAATAATGCTTAATTATGCGTTCTCAGTCTAAATGGGTTAAACCCCCTTCCCCTATGAAGAACACAGAATGTGGTGCTCTTAGGTGAGGTCCCTGACTGGAGGTAGGCATTATGCCTGGCCGGATACTTGCCTGCCCAGGCCCCTGTCACTCCTTTGAGTGTGACCTCGACACAAGACGGGGTCTCCATTGTAGAGCAGTCGTCCATGCTCACAACAACGCTGCCTAAGTTGAGTTCAAACCACTCGTCCTTCCGGCTCATGATCCAGCCAGAGCTGTCTGTCTTCTCTCCAAAAGAACAATTCAACGTAGCATCTTTTTCATACAACACATTGTCCTTGGGGTACTCAATACAGACCATTCCTGTTTTGGGGGATGGGCATTAGTAGAAACATGCATCTGAGCAGGAGCATTTCACAGCATAACCACTTTGACTTTGTTCCTATTACATTTTAGCCGTTATAAGGCATCCAACAAGCACAACACAATGCGACATGTTGTGAGCTTGTACATTTTTGAATACTTTTTTTGTGTGTGAGTATAATGCCCAAATAGGGACACCAGGTTGAAAGTGCTTAAATAGACTTCCTTATTACAGAGGGAGGTGTTGCAGTGTTGCAGAGTTTTTCATGTGAGTTGTCATCATGAACTAGGTTCTTTAATCAAAAAAGATATTCTTGTTGTTAGGCTCAGAACTCAAATTCGATTATATATATATATGTGGCGGAGAGAGTCGCAGCCCCAGCCTGACGCCTCAAAAGTCTAGTATCTGCTCTTGCTCCATAGGGATATCCCTTTGGAGTGATGGTTATGATATTGGACTTTCACGCGGGAGACCCGGGTTCGAAGCCGGGTGGGGAGGTTCGGATCACCTCTGTTACATTGGTGCCGTGACCCGGATCCGGGCTTCCCCGTAGGAGGAGGTCAAAGGGGGGTGAGTGTGGCGGAGAGAGTCGCAGCCTCAAAAGTCTAGTATCTGCTCTCGTTCCATAGGGATATCCCTTTGGAGTGATGGTTATTGGACCTTCACGCGGGAGACCCGGGTTCGAAGCCGGTTGGGGAGGTTCGGATCACCTCCGTTACATATATATATATATATAAATTGAGTGTCAAACCACCGAATCCGGGTCACGGCACCAATGTAACAGAGGTGATCCGAACCTCCCCACCCGGCTTCGAACCCGGGTCTCCCGCGTGAAAGTCCAATATCTTAACCATCACTCCAAAGGGATGAGAACAGAGAACAGATACTAGACTTTTGAGGCTTCAGGCTGGGGCTGCGACTCTCTCCGCCACATATATATAAAAACATTTGTGGTTTGACACTCAATTTGTTTCTTGAAATAGTGATTTGGGGCTTTTGGTTTGCTAGGTTGCTAGGAAAAGAAAAATGCCTTCACAGTGATATTAGTCAGGCCATGCCAGGCTAGGCTTTGGTTGTGCAGGATACAGCAGGAATTCATGCCAACTTGCCAATATGTGCTATACTGTATATCGTTGTTGTCGGGTTGAAACCTTGTACGTCCAAAAGCCGTTCGTTTTGTATTTGTATCTAAAATAGTTGATCTACAAGCACACAACGCCTCATCACCAGGTGTTGTGTCCTTGTAGATCTGATGTTTTCACTATACTTTTGTGGACAGTCTTGTATGATGAAGCAGGGCTTTACTTTATGAAAAAAAAACAAAAAAAAAACAGATGATGATATGTTCATTATGCCATGCTGTATGCACTAGCGTGCAGTCTAGCACTTGTTAAGAGGCAGGTTATTTCATCACGGTCCAAGCAACAAACTGGAACAGTTTATTTACATACCTGAAGTGTCAACAAGAATGATAGCATTCAGACTGGCTTCCAGGTCAGTCACAGCCTTCTGAAGTCTTGAAGTATTAAAAAAGACGCTGAATTCGGCCTCAAAATCAGCAATGCTGGGGTCGGAGCTTAGCGGCACAGGGTAGAGGACAGAGGTCATAGGTTAATACAGTTCCTGTTTTTAATTTTCTATTAATGGAATCTGGAATGTTAACACCTTCTAAGCCAAGGGGGGCCCCTTAATGTTAAAACCGTACTATATCGCACATCCCCCCAGGGACTCTCAGCCAGGCCGTCTATTCCCGGACTTTGTCTTTAAAACCGGAATAAAAGCTTTTGATCCGAAAATCGGCGATCGTCTAACCTTCCCTAGTCACCACTCGTGCACTGATGGCTCATGCAGACCGTGCATGAAGCAGAGGTGACGTCAGCGCCTCTCCTTCTCCAAGGCACCTTCCACCCATCCGTTTACTGTCTACACACTCGAGCTCCTCCTGCAGCCATGCTTGGGGCTATGCTAGCGAAACTTTTCAGTTCTGTTCTTCAGTCACACATGGACTATTTGCGGGGACATTTACGTGAAAGGATCGCGCACGCGAAACGCACGGGGACATCGACGATCGGCCAAAACCCCCATTCTATCCCAACGGAGATCGAGAAAATCATGGTGAGTTACTGGCCTGGGGGGAAAAAAAAAAGAAAAAACAGCGGCGCTGTTCAAGATGGAGGGGCTGCGGGGTCATGTTTATAAACATAATATTATGTCTCAGATCACAATACAATTAGCCTAATTCACGGCCCGCCCACTAAGCATCCCACGGGTGCTGAAGTCACATTTTGAAGGGGTAAATCCTACCACAGCCTATGGAGTTAGCACAGAAATCGCAAATTTAATGCAATTTCCGAATAGTAAAGTATAAAATACGGCCATCATGATCAAGAACACAAGATACTAAACGGCACAAAGCACTATAATTTACTTTACTGTTAGAAATAATGATTTGTTGGCTTTAAGTCCAGTATAGTTTCCCCTTCTAAATTGAAGTCAGCACCCGGGGAAAACTGAGAAACGGAAGTAGGTGGGCGGGCCGTGAATAAGGCTAATAATAGAAATTTCACGGCTAATCTACCAACCACCATTCTATTTCGGACTGCAACGTGTTAACTTTGCAGGAATAAAAAGCCTGCAGTTTCTATTAGCTTGGATTCCCCAGTGATGATGTCACTAGGCAGGTTTCTGAACTGTCCACAGCCCTCCTCTGAGACAAATACCGGGTGGAGTCGCATTGGTGGTACAGAAAAAGACAATAGGCCTATATGTGAAATTATAAACTATAAATACAAATGGTTTCAGGGTTTAAACCGTAACACTGCCTGTGACAATCCAATGTTTGTGAACATCCAGTTGGTAACCGTTGTCCTGGGAAACAACATAAATGATCAGAGAAGCAGCTGCTAGGCTAGCTTATAAAAAAGCCAGAATGCCAGTTCAGGTTCTTATCAGTCAGTTTTTGAGCTACGTCCCTCCTGAATTAAGTTGGGCGTAAGCTTACTGGATGTCTCCTTGTCCTATCAACAACCATCTATAATCGAATGATAACATTTAAATGACATCTCTACTGAGTAAAGTACCTCCATTTCGTAATATTCACACCCTCCAACGCATTCAGTGTTTTCAAGCCGTCTTCAAGCTTAAAGAAAAAATAAGGGGTTTGGGACACAAACATAAAACACAAGATAAAATGTAATGAAGGGGTCAAAGGGGTCAAAGGATGATGAATCAAAACAAACAGCATTTTATTATTGATTTTAGATTATTATAGAGTGCATCTCAGTAAGAGTGGAATGGAACTTACCTTCTGTTTCACTGTCTGTTCGTTAGTCCATGCCTCTTCGGATTTCGCTGATCCATTAATGCGGACTATGTTGATAAAAAAAAAATCTTGATTAAACGCACGCACGCACGCACGCACACTCTCTCAACTTTGATTGGGAGGAAATTTACTCTCTGTAGCATTCGAAAATTGTCAAAGAAAGTCTTGAGAGAGTACCTTTGACCTTGGCAATGCAGATCGAAGTGTCAATGTGGGAAATGTCTGCACTGCAAGATGAGACGTTGCAACAGCCATACTTGTAGCACACCTCATTAGTCCAGACGTACCCTTCTGTGCAGTTGCAGTCTGTCTCACTTCCAGTAAGTAGGCATGCTAAACAGAAACACAGAAACATTCATCACAGCCTTAATCTCTTTCAGCTTAGTGTCCCAGTTTTGGGCATGACATTATAGCCAGACATTTTCAAAACTCTACAAACAAAAAACTATAAATGAAACAAAATTGTGACAAAATGGAAACAAATAAAAAAAAAGAATTGCAAAAAATAACAGATCTACAGACACACATTGTGAGCTTGTAGATCGGCTATTGGTCCTATTTTCTTTTAAATGAGGCTAAGGGGTTTAAAGGAAATTAATTTGTTCATTTAAGCCTCGCCTTAAAGCCTAATAGAGCAATATTTTAATTGTCACATAGCTTGACAATCCAATGTATTAAAGGTTTCATTAAGACATACAGTTACTGTAAGGATTATATGTTCATGTGCCAGCCTTCCTTGTTGAGCAAAACATTAATTGATGTTTTGAGGAACACACAAATTTAAAAAACAATGCATTTGAGGTGAAGTCGAGGACTTCCACCAGAGTCATGGGGCTCTGTTTTGATTGTCTTAAGTTGCAGCTCTTATGCCTTAACTTAAAGGCCTGTCCATACAGTCTCCAACCACCGAGCCTTTCGTCGGAAAGGTCCGGTTCAACTACAAAATTACGTCACTCGCATCTTCTGAAAAGCGTTAGCCCGAATTAGAGTTCGGAAAGCTGCACGTCGGAAGGTCGGAACTCTCAGACAAAAGTTCGGTGGTCGGAGACAGTATGGACAGGCCTTTGAGTTAAGGCATAAGAGCTGGTACTTAAGATTACTGGGTGCATTCATTTAAAGACACCCACAAACATGGCCCAGTACCCTCATGGTCACATAATGGGCGTAAGCATGATGTGCAAAGCAGAGGCGTCAATTGGGTATGGCAGGGTATGGCAGCTGCCATACCTTGGCTACAGTGGAAAAAAAATAAAAAAAATCCTCGTGCCTGTTGCTAAGATATGGCAACATGACTGTCATGTTGCCATACCTTAGATTTTGCTGAACTGACGCCACTGGTGCAAAGTATGGCAAAGGCAGAGTATGTTGTAATAATCAAGTGGGCCTTTTTCCCCAACCAACTTCTGCATACAGTAATCACAGCTCCAGCCTGCATAGGCGATTCTAGCCTCTTCCAGCAGGGGGTGCACGACCTCTATTACCTCATGCACGCGCGCGCAGCGGATATTAGCGGTTTTGTAATGTTGTTTTAGCGGATTTCTGCAGTTAATTTTGTACCCAAATGTAACACAATATAAACAAAAAAAAGTGTAAAACAGGTGCTTCTTTTTCTAGACACCATATGTCTATCTATAGGATTTATTTACTTATTTTGCAGACAGAGGCAGCACAGCCAGGACATATAAAGCCAAACATCAAGTTAATCATCATTCATCAAGCAATCAAGCAGTCATTTACATTGGTGGTGTGGCACAACCACACCACCAAAGATCCATAACCAGCAGCTACCAATATTTACAAGCAAGTGAAGCAAGCATGCGCGCTCGCTCGCTCGCTCGCGCGCGCACACACACACACACACACACACACACACACACACACACACACACACACACACACACACACACACACACACACACACACACGCACACGCATACACACACACACACACACACGGAGGAGAAGAAAACAGGCTGGCTAACTCCACAGTTAACAGATAGTTAAATAAAGCCATGTCTTACCTTAAGAAAATGACAAGAAAATATCCAATGTTATATTGAGGTGCCCAGAAGAAAGTGTTATTCCTTGGAGGCACAGAACACATCGTGTAATCCAGCCTCGTTGAGCAGCGCCGAAAACTTTAGTTCACGTATGGTAAATGTAAAAGCTATCCACATGTCCTATGGATGTCTGTAGTTAACCCCAGGTAGCATATTCCACTGTGAAACAACTGTTTAATTCTGTTATTTAGATAAATCTGCAGGTGTCATCATCTGCCGTTTGTTTTTCAAGCTGTGCTGTCAGAGACGTTCAGACAGTCACTGTGATTGGTTGAGAAACCAGTAGTCCTATTACCTCCCGCCCCCCATTTGCTGTGATTGGTTTAGAAGTCATGCTATGGGTGCTTCAAAGGGTAAAAAAAGGCGAATTTGAGATGTTCTTCTTCTAAATCATATTGCGTGTTTATTATGATCAAAAAAATCAAAATGGCCGCCTGGCGGCCAGGGGGTGCACGTGCACCCTAGGACACCCCTTAAAATCGCCTATGGCTCCAGGACTACCCCACGTGAGTGTAGCCATTATTGTAAATGTGAATTGAATCAATATTGAGCGACCACCCCCACAATTCCATTCATTTTAATGTTAATATCATGAGTCGAGCCTGAGCACATTGTAGGCCCTCTATCTCATTTTCTAAATTCTTTTTAAAAAACATATATATTCTTTTCACCTTTTGTATATTTTGATGTTTTGACGTTACCGGATTCCTCTACTGTCCCCCAATTACCACGGGCAACCTGGCCTTCTATTCGGCCACCCCCAAACTGTAGAACGCCCTCCTGGCCCACCTGAGAGCGCCACAGCCAGTTGACTCTTTTAAGAGAGGACTAGACCAAGGGTCTTCAACGTTTTCAGGCCAAGGACCCCTTAGTTGAGAGAGAGATGAAGCTGCGATCCCCACAACCTTTCCATAGATTCCATATAGTTTCATCGTTTGACAGCACAATCATCAGTGTATTTTGGATTCATGTCAATTTATGTTTTCAGATATTTAAACACTTGAGCCGTCATTACCAAATAAACCTGACATTTTACTCTGTACTTGATCTGCTCTTTTTCCCCTCTAAACCAAACCTTAGCCGATCTACAAGCTCACAACTTGCTTGTAGATGTGCTTGTAGATCTGCTATCTTTGGCTACAGTTCTCAGAATATGGACACTGGGTTCAAGTTGTTAATATAAAAAGGATTGGACGATTTTTTTCCCCTCACATTTTCACAAACGTAAAGTGCATTATAAAACAAATCCGTTGTTATTATTGAAATTACAGTATATATAAACAGCAAACAATACCTGCCACCAGTTCAGTATTTATGATGTTGATTTGCTGATTCCCGTTTACAGTGAATGCACCAGTCAGCGTTGATAACAAGGTGGATTCATCCAGGGTGACATTGCTCTGTATCATGAGTTCAGCAATGTAGGTGTCTAAAACAACAGCACGAATCAACACAAACGTTACATTAAAATCATGGAGACAATGTATAACCGCTAAAGAAAAATAAAGCTCATGAGTTCCCCATCACAATATGTAATCATGTGCTTGGCTATTACACAATTTAAATGCAGAATATCAACTTTTATAAGAGAAAAATAAAATCAGTGAAGACGTCATCTTACAGCATGATGAATTTCAAGTACATTTATGGCATGGTGACACAAGGCCTTGATCTGGATAAGAAAACCCTTTCTAAAATAGAGAATTGGTGTTTTGTTATCGTTAATGTTGTATATTCACTCACCCGTTGCAAAGATCTGCATTGAGAAAGAGAGAAGTCTATCAGTCAATTATGATTTTAAGACCAAGACATACAGTATCACCACTAAAAGGAATACCTTTGCGTTATTTATTTTTAAAGAAACGTAAATATAGAATTACTGATTCAAACTCAAAATCCAATAACTAATTTGTTCAGAATCTTATACTTTATAGGCACATGCAACTACTTTTACTGATTTTACTATTTTAAGTTGTAAATGAATGAATGAATACAATTCTATATTATATTCTATCTCATATCAACTCTGTTTTAAAATGCATAATTATTATATATATTATTTAATTGTAAAAAAAAAAACTTTTGAAATATACAATATATTTTTAATGTACCGATGTTTCTGGTTGACATTGGCACATTTCACTCAGGTTTTTTTATCTCACTCATGTCACTTTGTCTGCTGACCTCACTCAGCGACAAAATAAAAATAAAATAAACAAAATAAAAATAAAACAATTCACAGGAGGCAAGCAGACGCAGTGATCAGTCCATGATGTGCACTGCAATGTAGTTTCAAATGCACTACAATGCAGGCGCTTTTTGAGAGTAAAAAACTAAAAAAGAAGAAGAAGACATGTGTGACATGCATGATCTGGACAGATTGCCACAGGAAATGTGCCAATCTCAACCAACCCCCAAAAAACGGTAGGAAAAGAAAATGTGACCCATAAATATTGATCCGTGACCCACAAATGGGTACCGACCCACTGTTTGAAAAACACTGCCCTAAAGCATCAATGAAAAGCTGCAGGACTGAGAGGCGTTGGTAGCCTACCTGATGGGAGATGAATATGACTCCTGTCAAGACCACTAGTGCTCTGGTCCACATTGTCAATCTGGAGGACAAAACAATCCAAATGAATAAAACTAGACCAGGGATTCCCAAACTTTTTTGTCTCAGGGCACCCCATAAATATATATTTTTTAAATCTGAGGCACCCCTACATTATAATTTTCACACCCAGCCAGCACCTTATATTTATAGCATATCGTCGTCGTCGGGTGGAAACCTTGTATGTCCCAAACCGTTTCTTTTTTATTTATCATCTATAAAATGTACTAAAGATGTACACATTTGAAACTTGGAGATACGAGGTTTCTGCCTGACAGTGACGATATTTTAGTGATTATGTTGCGAGGAAAACGTTGAGATAATAGCCATTTTGGTTAGAACTACTGAAAATAAAAAAATTGTTCAAAATGATACTAAATCTTTTTTCAAGTGTCCAAATAAATTCCATATATTATCAAATGATCTCACGGCACGCCTGGACTGCCGTCACGGCACCCCAGGGTGTCCCGTCACCCACTTTGAAAACCCCTGAGCTAGACAATGGAGGTGAGAGGAATATAGACTAGGGCATACATTTTTAACAATTTACGGTATTTATGTCCACACAACGGAGTGCATACAACGACACAAATATTATAGGTGCAGTATAAGTTAAATAATAAAAAAAACACTCTATGGGTAGCCTATAGTAGCAGCGTCTCCGAAATATGTCTGCCAATTAAGAGACAGCACAATACTTTGCTAGGCTTTTTCCCACACACACTCAAGCACGCAAGCACACTCGCACACACGCACGCTCGCTTGCACGCACGCACGGTTTAACGTGATTATTGTGATTATCCTTCTGTATCTTTGAACCTGCACCTCACTCTCCTGCCTTCATGACAGTAAATATATATATAATTCAGTGTTGTTAACTAAGCATCTGTTATTGTTACTGTACATCACATACTGTATAGATACGGAAGATAGCCATCGCCCTGATGATGACATCAGTGATGGTGCACAGTATTTCCAATCAACCATGACTCACAGACCATACCAGGCAAGTGGGAGATCAGTATCCTGACACACACACACGCACGCACGCACACACACACACACACACACACACACTCGCACGCACGCACGCACGCACGCTCGCACGCACGCACGCACGCACGCACGCACGCACGCACGCACGCACGCACGCACACACACACACACACACACACACACACACACACACACACACATACACACACAACTTTTTTCCATTGTCTTGCTGTTGTACAATATAACCTGTAGTACTGCATTCATTATTAGGCATAAGGTGTGGTGTGTCTTAAATGTCCCAGAGGTGGAATTAAGTGTCAATACGGCAATGTAGAAGTACTCTGTTACAAATAAAAGTCTGGAATTAAATATGTACTCGAGTAAAAGTATTGGCATCAAAATGTAGCCTACTTACATTTCCAAAAGTAAAAGTACTCATCATGCAGAATGTCCCATTTCAAATGTATAACAATCTTTGAAAATAGCAGATCTACAAGCTCACATTGCATCACATCATTATGCATTGTGAGCTTGTGGATTGGCTATTTTCAAATTGCCAAAACGTATAGGACCAAAGTGGTTAATGTATGTTTTGTAATAATAATCAAAATCTACAAAGTAACTAGTAACTAAAGGCTTCAAATAATTGTAGTGGAGTAAAATATAATAAATATATATAATATAAGTCCAGAGAATTGGAAATTGTAAAAATACCTCAAAATTGTAACTACTCAACTTAGCTACCTTACAACTCTGAAATGTCCTCAATAATAGCCACTAACCCCAGAATCCGTATTGTGCAACAGATTGCGCAACATTACATTGTGCGCTTGCCGGTCGCCTATTTTCAACGAAAGCTTTCCCCACAATAACAGAAAACAGAAAAGGCACTGGTATTGAGCCCCCAGGGACTCCGGTCCATTACCCATAAGGGGTTTAAGTGGTTAAGTTGTCAAATGCTTCACTGCAGGGGACAGAGGAGCTACCAGCAGAGCAGTGGCGTCGGTTCAGCAAAAGCTAGGGTATGGCAACATGACTGGTGTCTTGCACACGTGCGAAAGCCCGCATGAAAGACACCGGTCATGTTGCCATATACCTTAGCAACAGGCATGATGAATTTATTTAAGAAGTATATTTTATTTTTTCCCCCCTGTAGCCAAGGTATGGCAGCTGCCATACCCTGCCATACCCAATTGACGCCTCTGCGGCAGAGTCTCTGGACCACAGACAATGTGGAGGAAGTAATGTCTCTGAAGTCTATGAACATTGAGTACAAAAGTAACATTAGTAGACCTTGTATCTGAACTGTACTGTCCTGTGCTTTTCCTATGCGAACTGTCTAATAAAGTATTCAATCAAACAAAAAGCAAACCCACCAACTAATGGTTATCAGTTCAACTTCCCTCATGCTTGCTCTGCAGTCTGCAGAGTGTCTGTTACAGTGTTGGTTCAGTAGCAGGGGTCTCTGCAGCCCATTAAACAGAAAGAAAAAGGGTTGTGATACCAATTTAATCCAATCAGGAAAGAGAACTCATACAGGTTACGATTTCACTTACAAGTTTAAGAGACATTATATAAAATCTAAATCGATGCTGAAAAATTATCTCTCTCCTGAAAATTGGTCAAATTAAAATGTACTATAATTTACAAAATAATTAAATTAAATTTAAAATCTGTACTAAAGAGCTGGAGACCTCTACATTGAAAAAAAAAAAAAAAAAAAAAAAGTGCAGGACATTGTTATAACCATCATTAGACTCAAGAGCAATAACCATAGGGAAATAACCCACCTATCTCCCCGACTCCCTCCCCAGTCAAAGTTCAGAGTTTTAATCAATGCAAAATTATGTGCAGGTCAGGATCTAATTTAGGTGACTTAATTTAATTGACCATGTTTAAAACAATATTTTATTTTCAAAATATAAATCCTCTCACTCACACTTCTGTCAGTGTGCCAGTGTTCACCCTCCTCCCCTGTGCCAATGTTGGCACCCGTGCGACCGTGCCTAAGGTTGCCTACTCCTGCGCAATAACGATGATGACTTTAAAGGAGCTATAGTCAACTTTTTCTTGAAAAATGGATGCTAAAATAAAAATGTTTCGAAAATATTTTATAAAAAAATAAGCTTCATATATGTGTTTCTATTCAAAAATGACCACAAAAAGCGTAAAATAAGCTAGTAAAATAATGATAAAATAATCATTTTGGCCATTGTCAGACCGACACTTTGTTTACATTCTAGTCTATAGACTAGGATGTAAACAAAGTGTCGGCCCTACAATGAAAAGGTTGACTATAGCTCCTTTAACCTTTTTAACAAGATTTTTAGATTTAGTTTGTTTTACCAAAAAACATCACTTACACCACCTTTTAATGCCCTTTTTATTTTATTTCCTCCTTCTGTTGTTGTTATCCCTGTTACTGTAAAAGAGATTAGATAGGACCATCTACTGCCCATAGCCCCATGAAGACCACATTAGAATTGTGGTCGCAGAAATTAATCACTGTCATGTGTGCTTTCTTCCCTTTTCAAAACATAGAATTTGTTGTGAATTATCAAACATATAATTTTCCAAATGTCTGTCTGTCTGAGTGAGTGTCTGTCTGTCACAGCGTTTCTCCTCGGTGGCTGGAGCAATTGATCTGAAATCGCATCACCATTAGCATATGAACACACCTGACAACTGTGAAGCCCGTTTGTCACTTGCACAAATCATATGCTGTATATTAGCATTTTTATGGTGTATCTACTATCTATTCTGCATCTAGCATGAGGCATATCTATTCTGCTCCTACATATTATCATGCAAGCACCAGTTAAAGTTACTTTCCATCCCTCATATACTGTGTGTACAGTGCACACCCCATAACCCACACACTGCACATCATTTCGGAGTTCATATCTTTGAACGGGTAAGGGCTAGTTATTATTGAATTACAGTCCATAAGTTCTCCAGTCTCACTTGACTGTTTGACAATGGTGTTCATTGTGGCAACATTAAAGTCCTAGTTAATCATAAACCTCGATGGACATTCTATGACTCATAACAGAGCAATAATTTAGCTAGTCATACTTCCGTTTCCATCACTTTGCATACATCGTCATAATGTTTGAATTTTTGAGCAATGAGTTTAAAGGGAGTGTATTACACAATATTACACTTAGGCCTACAACCTCACACCTTATTCTCTTGATAGAGTCATTTGGTGGAGGTCACAATAGTCTCCTAAAGTATTGTACCACAACAGGATTATTATTAGACACACGCACGCACGCACGCACGCACGCACGCACGCACGCACGCACGCACGCACGCACGCACGCACGCACGCACGCACGCACACACACACACACACACACACACACACACACACACACACACACACACACACACACACACACACGCACACACACATTGAGTCAAACATGTTAATAAGCACTATATGATTTAACAGAAGTAATCATTTCAACTGATATTAACTTCATTTGACTCCTTCTCATGCCAATTCACTGCACCTTGATGACTTCCAAAATCAGAGTAGGCCTATTCACACATTTGGAAACTCTGTAAGGACATCAACTTTATTATAAAATGGCCATCTTGTACTGTACCATGTTTAGTTTGTAACAAAATCGAATTAGTGTCGTTATTTACTTGTGTCCTGGGATGGAAGGTAGCCTGTTACTTTTATATTCTGTCTGGCATTCAGTTGTCTATTTCCGCCATGCCTTATCCCTTAGCCCTAGACGTGCATTTTTTAAATATATTTGAAATAGCTGATCTATAAGCTCACAACATGTTGATCGGCTATTTGAAGTATTTTACAAATGTTTTTCAAAGTAGAAAAAAAGGCGAAGAAGTTTAGGGATGCTAGTCCCTGATTAGATGGCAAAATAGCAGACCAGCACCCAAAAATGACTTTGCAAGTTGATTCACATACTGTAATAATCCATTTCATTTGCTTTCATTTGGGTTTGACCGAGTTGGCAAAATATTTGTATTGAATAAGCCAAGTCAAACAAATCTCAAAAATGTAAACTCTTCACCCTGTATCTGAAATCTGCTACACATCTTGTAATTTGGAAATTAATTTGTTTTTCTAGAAGGCTGAACGAGTATTACGAGTGCACTTGCTTGCACAAGAAATAGTTTTCTGTCCACTAACAATTTATCCAAACGATTCACGATTCAAGTGGATTCACATATAATTCAGATTTCAATTGAATCATTTCCAAAGTCCAACTTTAGTTTCGGTGCATGTTTTCTGATTACAATTACAATTATACAAATTTGAGGATAGAGCATCCCTACCGTGGTTCAGAAATCAACTGTATCTACGGTATGTGGAAGTATCTTACCCAGATAATCTCATTTTAAAGCTATTATATAAAGAAATACTTTTACCTTGGGCGTAGATGCTGCAAACAGGAGTGTTATTAGTGAGTAAAGTTTGCTAGTACTACATAACTACCATCAGAAGTAGAGAAGTAGAGTCAGCGCTGCGAGTGAGTGGGTAGTACATCTGTCAGAAAGGTACCTTAGGGATGAAGAGAAAGAGAGAGAGAGAGAGAGAGAGAGAGAGAGAGAGAAAGAGAGAGTGTGTGTGTGTGTGTGTGTGTGTGTGTGTGTGTGTGTGTGTGTGTGTGTGTGTGCGTGTGCGTGTGCGTGTGTGTGTTGTTTGGTTCTAGATATTCTGTAAACTTTGACTTTGTACTCAACGCCCCAATTTGCATTGATGGCATCTCTGCATGCTGGCCTGGTCGGGAAGGAGGATTTGTTTATCAAATGAGTCGTCCTCCTTCAGGAGTTCTGCTGTCAAGGCACACACCTAATACAAGGCCTTGACCCACCTCAACCAGTACACCATAACTGGGCACCTATACTTCTTCTTCTTACTATTATTTTCAAGGGAGAACAGATGGAATGACATTTAAATTCACATAATACGATCACAGTTTACAGTTTACAGTTTAGGCATTTAGCAGACGCTTTTAATCCAAAGCGACTTACAATAATCAGATACAACATCACAATAATAAACAAGATAATAGTTCAGTACATTAACAGCAATATAACAATGTAAATGGATATCTATCTAGAGAAAACACAATTTAATCAAAGTTCTAAAGAAACCTAAAAAAAAGTAAAAAAAATAAAATCACTATAGGAATCACTATAGGAATAAAATAAATCCCTAGGATTCAGTGTTTTGGCTGAATTCAGAGCTGTAAATCCTTCACCCTCTGATTCATCAATAGTATAACATTAATGTAATCAAGGTATTTACTGTAGATCTCAGTAACCCCAGAGACAAGTACCGTAAATCACAATTGACTAATAACAACATTTTTGTACATGCAGTATTGTAAGTCTATTCACCTTGTCACAGGCATTGCAATACCCTTAAGATTAAATATCAAATATCAAAGTGCAGTGATATGAAAACAAGCACATAGTTGGTGATAAGCTGCAGCCAGCTCTCGGTTTGCACTTGGATATTTTGGACCGTCAGACAGTGGCTTATACTAGCTGCGTGGTCGCTGCGAAAAAGAAAAAGAAAGGTAGTATTTTATATTTTGTCGTCAGACAGTGTCACACAAAAGTAGCAAAAATGGTCATCTGTTGTGAGCTTGTAGATCTTATGTTTATGCAAGGTTTGCCTTGTGGTAACCCAGGCTATGGTATTCTAACGTTTGGTGGCTGTAGGCCTATTGATACGAGGTCATGAACATGTCAGCCTCCATGATGTACATCATTAGGTAATTCCATTCCATCATACAGTATTTGCAAAAAACCAAAAGATATTGTGAAGTGTGAAAGAAATGGAGAATTTGCAGGAGTTGATATTAAGCAGTGTGTACCCATGATCTTTACCCATGAGCTGTTGGGAGCTGCAGGACAATAGGATGTTTGATCCACAGCATATATGCAAATTCAACCTTATAAATCATTCAACAAGATCATTCAACAACTCTATGAATCATTCAACAGGCCTTGTGTACAAATGATACACAAATACAGTAGCAACAGGACTGCTATGTTGTTGTTGTTGTTGTTGCGACTTTCTTTGCCTGCTTTGGTGAACGAACTTTAGCTCAAGCATAATCTGATGTTCAGCTTTTATTTGGTAGCCTACGGGATATTCTCTAGACCAGTGATTATCTAAATTTGGCAAGTGATTCACTAATTTATCACTTCACAGAACAGTGAAGTTATGACGTGACTCGCTCATCCCCCGCTTCATGGAAGTAATTTCTCTATGGAGAATAACATTGGTTCATCTTAAAATCGTCTCATATAAGCATTGTGGTCCTAAATAAATAAATAAACAAACGGTTTGTGCGATATTGTCGGGCAAGTGGCTCTGTACGGTTTATGATAGTCATTCATTCATTTTTGATAAAGCCTGTTTCTAGCGAAAATGTAACTAATTCGGCAACAGTAACATTAGCGTTTTCTCACCATCAGTTGATTCTTTATATCCATATGAGTCAAACCGCTTAAATCATGTGTTTATGTTTGGAACACAGTTCTTATATGACGCAATATGAAAAAAGTCTATGGGAATTCAGAATGGGGGAAAAAGCGTGAACAAGGTAGGATGGGTAAATGACGTCAGACTTTCACTGCTCTATACCCTAGGAACTAGGGTATCGCTAAGACTGGGTTTGACCTTGTATGCCCCTGTTGTGGTTACTTACCAGACAACATAATATTGTCGAATTTTCAACAAACATGTTTTTTTCTGGACCCCCCTTCAGAGGAGCAGGTGGATGTCTGTATCATTGTCTTTCAGTACCCATTCCACCTCTGCATACAGAGATGGGATGGGTACTGTAAGACAATGATACCGACAATATGACAAACCATGCTGTAAATGGCTATTTGCACCTTCGGTGTCATACATTCTTTTTATTTATTTTTACTTTTACATTAACTCATTAGTCTCACTGAGATTCAACATGTCAATGTAAACATGTACAAAAAGAGAAAAGTAATGAATAAATTCATTTAAACATGTCCATACATTGAAGGCAGGTAAGATGCTTTGTAATTGCGCTGCAGACTATGGGTCAACATTTTCATTTTGATCACCATTGTTGGCGGTTGTGGCTCAGGAGGTAGTTGGCCAATGATCCGTGGGTCGGCAGTTCAAATCCCGGCTCCTCCAGTCAACATGTCGAAGTGTCCTTGGGCAAGACACTGAATCCCACACAGGGCTGTATTAACCATTGGGCCGGTGGGGCCGTTGCCAGGGGCCCTTGGCTCTCAGGGGCCCTTGGGGGAACTGGGCCGCGTGGTCATTGACAATTTACTAAAATTAAATGTATACATTAATTACAAATCTAATGTGTGGGCCCCTGCTCTGTTGTCTACAGGTGCTTTCTTGGCCCGCAGATGATAATCATGGCTTAAAATACGAGCTGGGTAGTGTGCATCAGGAGGGAGGGGGGGGGGTTATGATGGAGGGTGGGGGGCCCTAAAAAAATATTGGCCAGGGGCCCTCGCAGGGGTTAATCTGTCCATGATCCCACACTGCCTCCGATGGTGTTAGCTCGATAGATGCCACCATTGGTGTGTGAATGTGCGAAGTGAGGATGCAGGAGTTGACTGTTCGCCGTTTCACTTCCCAATGTATGAATGAATGGACCATTGTAAAGCTAGTTCGCAACTTGCTTAGAAAAGTGCTATAAAATGCTATTCATTATCAAATTCATTTAATCGTATAAGTCCATGCAGTTTCATACATTCCTGAAGCTCATTTCAGGTTGTATAGCCTATTCTTAAAATGTTTGAAACATTTCACCTACAGTACTGCAGTGGTTTTCAGCTCTTTTCACATCAGGGCCATAATTTATTCTGCATTTGAGTTGAGATTTAGCCTCTCTCTTAGACCCAAAACTTTGAATATGTTACCATTCTGCCATGGGACTGATAACCGGTCAATCAAAATACTTTATGCACAAGTTTAACAATAATGTAACTCTTGAGAGCGTGAAATTAAAGCAAATGAACCCTTGAAAACCACAGTCCTACTGTAATGACAGGACCAAAATTGGGGTTCAAGTGGTTAATGATGCTTTATTTCAGCAGTGAGTTTAGTTTTAGTTAGTTAGTTTTTGTCCAGAACGGTTCATCACTAGCAGTTTGGTCCAAATTCTATTCACAACAAGCAGTTTTTGGGAAACCAACAATTCATTATAAAGACATCCGCTGTCCAGTTGGCTTAATATTAGATTTGACTGATGGCTTTGCCAAGTCTACATTTGCCACTGTGATTTCCCTTTGAGTAAACAAGGTCATTGCCCTGTGAAGAGCACTCTTCTTCTGTCTAACTGATTTGATAGGCAAAGTAAACCAAGACAAACCCATTTTGCATATTATTTATCTTTTGTACGGCAAAAAGAGAAACAACATAGTGAAATAAAAATACTAACAAATAAAATAAAAGGACAGTGTTTACACCACAAGTTGGAATGGAGGACACATTTCACATACATGAGCAGATATACAATGACAAAAAAGTACCTTAACGGAGTGGGGACATGTCATGCTACCACTCATCTCCAAATTTGGGCACTGTTTCAGCATGCGGCTGTTACCATGGTGTCCACACTGTTTAATATCAGTGATGTCAGCATGCTCATCTCCAAATTTGGGCATTGGTTCAAAAAAGCTGCTGTTACCATGGAGAATGTCAGCATGCTGATCTCAGCATGTAAACAGACAGTCAGACAGCGGATGTCGGACGGACATTCGCTAAATTAATTGTTGGATGTTCGTTTTTGTGGGTGTGTGTTTAGTCCACTGTCGGCCACTCAGCGGTGACATACCGGTATGCTGCTGTACCCAGCTCTGTGACAGGCCGCTCCCCAGCCCTGTCTCCTCTCCCTGGGAGAGCTGGGGCGGAGGGATGTGCCTGTCACGGGACACAGTCGGCTTTCACTGCTTCCACAACTTGTTGGTTCTATCTATATCCTTTCATTTCTGTCCATAAATACAGTATGCCATGTTCTTACCAAATCATCATTAATACTAGAAATACGGTGCCTTTATACTGTCTGGCGGACCTTGATAGATAAATAAATAATTAAGATAACATAGTGTTCTCGCCTTTCAGGTGAGCCCACAACAACAATTACATATGCAGCTGTAAATTAAAAATCACACCCGTGTGAAGTGGAGCTGTGTGTGTGTGTGTGTGTGTGTGTGTGTGTGTGTGTGTGTGTGTGTGTGTGTGTGTGTGTGTGTGTGTGTGTGGATCATGTGTACCGATTTTTGTGACATTTGAAGAAAATATGTAGGAAAAGGAGCAAAAAGTGTGTTTTGGAGAAAATTCAAGATGGCGGAAAATCTATCATGGCGCAAATGGGCGTGGCCTATATGGGGAGATGCGTCATGACCCAAGGAATCCAGGGAAAAAATAATTTTAATTTTCCGACCTACGGTTCAAGAGTTACAGGCCAAAACGTAAAGTGGGGTGTTATGGCGCCACCATGCGGCCAAATGACAAAATTATTTTTTATTTAATCCTTGAAATCATTATGAACCTCCTCTCCAAGTCTTGAAACTCTAGCCCCTATGGTTTGCGAGAGACAAATAATTGAATGTGAGTTTTTGCAATTCCCATTATAAGTCAATGGGGAAAATTAATTCACTAATAAATTAATATCAATTAAACTATAGAACCTTTCTCTTAGAAAAGTAATAGCCCACGATTCCCGAGTAAGCCGGTCGATTTGACATATGGCGCGAGTGTGTGGTGGCAAAACTGTGGGACTAGTGGCGTGCCGAAGTTTAGGAAGTTCAGGCTACATACACACACACACACACACAGACAGACAGACCCACACGGCCACGTATAGGGAGCCTGTGCTTCACACAGCTCCAAAAACAAAAATTGTCGTGACCTGGCTGAATGAGCTATATGCTGTGCACATGGAAAGACTCCTGAAAGTGCGTTCAATTATGTCACGGTTTATTGTCAAGAATGTGCACTCAGTTGACCACTTAAATTCCATATGGTTGAGCAGAGTCCCTCAGGGCTCTATACTTGTGTATTTTCTGTTTTTGAGCGGTGCCAACGGCTCCTACATCTGCCTTAAGTGCCTTTTGATTGTATTTATGTATGTTCCACACCTGGCTCATTGGCCAAGCTTCGTGGGACGCTCTTAAAAATCACACCCGTGTGAAGTGGAGCTGTGTGTGTGTGTGTGTGTGTGTGTGTGTGTGTGTGTGTGTGTGTGTGTGTGTGTGTGTGTGTGTGTGGATCATGTGTACCGATTTTTGTGACATTTGAAGAAAATATGTAGGAAAAGGAGCAAAAAGTGTGTTTTGGAGAAAATTCAAGATGGCGGAAAATCTATCATGGCGCAAATGGGCGTGGCCTATATGGGGAGATGCGTCATGACCCAAGGAATCCAGGGAAAAAATATTTTTAATTTTCCGACCTACGGTTCAAGAGTTACAGGCCAAAACGTAAAGTGGGGTGTTATAGCGCCACCATGAGGCCAAATGACACAATTATTTTTTATTTAATCCTTGAAATCATTATGAACCTCCTCTCCAAGTCTTGAAACTGTAGCCCCTGTGGTTTGCGAGAGACAAATAATTGAATGTGAGTTTTTGCGATTCCCATTCTAAGTCAATGGGGAAAATTAATTCACTAATAAATTAATATCAATTAAACTATAGAACCTTTCTCTTAGAAAAGTAATAGCCCACGATTCCCGAGTAAGCCGGTCGATTTGACATATGGCGCGAGTGTTTGGTGGCAAAACTGTGGGACTAGTGGCGTGCCGAAGTTTAGGAAGTTCAGGCTACATACACACAGACAGACAGACAGACACACACACACACACAGACCCACACAGCCACGTATAGGGAGCCTGTGTTTCACACAGCTCCAAAAATCACACCCGTGTGAAGTGGAGCTGTGTGTGTGTGTGTGTGTGTGTGTGTGTGTGTGTGTGTGTGTGTGTGTGTGTGTGTGTGTGTGTGTGTGTGGATCATGTGTACCGATTTTTGTGACATTTGAAGAAAATATGTAGGAAAAGGAGCAAAAAGTGTGTTTTGGAGAAAATTCAAGATGGCGGAAAATCTATCATGGCGCAAATGGGCGTGGCCTATATGGGGAGATGCGTCATGACCCAAGGAATCCAGGGAAAAAATATTTTTAATTTTCCGACCTACGGTTCAAGAGTTACAGGCCAAAACGTAAAGTGGGGTGTTATAGCGCCACCATGAGGCCAAATGACACAATTATTTTTTATTTAATCCTTGAAATCATTATGAACCTCCTCTCCAAGTCTTGAAACTGTAGCCCCTGTGGTTTGCGAGAGACAAATAATTGAATGTGAGTTTTTGCGATTCCCATTCTAAGTCAATGGGGAAAATTAATTCACTAATAAATTAATATCAATTAAACTATAGAACCTTTCTCTTAGAAAAGTAATAGCCCACGATTCCCGAGTAAGCCGGTCGATTTGACATATGGCGCGAGTGTTTGGTGGCAAAACTGTGGGACTAGTGGCGTGCCGAAGTTTAGGAAGTTCAGGCTACATACACACAGACAGACAGACAGACACACACACACACAGACCCACACAGCCACGTATAGGGAGCCTGTGTTTCACACAGCTCCAAAAATCACACCCGTGTGAAGTGGAGCTGTGTGTGTGTGTGTGTGTGTGTGTGTGTGTGTGTGTGTGTGTGTGTGTGTGTGTGTGTGTGGATCATGTGTACCGATTTTTGTGACATTTGAAGAAAATATGTAGGAAAAGGAGCAAAAAGTGTGTTTTGGAGAAAATTCAAGATGGCGGAAAATCTATCATGGCGCAAATGGGCGTGGCCTATATGGGGAGATGCGTCATGACCCAAGGAATCCAGGGAAAAAATATTTTTAATTTTCCGACCTACGGTTCAAGAGTTACAGGCCAAAACGTAAAGTGGGGTGTTATAGCGCCACCATGAGGCCAAATGACACAATTATTTTTTATTTAATCCTTGAAATCATTATGAACCTCCTCTCCAAGTCTTGAAACTGTAGCCCCTGTGGTTTGCGAGAGACAAATAATTGAATGTGAGTTTTTGCGATTCCCATTCTAAGTCAATGGGGAAAATTAATTCACTAATAAATTAATATCAATTAAACTATAGAACCTTTCTCTTAGAAAAGTAATAGCCCACGATTCCCGAGTAAGCCGGTCGATTTGACATATGGCGCGAGTGTTTGGTGGCAAAACTGTGGGACTAGTGGCGTGCCGAAGTTTAGGAAGTTCAGGCTACATACACACAGACAGACAGACACACAGACAGACAGACAGACAGACACACACACACACACACAGACCCACACAGCCACGTATAGGGAGCCTGTGTTTCACACAGCTCCAAAAAGCACAGCTCACGTGTGTCTTTTATTGTGGGGAAAGCTTTAGCTGAAGATAGCAGATCGACATGCTTGTCGTGTGCTTAACCAATTACCACAGATGCTATGGTTTAAGACAGTGGTTAAACTTCAATAGTTCACACAGCAAGACTTCCCGTTGAGTCAAAGGGAGTTCTGGATTCGCCTACAACAGGACCGCTACAAGGGCGATCCCCTTGAATGCCCTCAAGGACCCCTGGGGGGTCCCTGGACCTGTTATTGTATTGATAATCTAAATGTGCAAAGTAACTAACTAACTAAATCCGTCAAATGAGCAACAAAGTGCAGCTTTGATGGCTTTGTGGATTTATGTACCTTTAGATTCTTGATATTCATTGTGCCAACATTAAGTTTAGTATATGACACCATAACAAGATAAAATATTTCCAACATATTTTGATTGTCCATAGGATATACATAACAACCTTTATGTATTTGTCTTACAAATAGTTTATTTCACATAAGGATATAATCATTGAATAACCCACCTATCTCCCAGACTCCCTCCCCAGTCAGAGTTAAGAGTTTGAATGAATGTAACATTATGTGCAGGATGTAATTTGCATACAGATGACTTAATTTAACCGATAATTAAGCTCCCGTTTTTGAGCAAATCATGCAGTTTTTGTAAGAACAATTCAGCATATTTAGTATCATGCCATGCTGTTCATTTTCAGATGGGGAGGGAAGTCAGATTTGACCTCAGAGGACCATGAGATGAGTCAAATCCAAAAACGTTAATCAAACTTTTGTTTGGAACCAAACACAGTAGAAAAACTATACCCTGGTGTACAGTAGCTGTTTGTTTGGTGTGCTCTTTTCACACACCCATTCAATTATTTTCAGATATGGTTGAAAATGGATATAAAACAAAATTATCAAAGAAAAGGCATGCTCAAACTACTATGGAAAACATAGTGACATTGGGAGCTTTTGCGTTGTGTTTCTGTATTTTGTTTTCTTAGAAATGTTTCATCGTCCTAGCAGCATCATGTCCTTTTATGCTTAAAACCCACATTAAACCTGCATGATTCCTAAAGTAAACTTGCATGATTCCTGTACGCTCGCCGCTGCCGCGTCTCCTCTCCCTCCTGGGGATCTTTGCCAGAGACATCCACTGTCGGACACCACCCAGTTTGCTTGATATTACATTTGACTGATGGCTTTGTCTAAGTCTAAATTTGCCACTGTGATTTCCCTTAAGGTAAACAAGGTCATTGTCCTGTGAAGAGCACTCTAGTTCTGTCCAAATGATTTGATAGGCAAAGTAAACCCCAACAAACCCATTTTGCATATTATTTAGACATATTTAGTAGCCTGCTGCAATTGCTGCAGACAAAAAAAGAGGGAAAGTAAAATAAAATACTAACAAATAAAATAAAAAAGTATTTTGATTGATTGATTGAAGGCTTTATTAGAAGTTTGCATAGGAAAATGTACAGATTCATGACGGTACAGTTCACTGGTACAAGGTCTACTAAAAGGAGATCCATGAAAAGACTAAGCTTATTTCAACAGGAAACCATTTAAGTATCTCATATAACATTGAATGACAGACAAATAGAACACAGTACTATGCAGTAGATATGTAAAGAAAAGGGGGAAAAAAAAAGAAAAGAAAAACAGTAAATCTAAATAAACAGTAAGTATATACAAGGAATATACAGTAAATCTAAACAAACAGTCAGTATATACAAGGAATATACAAGTATACAAGTATATACAAGGAAGGGGCAGGGAGGGTAGGGGTGGGCTAGGTTTTTTACCAGTTGCGAACGGCTGCTGCCTGTAAGTGGTTTTTCAGGGCATTTTTATAGGATGCTAGTGATCCACACTCCTTTATGGCCTTCGGTAAGGCATTCCACATTTTTGTGGTATAGCAGAAGAACGAGTTCGACCCTTTCTTTGAGTTGACTCTGGGTTGAACGTGATCTGTGGCACTGCCTCTGGTGTTGTAATTATGGACATCCTTAACGTTTATAAAGTATTTTGACAGGTACTTGGGTATCATAGTGGTGTGGTGTATCTTGTACACCAGGCCCATTGCAAGTTGCTGTACTCTGTCATCTACTCTGAGCCACCCCACTCTTAACTGGTGAGTAGCGGTGAGGTGAGTCTGATAGGGAAGGTTAAGCAGGACCCTAATTAGTTTATTTTGGGCTGTTTGGAGTTTAGTTTTAAGGGCTTGTGGGGCGTCACGATACCATACGTGGACTCCGTACATCACAACTTGGGATACACTAGTCGGGAGATAAGCGACCGTAGGTCACTTATCTCCACAAATAGGGCAAAAATGTGTTTTGCCAAAATCTTCCTGATCCATGTTGATGACATGAGTGTAGACATACTGTGTAGTGATTTTCGTGATTTTAGGGCAAAATCTGTAGGAGCAGTGTCCAGAAATGTGTTTTTAAAAATCGGCCTGGAGGTGGCGCTATATGGGAGAGATTCATGTTGATGGGATGAGTGTAGACATACTGTGTACCGATTTGCGTGATTTTAGGGCAAAAATTGTAGGAGCAGTGTCCAAAAATGTGTTTTGCAAGAATCGGCCTCATGGTGGCGCTAGAAGAGGGCCATGTGAGAAATGAGGGGTGGGGTCTCCGCGCCGGCAAGGCGGACGAATAGGTACCGGCCCCGGCTGTCCCGGTCGCTCCTAGCCGGAGTTACGGCATTTTATGTGAGCTGCAGTGTAGGGGGTCCTCCACTGGGGGCGCCACCACTTTTGCATCCGTTCTGGAGCACCAGGAGTCGGTGGTCCCCGGGAATTCCCCGTGAGCAGCCCCGTTGGGGTGGTCATTTGGTCAGTTTAGCACATTTGGTCATTTTTTACATCTGGGGGTCCCCCAGGGACCTGGGGGTCCCTGGAGCTCCGGGGGTCCTTGGAGGTTGTAGTTTGGCAGGTAAGGAGTGTGTGTGCAAAATTTGGCATGGATCGGGGCAACGGTTGCGGAGATATGAGCAGGGCAAGAGTGTGACGTGTGAGGTGTGACAGACAGACTGACTGACTGACTGACTGACTGACTGACTGACTGACTGACTGACGGACTTACACTTTGTGCAGGGTTTGATAGTCACAAGTTAGGATGGGTAAATGCAGAAGACCATTTAACATGGCATGTGCGAATATACAATGACAAAAGTACCCAATAGAGTGGAGACCACATTTTTATATTTAATAATAAGGGTAACAATCATAATGGTAATAATAATAATAATAATAACAATAATACAACTGTATTTGTATAGCACCTTTCATGACATGAAATGCAGCTCAAAGTGCTTTACAGAGCAGAAAATGAAGCACAAGTGCCTAACAGAAGAAATGCACATGATTACAATGAAGCAGAGAAAAATAAAAACATAAAACATTGAAGAACATTAAATGGTACAGTATATACATGTCATACTATCACTACCACTAGCTAGTAACATTGATGTAAACGATTTGCTCAGTAATCTTTTTTGAGCTGTGCTAATCGCTCCTACATTTGGCATTGTCTGTTTGTACGTATGTCCGTGTCTGTTTGTACTGTCCCACACTTGGCTTATTGGCCAAGCTTCGCGATTTTAACATTTTAAACAGACTCTGTTTATCAGAAAAACTCTTTGCCTGATCGATTTGATTAAATAATTAATTATTACTAAAGTCCTTGCCCGTTGTGGTGTGTACTGAGGTGAAAGTATCGGCTCGTAGGATAGTAGGATTTAAGACATATCAGTGATGTTAGTCATCTCCATCTCTCTACACACACACGCACGCGCACGCACGCGCACACGCACACGCACACACACACACACACACACACACACACACACACACACACACACACACACACACACACACACACACACACACACACTTGAGGACACGGTGAAAGGTACCCGTCTCCAGTCAGAGCTCTCTTGTTCTTGATTATGTTGATTGCCTGCTGTGCTGTTAACTGTTGGCAAAGGTCTAGGATGCACCAGTCCAGTACTAGCCTAGTAAACTGACTCCTCCTGCCTATCTGAGAGTCTGGTTTACGAGGCTACACCAGTACTGCTAGATGTTGCACCTGAAGACACGTTGTAACCTACAAGACAGGAGAACATGAAATCTTCAGTACAGAAATGAACACGTGATGCAGGAGGGAAGATGACACCTTAAAAGATATATGCTGTACCAGACATAAGCCGAGCCAGACAGGGCTTGTCAGACAGACACTAGCTGATGATTCCTTCACAAGATTCTTGTTAAATGCAGGAAATGTTTTCTACATGTGTCCCTCAGAAACCATACAACCAAAATGACTGAATCACTGTTAACATTGGATGCTGTCTGATATACAGAATGTTATTTTCTGGCTTGCCCAATGCCTGTGAACGAGGAGTTAAAAACAAAATATTTTAGTTGACATGCCAATGTTCCTCACACGGACATGTGCCAGGAGTAGAACAGTCAGTTTCAATGACCTTTCAGAAGTAAATGATAACAGACTAGATTTTCAGGCTACACAGCCTTCAAATATTGTGCCCTATATTGTGCCGATCAGAGTCACTGAGTTATGGACATGTTAGAAACAGCTCTAACACTGCTGTGTGCAATTAAGTTGTGCTGTGTGTGTGTGTGTGTGTGTGTGTGTGCGTGTGCGTGTGCGTGTGCGTGTGCGTGCGTGCGTGCGTGAGTGAGTGAGTGAGTGACTGTTGTCATGGCAGATCCCTGAACAGCATTTGTGCTTGGTGATGAATTGAAGCAACAGTGGCCCCCGGAGCCCTATCGTGGCCCCTGGTGTGAATATGGCAGACCCCTGAAATTGGAGCAACGGTGCACCTTGCAAGTCTGCATGTTACGTTTGTGACGTCCATCGTTGGTCTGCCCGGCGACAATCCTCTAAAGGCAATTTTAATATAGGATATCATACTGTACCTTTTCCTTTTCTCAAATTCCGGAAGAAGCCCAGTCCTGTTGAAAGGGTTTCTGTGATGCTCTGAAAGGAGAACCAAGTATACATGTATTTAAGATGTGACTGATGCACTGTTAAGTTAACCACAGAATAGCAATTCAAAGACAAAACAACTCTTACCCTTGTAGCTGAACCAGAACCTGGCAGTATTTTCAATAGTGTTCGAATCTGAAAATACAATCAGAAAAGTGAGATCAGAAATTAAAATGATTAAAGGCCTGAAATTAATAGAGGTTCCTCTTCGCATAAAGTTGTATAACAAGAGCACTCGATGCCGGGTGACTATTGATTTGCATCCTCAACAGCCGTGTTAGGAAGCCACGCACCGTTGACATGGTGACTCTTTAGCAGAGAGGATGCTCACCGCGTCAGTTCAGCATTCACCTGATACTTTATGTTTAGATCAGTGGTTCACCCCTAAATGAATATGTATGTGACCGTGGACCCCAATCTGAAAATACTTGGTGACAAATATGTCACAATTATTCAAAATGTTTCACTATTTTTCAAGGTTTCTTTGAAAATGGATGCTCTCTCCCCAGCACACAAATGCAAGAAATGAGCAGGTAGCAATAGGAGCAATATTCAGTGTTCAGTATAGAGATCTGCTTGTAGATCTGCTATTTTCAAATAGCCAATGTGGTTAAAGTGGTTAAACTGATTTTATGCTACTGTATATTAACGTTTGCCCGGGACCCCCATGAAACCCCCTGAAGGACCCATCGAGGCCCCCTGGAAGAATGCCAGCACTCACGGAAGTGTCTTTCAGGTACTTATACCAGTAGATGAACACAAGCAGCACGCAAACGCATGCAATGATCTTATCACCCTGAGGAAGGCTCTGACGAAATGTGTGTGCTGCTCGTGCATATTGTAAATATCTAAATATCTAATGTAAGTACTGAATCAAAAATATATTTTGAATTGAGAATGGACTTTGAATTGAATCTTGCCCCCACGAAACAAAATTGCATGGAATCTTTAGATACTAAAACTCACACCACTAATAGTATAAAGGCTTTCAGAAAGCCATTCACTGCAATGTCCCACACACATACCGGTATGTAGGGGAGAGTGGGGTAAACTGAGACACCGGGTAAACTCAATGGAACACATTTGTGGTCATGTGACCATTATATTCTCAAGCCCCTTGAATTTCCCCCTGATAGTGCTGTGGAAAACATGCCTTTTCACAAAAAATATGTTTTTTGTATGTACAAGTCATGTCCAAGTACAAGTCAAGAGAACATTTTAAATCATACATGTTGATGAACTACCAGCATATAAATCCATGTGATAGATGCTAGCTGAAGATTACCCTGAATTTATGAGAGATGTCCTTTTTAAAAAAAATGTGGCTGTGGGGTAAAGTGAGACAATTGCTTCGGGGTAAAGTGAGACACTAAATAACATTACCCCAACATGATAGACAGGGAGAAAGCTGTAAAAACCTGATTAAAGGGTGTACCAAACTTTACTCAATTGATTCTTATGTATTTTTCCCTGTAGAATCCATTTCTGCAATATCATTTTTTGTATTGTTCATAATTAATGCATATTTGACTAAATATATTATTATCTCATTAGTTATGGATGATACAACAATATACTTTGAAGAAATACAGGAAAAATTACATAAGGGTCAACTGAGAAAAGTTTGGTAAACCCTTTTATCAATTTCTATAGTTTTTTTTTCTTTTTTCTTTCTGCCCATGTGGGTGGAAATTACAGGAGAAACCCCAGAATTTCTGCTATGTGCATTTTTGTATTGTGCATATTTAACCCGGTTAACCAGGTTTTTGTGTTTTTATGGCAGTTTTAAATGAAAAAAGTAAGTGGATCACTTTACCCCCTTGATTTCTCTGGTCTGTCACAGTTAACCCCGGTGCTGGGTAAAGTGTGCAAATGTAAAAAGTGTCTCAGTTTATCGCACTCCCTCCCATACTCACCTTTTTGTCCAGCAGTGTTCCAAACACCAATATGAAGAATCCCTTTGTAAAGAAACATTGGGGTGAGTTAAAAGGCAGGATTAACTGTGTAACACTTTACTTTCCAATGGCCTCATGCCGCTTCTGCCGCACTGACATTAATCCTAATTATATATTTGCAGAGTATTATTTGTATGTTCAGTGTAAATAAACACCTGCAGATAATGTGTATATTTGAAAGGTTTGAATTAAGACAGGTAATATCGAACATTGATCAGATAAAGTGTTAAACCCTGTTAAAGAGCATACAGTATTATTACAATATTAATAAATTGTACATTACTCCATAATATTAACTGCTCTGTGTCAAATACCTGTAGTGAATTAAAGACTGCAAACGCAATATGGATTCCTGTGTTGTGTGGAGAAGTCATGGTTCCTACTCCCAGACCCCATGTAGTTCCGAAAAAAGGCGTTAGCACAGCCAAACTTCTAGCGATGGTCACCAGGACATGCTGCTCTTCAGACCGTGGCGAATCTCTCACTTTTCTGCTTCTCAACATTTTGTACATCACCACAATTAGGATCAAGAAGTTTATGGCCACTATCATGAGGGCAGGGATGACAAACGCCAACAGAGCCTTGGAGGGGTCCCAGTTCAGCCAGCAGACCTCGTTTCTTCGGATATAATTATTATCGGGTGCAGTTACGGCTATGGTTATAGTGGCGATGATGAGAGGTGCTCCGTAGCCTAGAGAGAAACCGATAGCTAGCATGCTTCTTCTAGACAAATCCCCCATGACGGTTATGATTCGATATAGCAACAGCAAAGCAGATGCCAGCATCCAAAAGAACATGGACAGGTAGAATAAATGGATAAAGAAAGTTGCCGCAGTGCATGCTGGTACATTGACTTTCTCTGGCTCTGAAATGGCTGCCCCGATAATAAACCAAATGTCTGCAATCAGGAGCGACACAGCAATGTTGACGATGGACACATGTCGCAAGTAGGAGGTGTCATTTATTCTTATTTTTCTCCAGATGACGGTTTCAATAATGAGACATAAGACCAAGCAACCCATGGATATGCCCACTCCGATGTAGGTTATGTAGTCCAGAATGGCTTGTAATCCCTCAGGAATAAAGGGCGACATGAGGATAGAGAAGGAGGTGAGATGGTTGCAGTTGCAGGTCACAGTTCCATTAGCATGATTCACCACCATACATCCCTCAGTGTCCCATGCACCAAGACCTCTGAGGAGACTAAAGTTCCAGAAGACGCACTGAGGGTTCCCCAGAGTCTCATTGCCCAGAGTCTCATTAAAAATATCAAAGGTGAATGACACATTCTCGATAGCAGCTTTAGTCTTGACCAGAACCACATTTCCATTGATGACAGTGGAATTTGTGTCATTGTTGGTGGCGTTTCTTGCGGGAAGGACATTATGCATTGAGGCAAATATCACAGTGGTGATATTTACACTGCGAGGAATGTTAGAATCTGGTATGTCTATTTCAACCGATGAATTCAGATCGTTGTTGTAGACGCCTGTGAATGTGGTTTTGTTCAAGGCAATGAGCGATGTTTCAATCACAAAAAAGTCATTGTTCAGGTTACCGGTTATTGTTTCAATAGCATTCAGTAAGTTTGAGCCACTTTGAGGTTGAGCAGCAGCACTTCTTATGTCTGAGTTTTTGCTTTTAGTAGCGTTGTCATTTAAAACCGTCCATGTATCCTTTGCTGCATCAGATATGAGAACATCTACAGTTCTCAGGATATCCTAAAATAAAGAGGAAAAGAAAATACAAAATTATGTTTTGAAGATGTATTTCCAGTTGGTATTTCTCAGCCAGAAATACAAAAACTGTGTATAACTACAGATAAACACTATACATTTGTCCAGTTATTAAAACATTACTGAACTTATCTGAATAACTGAGTCAACAATGGCAAAACATGCAGTATGTGCAGTAACAATTTATGAAAGTTTGAATTTTGTTTGTAAATAAATCTGCTCTCCAGGGACAATTTTGGGATATATTTTTCAAACATTTAAGATAGATTAAAATGCTAAAATAATGTAAGGATGAACAATGATAATAAGCAAATAATACTGTAGTTGGCCTACCGTCATATGTGCTTTAGTTGTTGGTATACTTATATTATTTGCCACCCTAATCAGTATGACAACAATGGCAGCAATGTTGGCAGGTGATGAAACCACTTCTGAAGCGTTGCCTACAGTTACTGAGCTCAAGTTTTCCAGAAACTCTGAAATTTCGTCCTTATTCAGATTCTGTAGATTCTGAGATATAAAAGGCAGTGAATACGTGAATACATTTAAATGTTATGTAAAACATAAGGAGAAAGAACAATTTACAAAATGTTGTTTTGAAGATAGTGTATTTCTTGTTGGTATTCCTCAGTCAGAAATACAAAAACTGTTTAACTACAGATAAAGACTATAATCTTTTCGGTTTTCACATTTTGTCCAGTTATTAAAACATTACGGAACCTGAATAATCAAGTCAAAACCGCTATATAAGCCTATAGAATTAATACGTGAATACTATAATTGCTATTGTTTATTGCTATTACTGCCATGCAGAACGGAATAAAAGAAAAAAAAGGAAGAAAACTGAATAATTTCCCCCCAAAAAACTGAAAAAAACTGAAAGATGTCTCAATCTGTAGAGGGAAAAAAAGGAATGGACCTAGCATGCAAGTGCCTCTGATGCCAAAAGTACTCTTATAGAAAATAATTATAAATGTACATTTTGGCTTTGCATATGTTGCTGAAATTTGCGTTGGCTGAAACGTCTGTACAGTCCCGCAATGATCTTAAATAAAACACACCCACGCACACACTATAATTCAACAGACTAGAAGCTCGAGGACCGGCCTACTCGGGAACGATGTAAATAGGGAATGAATGCCCCGCCCTTTAATGCAAACCCCATTATACATATCATAGGACCCGTTTTGACCATTGCATCCATGTTATGCCCATATGGAGATCTATGTATTTGTCTGTCTGTGTCCCTATGTATTTGTCTGTCTGTGTCCCTTTTATGCCTGTATATGGAGCTCTCTGTATCTGTATGTCTGTGTCCCTTTATTCCCATTACGGAGATCTCTGTAACTGTCTGTGCCTCTGACTGTGTTGCAGACACAGTGCCGGTTCCGGAAAACCCTGATGTCAGACATCAGCTCCGTGTGCGGAGATTCAGAAACGGGCGGCCGAGCGTCTAGTCGGGGACCAGCCTACTCTGGAATGATGTCTGTTTGCCTTTGTCCATTCATGCCCATATATGGATGTATCTATCTGTCTGTCTGCGTCCATTTTATGTCCATATATGGAGATCTCTGTATAGTGTCCCTTTTATGCTTGTGTATGTGTCGGTTCCGGAAAACCCTGATGTCAGACATCAGCTCCGCATACAGAGATTCTGAACCTTTCGCGCTGGTTCCGGAAAACCACGCATCGGGTCGGGGAACGCGTGTGCAAAATATGAGGCCAGTTGGACGAACGGTCCAATTAAACCTGTTGTCATAGGACCCGTTTTCACCATCTGTTTGCCTGTGTCCATTTATGCCCATATATGGAGATATCTGTATCTGTCTGCATCCATTTTATGCCCATATATGGAGATCTCTGTATCTGTCTGTCTGTGTCCCTTTTATGCCTGTATATGGAGCTCTCTGTATCTGTCTGTCTGTGTCCCTTTATTCCCATTATGGAGATCTCTGTAACTGTCTGTGCCTCTGACTGTGTTGCAGACACAGTGCCGGTTCCGGAAAACCCTGATGTCAGACATCAGCTCCGTGTGTGGAGATTCAGAAACTTTTGCGACGTTTCCGGAAAAATGTGCGTCGGACGAGGCCGGGCACTGCACTCCCCGCTGCGGCAGGGAACGCGCGTGCCGAAGTCTGTGTTGACTCATGTGGCGTACGTGATGTCAGAGCCTTTTTTGCCGGTTCGGGAACACCCTGATATTAGACATCAGGTCTGCATACTTGACCTAGAGTGCAAAGTGAAAGTGTGGAAGAATCGTCTATTTGCACAGGAGTGATGTCAGAATGAGTCAGCAGAAGTGATGTCACAATGATGTCAGACAACAGCTCCGCATACGGAGATTCCGAACCTTTTGCGCCGGTTCCGGAAAACCGCGTATCGGGTCGGGTCGAGGCCTAGCTAAGAACATAGGTTGCATATGCATAAAGTCTTGCAGAAACAGGTGGATATATTGTTCGATGCACTGTATCCTTTGTGAGCTTTGAGCACCTGCCCCTCCAGTGGTCTCTGCATGGCTTTAGGGCCTAGAATAGACCCCTGGGGGACACCAAGTGGTTAAAACATAAGAGCTTAATGGTATCAAGTGTTATAGTATGACAGTTAGCCTAATAAGAGAGACTGTAAAATAGCTACTAAAGAGAGACTGGTTTCTAGGGTTAGGACCCGCCGCAGTGGTGTCCGGTTAGAACTTAACCGAGATGCCTTGAATCGTATGAGAGGATCTGAAGTCTTGCTGGGAGAACTAGCCGAGTATCTTGAGATGGTTGTAAGTGATGATAAGCTATAGGCTTCGTTGATCCTGGCGGTAAGGGCTGAGTCGAGGAATGCTTCACTCCCTGGTGAGAATTGCTCCTTTATATAGGGCCCGCCTGTGTACTGTATGACATCACGCCACATCATCAGCTGGGGACTCTATGATGTCATCGTATATCCATATATGGCCATCTCCGTATATATGCCACATCATCAGCTGTGGACTCTATGATGTCATCGTATATCCATATATGGCCATATCCGTATATGGACATATAAGTCGTCCATGCCCAAGTATGGGCCGGTGAGGTCAGACCCCGTGTGATGCGTGGGCTATCTCCATACATGGAGACTCAGCTGAGAGCCTTCGCAACAGCCGCCCCAGATTTCCCGTGGAAATCGATAAAATATTAAGAAGGCTCGAAGGTGTCTTTCATTCGGTCAGGGCAGGAAGACTGATTATCCGTACTACTGGTGGTCTGCCGCTGGTGATCTGTCCGATCTTTGATAAGACCTGGTCAGTTGGGATTTCTTATTGATACTGTGAAGGGCAGTAAGGTGGTATTGTGGACAGCTGGTGCACTGGGTTTTAAGGTTACACTCCTTTGCTCTGTGATTGCGTGCGCAGTTCCAGCACCGCGACTCCCTTATGATCCAGTCACGCCTCTGATCGGTATCTAGGCGCTTAAAATGGTTGCATCCACCGAGAAGATGTCCCCTGCGGTTACAATATGGGCAGTACCGTTCTCTTTCATCCTTTCGGTTGTCTTGTCCATCAAACGTTAATGAGTCCGCCGCCCCATGCATGATGGTTGCTTGCCTCCGATTTGGTACTTGATCGGCTCTGCGTGGTTGACCTCTTGGTGGACTATTCCGTTCTCGGGTAGATCGTGCTTGTGGTCTTTCGGCTTGCACTTTGATCTCGAACTCCAACCATTCCGAAAAAATCCAACAGGGAGGGTAAACTGACATGTCTAGGGTAGATAAATCTCCGGAACATTGACTCTAGATAAGGGGATAGTTTCTTCAGAAGCTGGATGACATGGGATCCACATCCCAACTCTGCCTTTCCTTTTTCGCCTAACATGGTCAGCGTACATACCAGTGAACGAACTTTGAGAGCGAATGTCCTGAATGCCTCTGTATCTCCCCCTCTAATGCTGGGTCCATCCGTCAGCTCAGTGAGGCGCTGCATGGCTATATGATGAGGTTTCCCAAACCTTTCTTCCAGAGCAGCCATGGTATTTGAAAAGGGACGGATTGAATTGGCGTACCCTTCAGCCATTAGCTGGGCTTCTTCCAGTTGAAGATGATCGCACAGTATCCTAAATTTGAATCCTTCAGGGGTGTTAGGAGTGAATGTGACTCCCAATGCTCTCTTTAATTTGGAGAATTCTCTGGGATCCGGAGAAGCAAATGTAGGAATGATGGGTGCTGGGCCCCGATAAATCTGACTCATGTTCCAGTGCATGTCAGGGTGGCGCTGGTCTTCCTTGGGTTGAGACGAGGGTCGGTTTGCTTGGTGGTTGTCTTCTGGATGATAAGCGGTTCTCTGCCTATCAGGCTCCGGTCTAACTGGGGATCGGGACCGACCCCCGGATTTTGACGACTGATCATCTCTGGGAAAGTTGGTAGGATAGTGATGCCCTGATGGGTTTGGATGAGCTGAGGTCACAGTCTCATGACGCCGCCCCGTTGATAGGTAGTGGTTCTGGTGGCTCTGTATGCCTAATGGGTAGGTGTTTCCCATCCGAGATCCCACATCTCCGGGACATGGGTATCTTGATCCATGATGACTAAGATCCATGGAGCCTTCAGGGCCCGGAAGCCACTGAGGTCCCACATCTCCAGGACCTGGCTGTCTTATCTGTGGTTCTGGAGGCAACTGAGGTCCCACCTCTAAAGGATCTGGGCGTACTACTTGCTGATGCCAAGGACCTCCAGAGGTCTCAGGCTCTGGAGGTAGCTGAAGTCCCACATCTAAGGGATCTGGGCGTACTACTTGCTGACGCCAAGGACCTCCAAAGGTCTCAGGCTCTGGAGGTAGCTGAAGTCCCATATCTAAGGGATCTGGGCGTACTACTTGCTGACGCCAAGGACCTCCAGAGGTCTCAGGCTCTGGAGGTAGCTGAAGTCCCATATCTAAGGGATCTGGGCGTACTACTTGCTGACGCCAAGAACCTCCAGAGGTCTCAGGCTCTGGAGGTAACTGAGGTCCCACATCTAAGGGACCTGGGTGCACTACTTGCTGGCACCCACCTCCAGAGGCTGCAGGCTCTGGAGGCAGCTGAGGTCCCACACCTAGGGGACCTGGGCGTACTACTTGCTGACGCCAAGGACCTCCAGAGGCCACAGGCTCCGGAGGTAGCTGAGGTCCCACATCTAAGGGACCTGAGTGCACTACTTGCTGGCACCCACCTCCAGAGGCTGCAGGCTCTGGAGGCAGCGGAGGTCCCACATCTAAAGGACCTGGGCGTACTACTTGCTGACGCCAAGGACCTCCAGAGGCCACAGGCTCTGGAGGTAGCTGAGGTCCCATATCTAAGGGACCTGGGTGCACTACTTGCTGGCACCCACCTCCAGAGGCTGCAGGCTCTGGAGGCAGCGGATCTGGTGGCAAATCCAGTTTCATCTGGTGAATCTGCCCCACATACTCACTTACCTGTTGCCGTAGCTCCATGATGATCCTTTCCTGCTGCTGTCTATCCCTCTTAGACGATTTTGGCATCTTGTTACTGCAGTAGGCCCTATTCCCGGGTTTCGGCACCATGTAAAATAGCTACTAAAGAGAGACTGGTTTCTAGGGTTAGGACCCGCCGCAGTGGTGTCCGGTTAGAACTTAACCGAGATGCCTTGAATCGTATGAGAGGATCTGAAGTCTTGCTGGGAGAACTAGCCGAGTATCTTGAGATGGTTGTAAGTGATGATAAGCTATAGGCTTCGTTGATCCTGGCGGTAAGGGCTGAGTCGAGGAATGCTTCACTCCCTGGTGAGAATTGCTCCTTTATATAGGGCCCGCCTGTGTACTGTATGACATCACGCCACATCATCAGCTGGGGACTCTATGATGTCATCGTATATCCATATATGGCCATCTCCGTATATATGCCACATCATCAGCTGTGGACTCTATGATGTCATCGTATATCCATATATGGCCATATCCGTATATGGACATATAAGTCGTCCATGCCCAAGTATGGGCCGGTGAGGTCAGACCCCGTGTGATGCGTGGGCTATCTCCATACATGGAGACTCAGCTGAGAGCCTTCGCAACAGAGACCAAAGTAAAAAAGTGGGGGATTTTATTTTATTTTTTACCTGAGACTGATCAACCAGATCGGCAATCTCTTTCAGGATGCACGTGACTTCTCTCAGATCCCATTTTCCATCTGCTGTACAAACTGCTGTCTTCTCTCCCACTTCACCCTCTTTGCAACCTGCCTTAGCTTCGTCCCCAACCTTTCCATCACCAAATTCTGAATCACGACATGCATATTCTAGGGAAAGAAATAAAAGGTTGTCCAGCACTCGATTCATAAAAAAGTGGTCTCTGTGGTCATGCCACAGACTTGGTGAACCTCCCCTCACCAACAATAATAAAACCTTTTGACATTTTTTTAAGAGACTATTGTGTTAATGTTTAGCAAATAGAAATGTTTACATATTGTTTTTAAATAAGATACAGCATATCATTCTTACCTTCACGTATTATTGTGTATCCATTGTCTGTTTCTAACTTTGTGTAAATCTTATCACGTAAAGCAGTTAGTTTTGAGTTGAAGAAAGAGATTGCAGTCACAACACATTCTGCAATGACGCTTCCCTTTCTGTGAAAGAAGTTAACAGAATGAATGATTGTTGTTGTAAGACCTGGAGGCATGGTCAATGCTATTTTGAGTGAAACAGCAATTGCTATTGCATCAAGAGAAATTCCTCTTATGTGTAAACATACCTAGACAATGACAATGAAAAAAGAGAAACTTTGATACCTAAAACGGATGAGTCTTGCTGAAATGAAATTCTCGTCTCCTAAGGAAACAGCTTGAATCTGTTTGAGAAAGGATCATGAATATTTTACAGTCAGGGCGCAGTCAGAGTACGTATATTGAAAGGTCGAGAAAGTCAGACCAGTTATTTGTCTCATGGGCCAAGCAGTATGCTAGTGGGAAACCACTAAGTGGCTCTTCACCAAACAGACGACAAGAGACTCTTTCCAACTCCTTCAAACTGGCAGTCTGTGGTATTTAGTTGGCACAGACTAAGCACAAACTCTAGTCATCCAAAAGAACATTGTTTTTGCGCTGATTTGTGTATTGCCAGGCTTGCTTCTTATAAGCGTCTTTGTGCTTGTTTTCCTTCCTTTAAAGTCACTTGTAAATTAATATTCATAGTTGCGGGTTGCTTTTGTTTGGGCTTGTTTCTGAAGTGTAGTTGCTTATTTGGCCTTGCTTTCAAGATTCTTTTTGAAAATAGCTGATCTAATAAGGCTCAAGGGATGAAAGTTGATGCTTCCTTTGGGCTGGTTTTCATAGACATGGGGCTTGTTTCACGAAAGTAGAATAAACTAAGCCAGGATTTAAGCCAAATCCAGGCTTGACAAAGCCTCCTCCATATTCCGTTTTTTTAATAATGCTTAGTTTTTACCTTGGCTAATACGACAAATATGCCTTAATACATTATAATTGACCTTATAATCTTTCACTCAATAGGGGACTGACTGTCGCAAGTTGATGATGTCATAAATGGCATGTGTCATTTGGCATGCATGTGCAAAAAAACAAAACACAAACACATTTGAACTATTGATTTGATGCTCATATTAACCATAGGAAGTATTACGTTTGTTTTTATTTGCACATGCATGCCATAAATTCCATAGGGATAGATCACAAATTACATTTATGACATCATCAACTTGCGACGGGCATTTCCCCTATTGAGTGAAAGATTAGCTATTTCTAGAAATAAAATAATTAAGGTGTTTTTAATTTTACATTGTATTTATAGAGGACAATTATAATGTACTAAGCCGTATTAGCCAGGGATCCCTTTAAAGGGATATTCCACTTTCCCAAAAACTTTTTCCGTTTTATTGTCTAATCAGGCTTTTATGAACACAGTTTTTAATTTGATATTTAGATATTTGATTTATGTTATCAGGCACCTCCAGGCCCAGGGCCTCTCCCCATACACACCCATTGTAACTTCAAATTCCATTTTAACCATGATAGATTCAATAAAAACACCCATTATCTTTTCTGGTGACTCATATTACCCTCCTAATACGTGAGCAGGCCGTGTTTTTTCAATAACTTTTTTCATTTATTTTTGATAATTCTTTGGGGAAATGGAAAAATAATTAATACAATAACGAATTATTAAAGATAAATGAAAAAGGTTATCGAATTTGGAGGGTTGTATGAGTCACCAGAAAAGAATATTGGTGTTTTTAATGAATCTATCATGGTTAAAATGGAGTTTGAACTTACAATGGGTGTATGGGGAGAAGCCCTGGAGGAGGAGGGCCTGATAACATTTACATCAAATATCTAAATATTGAATGAAGCAAATTAAAAACTGTTCAGGGTGTTCATAAAAGCCTGATTAGATGATAGAATGACAAAAAGTGTTTTTGAAAGTGAAATATCCCATTTGAATATTGAATATGAAATTTGAAGGGTAATATTGTATATCATATCAATATGCATGAGATACACAATAGGGAATAGGGTGCACTATTTGCAAAAACATGTAGACAACTAGACACAGATACACACACACACACACACACACACACACACACACACACACACACACACACACACACACACACACACACACACACACACACACACACACACACACACACACAAACAAACACATAAACAGAAAGAACAGACTCACAGCTTCATTGATACTGATGAAGTGATCGTTTTTCGGGTCATTGAGACTGTCCTCATATTCAAGGTCGATCCTGAATTCAAATTTCCTCTCCAAGACTAAAACGAAAGGCATTATGATTGATTTCTGTGCATTTCCACAGAGGCAACATTTAATACAATACTGTGTGAGTGTTCTTTACTGAGGTTTTGGATTTAGTCATGTGTCTGAAGGTACTGTATGTATTACCAGCAATACCGTATGTTATGTATTCATAATCGCAGTAAGGAATACAATCTTCGCCCACACAGATTTTATATATATATATATATATATATATATATATATATATATATATATGCATGCCTGACAGCGTGTGGTTTGACTCCCGATCCGGTCAACCAAACCAGTGTGTCACCTAGCCTAGAATATAATGCAGCTAATTAACTGCAGTATATCCCCACCTTGTTTTAAAATGGGTGGATTGTTTAGCTGTGCTAGGCTATGTGTCATCTCTCTCCCCATATCCTGTCAGTCTACTGTAATCTATCAATAACAACACAAATAAGACCACCAGTGTTTTAATATTAACCACAAACAACATAGCACTTTTGATCATGTTTAAAAGAGTTGGCCTGAAATGACCGATACAAATAATTTGCCAAAAATAGAGTTGGCCTGAGAGAGCTTTAAGCTAAGTGAGAATTACCAAAACATCTCCTAACGGCAGCTCTTTAATGCTGGCCTTCTTACTCTATATCTAAGCTGTGCTACCCATAATCGCCTAGATATGCTTAAAGGACAACTTTGTTTTTTTACAACAAGGGTTCATATTTTTGATTGTAATTAGAGAAAAGAAAAAGTGAGTGTTAAAATGTTTTCATTTGCTTCGTTCTATTGTTTTATCGCGCTTACCGTGTTAAAATGTGGGGCATGCGTACGCATTGGGGCATGCGTACAAGTGGCTAAATATGTATTTTTAGACACAATCAGGCCATCAGTTTCTTTATTGCTATTTACAGTAACACCTCTAGCCCCCATAAGCCACACATAAGCCACATCCAACCATGAAAGGTTGCGTTGTATCTCGGGAATGGGCTTATTCTGTGTAAAATGACATATTTAGCCACATGCCCCCAACCACAGAAATAAGAATCTCTAAAACAATAGAAAGAAGTAAATGAAATGATTTTAACACTCATCTTTTATATTCTTTAATTACAATCTAAAAGAACCCTTGTTGTAAAAAAACTAAAGTTGTCCTTTAACTGCAAAATGCTGTTTTCATGTGATGGTTTAGGTTGTGACGGCCACTCACGTTTGGGTGTGGTTGTAGGAGGGACGGTGGTGGTGGGTGTGGTTGGTATAGTTGGTGTGGTTGGTGCTGTTGGTATAGTTGGTGTGGTTGTTGTGGTTGGTATAGTTGGTGTGGCTGGTATGGTTGGTTTGGTTGGTATAGTTGGTGTGGTTGGTGTGGTTGGTGTGGTTGGTATAGTTGGTGTGGTTGGTGTGGTTGGTATAGTTGGTGTGGTTGGTATAGTTGGTGTGGTTGGTGTGGTTGGTATAGTTGGTATAGTTGGTGTGGTTGGTGTGGTTGGTATAGTTGGTATAGTTGGTGTGGTTGGTATAGTTGGTATAGTTGGTGTGGTTGGTGTGGTTGGTATAGTTGGTGTGGTTGGTGTGGTTGGTGTAGTTGGTGTGGTTGGTGTGGTTGGTGTGGTTGGTGTAGTTGTTGCAGCTGGTGTAGTTGGTGCATGTGTTGCAACGACTGTTGGTGGGTCAGTACAGGTCACGCCAGTACAGCTAGTACAGTTCAGGTCACTGTTAGTCCCAGAGGAGGTGAAGGTGACAAATCCTGGCTGGTCGCTGCTGATCTGACTGTTGATCCAAGCCTGGTACTGAGACACTCTGGCGTAGACTCCAGGCTTATTAGGCTGTGCACAACCCTCTCCGAAGCTCACTACTCCGGACTGAATCCAGCGAGCGCCATCTTTGCTCACCATTGGGCCTCCTGAATCTCCCTGTAGGGAAACACGTACTGCGTTAAAACAACAATTTTTCAAGTACTGTACTTCTACTCCATTACATATCAGAGGAAGATTGTACTTTTACTCCACTACAATTATTTGAAAACAATCTACAAAGTTACTAGTTACTTTGTAGATTGTGGTTATCTTTACAAAACATACTTTACAAAACATACATTAGCCGCTTCAGCCCTATAGGCCTATGCATTGCAGCCATTTGAAAACAAACGTCAAGCTCAGTGTATTGTGAGCTTGTAGACCTGCTAATACTTCAACATTTTAAATCTTGTGAAATGGGAAATTCTGCATTATGAGTACATTCTACTTTTGGGTAGTACATTTTGATAGCAATACCTTTGTACCTTTACTCAATAAAATGCTTAATTCCAGACTTTTATTTGTAACAGAGTACTTACATAGCAGTATTGATACTTGTATTTAATTAAAAATATTTAGTCCATTTCTGCTCACAATGAACACAACCATTCAAATGATCACCTGACATGAGTCCTTCCCTCCAGCACTGAATCCTGCACAGATCATATTGTCAGTGATGGTGCCCGCTCCGTAGTTGCAGGTGCATCGATTGTTCCCCACCACTGGCACCTCCACCTCCTGGAGGTTTTGGGGGGAAGGGAGGGCAACTAGGGAGGCACAAAGTTAGTTTCATGAGCGAATTATGAACATACTGTATCTCCTATCCTCTCTTTCTCTGCTGCATGATTTACAAGATATATTGCTTTAAACGGTTTATAGTTTCTAACTATTCTGAGTCAGTGAGTCTGACCTGCTCACTACCTGATAACCAAACCAGATAGATCATCAGGCAATGAGATAAACATGTAAATCTATCTAAATCTGTATGTGTTTATTTCTTCATTTAATTATCGACCAGGGACAATGCACACGATATATACCACATTATTACGATATAATCGGAACAGTGGATGGTCTTTATAAAAGCTGTCTGTCTGTGTGTGTGTGTGTGTGTGTGTGTGTGTGTGTGTGTGTGTGTGTGTGTGTGTGTGTGTGTGTGTGTGTGTGTGTGTGTGTGTGTGTGTGTGTGTGGGGGTGTGTGTGTACTTTCTGTTTGTATGGTTCAATGTTTTGTTATTGTTTTAATTCACCCCGTATGAAATGCTACAAATAAAATCACTTTGCTTTGACTAATACTCACGACCAACTCCAATGTTGCCCCAGCCAGTGACCCAGCTGTGGATGCCACTGAAGAAGGTGCTCCCCGATGCCGCCAGGCAGACTGGTCGGATATAGTTGGTAAACGTCACCGGCGATGCAAGTTTCATAAGAGCGATGTCATTATCATTAGTCACAGTGTTGTAGCTGGGGTGACGGATGAGCTGGCTAACCGCCCGCGAGACCTCGTTCGGGTTGGCTTGTTCTTGACTCTGCCGACCCAGAAAAACAGTGACCTCGTCTGCGAACGTACCACTATAGGAGTAAAGAAAGAAGACAATGGATGTAAGCAAGTAAGAATCCATATCCATAATGAGCACAATATTAACTTTCTTTTTGCAAGTATTAACGGAATGGTCTTGGATCTCTTGCTGATAATAATATGCCATACTCTCCGAAGCAGTGAGCAGCTGACAGCACCCATTCCTTGTTGATAAGAGATCCTCCACAGAAGTGACCAGAACCTTGGTGTAGACTGGCCTGCCAAGGCCAGCTCCCCTCGGGAGCGTCTTGACCTCCAACGATCCTGGTGTTCAGGGGAGGTCGGCCACACTCTGAGGGAAACACAACCAAGTCAATGGATTTGGGTGGCAAAGCCAAATGGAATAGAGTCAGTGGGGGAAAAAAGGACTGAAATATTTTACTTAAAGGAGTAGTTCAATGCATTCGGGTCCCCATCTGGAAAATATGGGGATACATTTATTGAAATATTGTCTTAGGAATGCGACAAATACAAAACAATATTACTGAACTCAAGTCTCCATTGCATGAGTAATCAATAGAAAATAAAAGTCATTTTGGGGGTGAACTACTACTTTAAGTAAAAGTATCAATACTGCAATGTATACATACTCTATTAATAGGCTGCACCCACATCAAAGTAGGCCAATCTACAATGTAGCTCATGTGTGTGAATTAGTACAGCTGAATGAATGGGAAAATTGCATAGGCTGCGCAATGCAGCAAAGGTTCACCATGTAAGTAAAGGTAAAAGGTGTGTCACTGTAGACAGACAGGTTTTTACATACAGTAAATGTTCTTAACCTTATTGAGTCTGACCTACGTACCGTAATTCAACCAAAATATGGGTCAAGTGCCTAGGTTAGAACAGGGGTTCCAAACCTTTTTGTCTCAGGGCACCCCTATAAATATTATTTTTCATCCGAGGCACCCCTACATTATATTCATAATTTTCACTCCCAGCACCTTATATTTATGACATCTTACAATAAATGCGAGAAATCTCTGTGAGTATGTAAGTATGTATTTATGCAATCCGCGTATCTCGAGAACCGTTCGTCCCACCGGCTTCAAATTCAGCATGCGCGTTCCCCGCCACGGCACGGAGTGCAGTGGCGGCCTCGACCCGATACCCGGTTTTCCGGAACCGCCGCGAAAGGTTCGGGATTTCCGTAGCTGATGTCTGACATCAGGCTGTTCCGGAACCGGCACAAGCGCTGACTCATTGTGACATCATTTCTGTGAAAATAGTATGCAGAGCTGATGTCTGACATCAGGGTATTCCGGAACCGGCATAAAAGGCTCTGACATCACGTACGCCACATGAGTCAATTAACACAGACTTCGGCACACACGTTCCCCGCCGCAGCAGGGAGTGCAGTGCCCGGCCTCGACTGGACCCGATACGCTGTTTTCCGGCTCATGTACATTAACTATACATTACTTACAACAATACATTAATTATTATAAGATGATGACAACATCTGAATGAATTTGTGTTTTATTGATTAAATCAGATTTGCACTGAAGGCTACATTCAAATTAATTCAACTCCATATAAGGGGACATATAAGCACAGTTTTGCCATTACTCTCCCCGAGATTATGTTGCGAGGAAAACGTTGAGATAATAGCCATTTTGTTTAGAACTGACTGAATATAACTTTGTAGGCCTACTTCAAGCTTTATTAAATAAATTCCAAATATTATCAAATGATCTCGCGGCACCCCTGGACTTCCGTCACGGCACCCGAGGGTGCCCCGGCACCCACTTTGAAAACCCCTGGGTTAGAAGAAATGATCAGCCTTAGCAATTAGCAGGGAATTATTGCTCTTTAGCCAGAACAATAATAATAAAACTGTACTTACCATCTACAGTTAATTGTGAGTGAGCCCCTGAAAAAGGAATGAAAACAATCTATTACAATTACAAATTTAGATCATTTACAACACATACTTCTTTTTTGTTCATCGGGACAGAGGTGCTGTAAACACTGTTTCTCAACATTTGGGTTCATTACTCTTTTAGGGTTAAATTAACAATGAGGATTCTACAGTTTAGGTTGGGGTACCAGAAATAAACAAAGTTGTGTCACATGGGCGTCTGTGGCCTAATGCACATCCTTAAAATGAAAAATTTAAGAGTCACTGCTGTGCTACATAAAGTGTCAGCCCCCCCCCCCCCCCCCCACAAAGCCCTGTGGCAATGGGGAAGAGCGGTGGGTGCACACAGGCGGCATGGGAGTGATGGTCGCTGGAACGTGGGACAGAACGTTAGGCTGGCCCCGCCCTATATTCTGGATATGCTGCCCCCCCACGAGTCAGGGCGCATCCTTGGTCCTCAGATAAGGCCCTCTTGAAGGGCTTAAATACAATCCTGGTTACCCGGGGCGATCGGGCGCTTGCCTCCCGGGCACCCAGATTATGGAACGCTTAAAACACACCTCTACACCAATTGTTTTTCTTAACTGTTTTATTTATGTGATAGTACACATTTTATTTTGTGTGTTTTTCAGTGACTCTTATTGATTGTGTTGTTTGTAACTTAACTTAACCTTGCTCTGTGCAGCACTTTGTAACATTGTTTTGAAAGGTGCTATATCAATAAAAATCATTATCATTATCATTATTCCCCTCATGAAAGGGCGGCATGCAACGCTCATCAGTGCTTACGCACCAACCCTGGATGCCAGCGAGGACTTGAAGGGCTGCTTCTACAGAATGTTGGATTCCATCATCGGGAAGATTCCACCCAACGATAAATTCCTGCTAATGGGTGACTTCAATGCCTGAGTGGGCTCCGATCACAGGCTCTGGGAAGGCGTACTTGGCAAGCATGGTGTTGGTAAGCTGAATGACAATGGTCTCAGGCTATTAACACTCCGCTCGGAGCAGAGTTGTCATTTCCAACACCATATTTCAGCTTAAAAATAAACTGAAGACCACTTGGCAGCATCCAAGATCAAAACATTGGCATCTGATATATTATGTAATCACCAGACAAGCTGACCAGAGAGAGTTTCAGATAACCTGGGCTATGAGGGGGTCGGAATGCTGGACGGACCACAGGATGATCAGGTCAAAGGTCAACCTGGAGATCCAACCGCAACATCGCAAACAGGCTTCCAGTAAGAGGCTTGACTGCGGTGCCCAACAATCCCTCACAGCCACTTATAAACTAAGGGAACGACTTGCAGCCGAGATATACAAAACCCTGGATAGCCCCGCCATCACAGACACAAATGTTGCCTGGACCACACTGCGTACATCCACCTACCGTGCTGCCAAAGAATCAGTGGGATTCACCAAAAAGCGTCACCAAGACTGGTTTGACGAAAATGCACCTGGCATCCATGACCTCCTCAAGGCAAGACGCAAGTCACATACCACCGCTCAAGCAATTCCACAATCAGAAGTCCTCAGAAAACAATTATCCACCATCAAAGCAGAAACTCAAAGAGTTTTACGGCAGACTCCATCCCTGCTGAAGTATATAAGTGTGGAGGTTACCTCCTCACAATGCGGCTACACCAACTCATCTCTGAGAGACAACAGACATGATCTTTGCCGCCAGGCAAATACAGGAGAAGTCCAGAGAGCACAAGCAAGATCTGTACATGGCTTTCATTGACCTGTTGAAGGCGTTCGACACTGTAGACCGAAAGCTTCTCTGGGGCATTCTCAGCAGATTTGGGGTTCCACCCAAATTCCTCTTCATCCTCCAGCAGTTCCACGATGGCATGCAAGCCAGTGTTCGAATGGGGGGACAACAATCTGACCCATTTGACGCTAAATCATAGGAGGTCCACGATGTGTCAACACACCAAACTCTTTGATGTCTCCCTGTGATCATTGACACGTTCGACGCGTTGTACAGTAAACTGTATTAATCTGTAGCTACTGTACAAATCTACCGCAGTGACGAAAAACACTCCCGAAAGGCAGCAAGATCACGTGACTGGGAAGTCCTGTCTCCCCCATTCACATCAGTGTAACACTGCTGCACAAATATGCATTTTCTATTTTATATTAACTGTACGATATCTAAGTACATTCATGGTGGTGAAAGTAGCTTAGTTGCTTGCCAGAGTTCTGAGCAGTACTGGTCTGCTGTGAATAGCGGTACGAATCAACGGGCCTGAAAATTAAGGCCCGGCCGGAGTGAAGGAAAATAAATACATTAAAAAACGCCTCCAGGTGGCGCCACGCCAGCACAGCGGTGACCGTACCACGTGGTTCCCCATTATAGCGGAGTTATGCTGAGAGATAGGCTGAGAGAGGAGAGACTTTAGCCTACCTTTCCACTTTTGATTCGGCAATGTTTTCTCATGAAGAAAAGTTTAATCCTTAATCCTCCTCATCGTGTCCACACCCTGACCCTACAACGCATGCATCTGTCTGCATGTGCCGTAAGTCTGTCGCTCAACTCTCTGTGTCGAGTCCGTGTCTTTCTCTCCTCCACTCTCTCTCCATTTCGTTTCGGAGTCACTCTGACCTGTTTTTAACCCCACCATCAAAGCAGGCTGCCGCTGTCTGATTTATGGCCCGAATAAGTCGGGTCGGGTCGGGTAGGGTCGGGCTCGGGCAGAGATTGAGAACTCTAGTGGACACTCCATGTCCCCTGTCTTCTATGTAAGGTATATATTATATGTGTGTGTGCGTGCTTGGATGCGTGAGTGTGAGTATTTCAAGACAATTTAAGCTATTAGATTTAGTCTTCAACTACTGAGCAATACCTGTAGTTGCTGGAGTTGTCTGAGTTGTTGAAATTGTAGTCGTTGAAGTTGTTAGAGTTGGAGTTGTTGAAGTTGGAGTTGCTGTAGTGACAGAAAGTTAATGGGATAATACTATCACTTTAGTATACAAATATGTTTTGCCCTCAATAATGCTGCTAATCTCCCAGTGCAATAATACACGACCAAGTTGAACTCGATTTAGTCTTAGCCTTAAATTGATTAGCCTTAAATTAATTAATTAGATGGCATTAGTTGTATGCCATGTTTTCCAATATAATGTAAAGTACTCCACTGTCTGCCTGTTTAGTTTTTTTTATTTACTTTGGGGACTGCGGATGTAAACTAGCATCTTTGCTAAACCTGGTAATTTTAGGTTGCATTGTTATGTGATGTTCATTAATATGCAGTGTCCCATCCAATGAACAAATAAATTAAAGTAATGGTTAAAGTAAAGGTTTTTGTACCTATCCAAATAATTAAACTGTTAGGTCATGGATTTACAATTAGGCAAACTATAATGTCCTAATTATGTTTAGGAAACAATGTGTTCACGTGTTACATGTTTGGAAAGTGTGGTTTTCTAACAGAAGAATAATAAAAAAACACAAAATATTTTAATAAAATCAACAATCATTTCTAATGCATACTGTATATTTCACATTTCCTCTGCTTCTTTCATATTAAACTTTAGGAGTACAAGAACAACAAATTTGATTCTAGAGTATTGTATTTGACCCTATCAGGTATGGGTGGTGGAGACATTTTAATCATACCTGTGACGGACCCGGATAGACATGGAGAAAGACCTGTTGAACAGAATTCTGTAGCTTAGATCAACTGTGATATTGCATTTTTCATAAAGTATAAGGTCTCGGGTACAAGCGGCCGAAATTAGTTTTCTCAGAAGGGTGGCTGGTATCTCCCTTAAGGCATGTTTTCATTGCAGTTCCGGAATTTTCCCGGCAAAATAAATAATTATAATTAGCATAACTTGCCGGGAGTTTAGTTTTTTGGGTGTTTTCACATGCCCTCATCGGCAGCAAAAATACTGGTATCGCTCGTTTTCACCAAGCCATTGTGACGGGATCAAAACCAGTGTTGCCAGATTTTGCGAGAGAAATAAGCAACCAGGTGTACAAAAATAAGCCCCAAAAAGTGATATTATCTAGCCACACGAGCACTTTAAAACTATACGCATCGCCGCATCAGCTACTTGAAAATTGCCAATCTACAAGCTCACAACAAATAAACCGCAACCAGCCACTATCAATACATACAAGCAACTTTACGGAAATCAAGCCCAGAGTCGCTTATAATTAGCAGACATGGCAACACACGGACTGAAAAAAAAAAAAAAAAAAAAAAAAAACAGTCTCCCCAGTTCGGTTTGGTGCGTCTCTTCTCTCACCCTGAACGCTACAAATGGATTTAACAAAACATTCTTCATGCAACGACACAAGGTTCAGAAAGGATAGCTCATGCGTTATGCAACCTGTTGGGGGAAATCTCGCTCTTAACAGCGAAACGCTCCCCCCATGCACTTGTGGCTTGTGGGCTTGTAGATTTAGCTTTTTTTTCACGCGTCACTGTAAACGATGGATGACCATGCAGACTCGATGCTCGCTGCTCTGTAAAACACTTTTAATCATGCAACGAGGAGAAACTATTAACTAATGATGCAGCTCTTTGAGTTGGTAAAGATTCCAGCTTTCATCACAACATTACGAGCGCATCGCATCCCGTATCATCACGTTCTCCAGACCGGACTTGTATCAAAACCCACACAGTTTAATTAAAAATAGGCTATAGAATACAAATAGGTTTGAACCATGAGCAAGCTCAGAAGGTCGCTGCATGATGCAACGTGTTGCACTTGTGGGCTTGTAGATTATTAGCTGTGTTTTCTTTCTTCACGCGACACCATAAACGAAAGAAATAGACTTCTGCTGTGTTTGTCAATGCGATTCTAGCCTAAATAATTAATCCCCTATTCAAGGTGAAGCTGTAGACCTACTTTATTTCTATATTCCTTTACATTCAGGTCGTTTTCAATCCCAGATACAATGTTTTAAACTGTTAACTGGCTCCTTTCATGCACCTGGTTGTCAAAAAAACGGCAAATTCACGGCATGCGTTTTCACTGGAGGGAAACTTGTATTGTCACGGTACTTTAAGCAAAAAATACTAGGTATTTTCCCGTCAAATTTCGGCCCCCAAAACTGCCGGGACACAAAATAAGTGGCCGTTTTCACATGGCGTGAATTTCAAAATTGCAGTCATTTTTGAAAAAACTCCCAGAAGTTTTGCTCAGTGAAAACGGGGCTTTAGAGATAGGGTGAGAAGTCCAATCACCCGAGAGAGACTTGGAGTAGAACCGCTGCTCCTTCACTTGGAAAGGAGTCAGCTTAGGTGGTTCGGTCATCTAGTATGGATGCCCCCCGAGCGCCTTCCTAAGAAGGTCCTCGATGCACGTCCCACTGGGAGGAGACCCTGTGGCAGACCTAAGACCAGATGGAAGGATTATATCTCCAAACTGGCCTGGGAACGCCTCGGTATACTCCCAGAGGGAGTGGAGGAAGTTGCTCAGGATAAGGAAATCTGGAAGTCTCAGTTGGAACTGTTACCCCCGCGACCCGATTCCGGATAAGCGGTTGATGGATGGATGGATGGATGTCTACCAAAGCAGATTAATACAAAAACAGGTAGTTAAGATCAAACGGCCGGGTTGTTAATCTAACGACCGGTCGTTAAGATCTAACTACTGGCTGTTGATCTAGCAACCCGGTTACAATCAGGTTGTAGACTGTTAAATGATCTCGCCCTTTCTCTCTTAAACCCTCACTATAGCTTCCCCTAGAAGTTGTGTTGCTGCTCCTCCTAATACTCCAGATATCTTATTTGGGATCAAAGTGTTAAATGGACAAAAGTTTCATGAGAATGAGAATTTGATTTCGAAACATACTTTATATTGTGTGTGTGATTCAAACTTTTGGCCCATGAAAGTCACATCTGCCTAGAGCTGATGAGGCTACCAAAATAAGTAGGGGTCAACCTACAGTATGGGGAGCATGGGAGCATGACGGTGACAATCTAGTCAGTAGATTTCTCTTTTGTTTTAAATGTGAGCTTCCAGGAACTATGATTAGAAGTTTATAATATATAAATCGACATCTTCTTAGGGACCAAACTTTTCGAAAGCAGGACATAACTAGAAGCAGTGCTCTTCCGAGCACAGGTCTCGACCAGGCCGTGCGTCCTGGTGGTGCTACTGTATAATAGGCCAATGTAAAAAGGGTGGCATATGTTCTTCACCTTAGACCTTTCATGGCAATCGGACGCTGCATGCATGATTTGAAGCATTGTGTTCCAAAAATGTATTTTGCTAAAGTCTACCTGCTGGTGGCGCTATAACAGGCCAATGTGAAAAGGGTAGTATTTGTTCCTTGACATAGTGGGAATATGTGTGGCAAATTTCACGGTAATTGCAAGCTGCGTTGATGATTTGAGGCATTTTGTTCAAAAACGGAGCAATCCTACAAAATTTGGAAGCTAATATGAAATATCAGACGGATCAGACTTGATCACATGACTATAGAGATACTGTGTACTGATTTGTGTTATTTTTTGAGAACATCTGAAGGAGTAATATCCAAAAATGTGTTTTACATAAATCGGCCCAAAGGTGGCGCTATAAAAGGCTGATGTGAAAAATGCAGGGCAAAGGTTTATCCTTAGCCTCTAGGGAGTGCGCTTACAAAGTTTGAAACTGATCGGTGGAGTTATAGGTAAAACCACAAATCGGCCTGTTATAGCGCCACCATGAGGCTGATTTAAAAAAAAATGAGTGGCATTTCTTCCTCTGCCTAGTGGGAACGTGTGTGTGCGAGTCCATGATAATTGCACTTTGCGTTTTGTGATTTGAGGCATTTAGTTCAAAACGGCTCAATCCTACAAACTTTGGAAGCCAATCTTATCCAATCAGGATGGAATATGCAAAATCGGACAGATCCGTGTCGATCACATGACTGTCGAGATACTGCCTACCGATTTGTAGGATTATTGGAAAAAATCTGTAAGAGTAGTGCACAGAAATGTGTTTTGCGAACATCGGCCACTAGGTGGCGCTAGAAAAGGCCCATTTGAAAGATTTAAGGCAGAGGTTCTAGATTGGCATCCAGGGAATGTGTGTGCTCACTTTGGCAGCAACCGGGCCAACGGCGAATGAGATTAGGTGCACACAAACTGCGAGGACACACGGACGGACGGACGGACGGACGCACGGACGGACACACGGACGGACGAAGGGGAAAACATACTCTCCCCCATGCCTTCGGCTGGTGGAGACAACAACACTGATATCCAGTGGGGCTAAAATACCTACAATATTATGTCAGCTGTGGACAATACATCTAAATCAGTTATTCTTAAACTTTTTTCATGTCAAGATCCCCCAAATGGATAATTGGTTCATTCTAAACTAGAAGCAGTGCTCTTCCGAGCACAGGTCTCCACCAGGCCACACAAATCGGCCTGTTATAGCGCCACCATGAGGCTGATTTAAAAAATGTGGGGCAGAGGTTCTGAATTAGCATCCAGGGAGTGTGTGTGCTCAGTTTGGCAGCGATCGGGCCAACGGCGCCGGAGATTAGCTGGTAACAACCAGGCCACACAAATCGGCCTGTTATAGCGCCACCATGAGGCTGATTTGAAAAATGTGGGGCAGAGGTTCTAGATTGGCATCCAGGGAGTGTGTGTGCTCAGTTTGGCAGCGATCGGGCCAACGGTGACTGAGATTAGCTGCACACAAACTGCGAGGACACACGGACGGACGGACGGACGGACGGACGCACGGACGGACGGACGGACGGACGGACGGACGGACGGAGGGGAAAACATACTCTCCCTCAGCCTTCGGCTGGTGGAGACAACAATAACACTTGCTGTGTTTAAACAGAGCTAAACTTTGCCTCCTGACTAGCTAAAGATACTCACCTATGACCGGCTGACATAATTGTTGTTCAGAAGGGAGGCCATTGATACATCCACAGGTTACTGTTGTAGTGTTATAGCATGCACCGTATGTTTCACACTTGTCACAGGACCAGCCATAGTGGTCTTCACAACTGCACTGTAGTGATCCATTGGTATTGGGAGAACACACTGAGATGGAAATCAAAGAAAAATACATTGACACACACATCATGCCCAACTTTGTAAAGAATAAACACTTGGAACTGGCTACTCATCAGGCACACTCGTTCAATCAACAGTCAGTAATCAGTAAATGTTCTTACCTGTAGTTAGATTTACATCTGTTATGTTTAAACTCCCAGTGATCAAGAGTAAGACAGGCAAGGAGGAATTCACCAGCATGACTCTGATAGCATCTATCATACCCACTGATGCAGTGGCAACAGTGATGTCCACTTCAAGCTTGTTATCTAGAGAGAAAAAGGACACACATACAGTACTATGTTTGGAAATTGTTGAATATTACTCTTTAGTCTTTAATAGACGTCTATCAGACGGGTACGACAGCGTATTAGGGCCATCTGGACTAGAGAAAGAAATCTCTGCTTAAAAAACAAATTTGAGACGAATAAAGAATTCAACTAAGTTAATTGGTATTGCATTGTTGCAGTAGTTGTTGTTGTTGTAGTTGAAGCTGTGATGAAGAGATTGAACTAATGTTATTATAAATACAAAGTGACACAACTGACTTCAGTCCTGCCTACGGAACTCGCCTTCGGATCGTTCCTGCAGCAAGACTGTCGTGCCAGATAACCGTGATAATGCACACCCTCTCGTGTAATATTGCTTTATTGAACGTTAAAGCTATACTGTGTAAGTTGCTCAACTAGTGGTCTGTAGCAGTATAGCAAACCGCGGTCGCGTCTGCTTTTTTCGGCCGTTTTTCGCCGCGGACCGGGCCGTCAGACCACCGCGTCCGCCTCGCCTCGCCGAGACGCTTTCAATGAGGTCTCCCGTGTCCCTCTACGAGCAGCGGTTGGGGAGTTACATGCTAGACTTCTTCTAGACCAGCGTAAACAAAGCTGTTGAAGCAAGCTATTTCCTGAAAAGACGCAAGATGCACTGTAATTGGCCGGTAGTGTATCATGTGTGTATGATCTGCGATGTGATTGGCCAACGTATACACAACGTATACAGATGATGCAGATTACGTCATTTTGCCGGGAAATCCCGCCCCTGTCACTGCTAAGAAGAAAACATATAAAGAGAAGGCTTCAGAAGCTGAAAATAGTGTAATAGTGAAAATAGAGTGGGTGTTCTAAAACTTTAGCGATTTAACAGTTAGGACAATTTTAAGATTTGTTTTATAAAAAAAGTTACATGGTATAACTTTAAATTAAGGGTCTTGGATGCGTGAGTGTGAGTATTTCAAGACAATTTAAGCTATTAGATTTAGTCTTCAACTACTGTGCAATACCTGTAGTTGCTGGAGTTGTCTGAGTTGTTGAAATTGTAGTCGTTGAAGTTGTTAGAGTTGGAGTTGTTGAAGTTGGAGTTGCTGTAGTGACAGAAAGTTAATATGGGATAATACTATCACTTTAGTATACACATATGTTTTGCCCTCAATAATGCTGCTAATCTCCCAGTGCAATAATACACGACCAAGTTGAACTCGATTTAGTCTTAGCCTTAAATTGATTAGCCTTAAATTAATTAATTAGATGGCATTAGTTGTATGCCATGTTTTCCAATATAATGTAAAGTACTCCACTGTCTGCCTGTTTAGTTTTTTTATTTACTTTGGGGACTGCGGATGTAAATTAGCATCTTTGCTAAACCTGGTAATTTTACGTTGCATTGTTATGTGATGTTCATTAATATGCAGTGTCCCATCCAGATGAACAAATAAATTAAAGTAATGGTTAAAGTAAAGGTTTTTGTACCTATCCAAATAATTAAACTGTTAGGTCATGGATTTACAATTAGGCAAACTATAATGTCCTAATTATGTTTAGGAAACAATGTGTTCACGTGTTACATGTTTGGAAAGTGTGGTTTTCTAACAGAAGAATAATAAAAAAACACAAAATATTTTAATAAAATCAACAATCATTTCTAATGCATGCTGTATATTTCACATTTCCTCTGCTTCTTTCATATTAAACTTTAGGAGTACAAGAACAACAAATTTGATTCTAGAGTATTGTATTTGACCCTATCAGGTATGGGTGGTGGAGACATTTTAATCATACCTGTTGTCGAAATATGGGCAGTGACGGACCCGGATAGACATGGAGAAAGACCTGTTGAACAGAATTCTGTAGCTTAGATCAACTGTGATATTGCATTTTTCATAAAGTATAAGGTCTCGGGTACAAGCGGCCGAAATTAGTTTTCTCAGAAGGGTGGCTGGTATCTCCCTTAGAGATAGGGTGAGAAGTCCAATCACCCGAGAGAGACTTGGAGTAGAACCGCTGCTCCTTCACTTGGAAAGGAGTCAGCTTAGGTGGTTCGGTCATCTAGTATGGATGCCCCCCGAGCGCCTTCCTAAGAAGGTCCTCGATGCACGTCCCACTGGGAGGAGACCCCGTGGCAGACCTAAGACCAGATGGAAGGATTATATCTCCAAACTGGCCTGGGAACGCCTCGGTATACTCCCAGAGGGAGTGGAGGAAGTTGCTCAGGATAAGGAAATCTGGAAGTCTCAGTTGGAACTGTTACCCCCGCGACCCGATTCCGGATAAGCGGTTGATGGATGGATGTCTACCAAAGCAGATTAATACAAAAACAGGTAGTTAAGATCAAACGGCCGGGTTGTTAATCTAACGACCGGTCGTTAAGATCTAACTACTGGCTGTTGATCTAGCAACCCGGTTACAATCAGGTTGTAGGCTGTTAAATGATCTCGCCCTTTCTCTCTTAAACCCTCACTATAGCTTCCCCTAGAAGTTGTGTTGCTGCTCCTCCTAATACTCCAGATATCTTATTTGGGATCAAAGTGTTAAATGGACAAAAGTTTCATGAGAATGAGAATTTGATTTCGAAATATACTTTATATTGTGTGTGTGATTCAAACTTTTGGCCCATGAAAGTCACATCTGCCTAGAGCTGATGAGGCTACCAAAATAAGTAGGGGTCAACCTACAGTATGGGGAGCATGGGAGCATGACGGTGACAATCTAGTCAGTAGATTTCTCTTTTGTTTTAAATGTGAGCTTCCAGGAACTATGATTAGAAGTTTATAATATATAAATCGACATCTTCTTAGGGACCAAACTTTTCGAAAGCAGGACATAACTAGAAGCAGTGCTCTTCCGAGCACAGGTCTCGACCAGGCCGTGCGTCCTGGTGGTGCTACTGTATAATAGGCCAATGTAAAAAGGGTGGCATATGTTCTTCACCTTAGACCTTTCATGGCAATCGGACGCTGCATGCATGATTTGAAGCATTGTGTTCCAAAAATGTATTTTGCTAAAGTCTACCTGCTGGTGGTGCTATAACAGGCCAATGTGAAAAGGGTAGTATTTGTTCCTTGACATAGTGGGAATATGTGTGGCAAATTTCACGGTAATTGCAAGCTGCGTTGATGATTTGAGGCATTTTGTTCAAAAACGGAGCAATCCTACAAAATTTGGAAGCTAATATGAAATATCAGACGGATCAGACTTGATCACATGACTATAGAGATACTGTGTACTGATTTGTGTTATTTTTTGAGAACATCTGAAGGAGTAATATCCAAAAATGTGTTTTACATAAATCGGCCCAAAGGTGGCGCTATAAAAGGCTGATGTGAAAAATGCAGGGCAAAGGTTTATCCTTAGCCTCTAGGGAGTGCGCTTACAAAGTTTGAAACTGATCGGTGGAGTTATAGGTAAAACCACAAATCGGCCTGTTATAGCGCCACCATGAGGCTGATTTAAAAAAAAATGAGTGGCATTTCTTCCTCTGCCTAGTGGGAACGTGTGTGTGCGAGTCCATGATAATTGCACTTTGCGTTTTGTGATTTGAGGCATTTAGTTCAAAACGGCTCAATCCTACAAACTTTGGAAGCCAATCTTATCCAATCAGGATGGAATATGCAAAATCGGACAGATCCGTGTCGATCACATGACTGTCGAGATACTGCCTACCGATTTGTAGGATTATTGGAAAAAATCTGTAAGAGTAGTGCACAGAAATGTGTTTTGCGAACATCGGCCACTAGGTGGCGCTAGAAAAGGCCCATTTGAAAGATTTAAGGCAGAGGTTCTAGATTGGCATCCAGGGAATGTGTGTGCTCACTTTGGCAGCAACCGGGCCAACGGCGAATGAGATTAGGTGCACACAAACTGCGAGGACACACGGACGGACGGACGGACGGACGGACGGACGGACGGACGGACGGACGCACGGACGGACACACGGACGGACGAAGGGGAAAACATACTCTCCCCCATGCCTTCGGCTGGTGGAGACAACAACACTGATATCCAGTGGGGCTAAAATACCTACAATATTATGTCAGCTGTGGACAATACATCTAAATCAGTTATTCTTAAACTTTTTTCATGTCAAGATCCCCCAAATGGATAATTGGTTCATTCTAAACTAGAAGCAGTGCTCTTCCGAGCACAGGTCTCCACCAGGCCACACAAATCGGCCTGTTATAGCGCCACCATGAGGCTGATTTAAAAAATGTGGGGCAGAGGTTCTGAATTAGCATCCAGGGAGTGTGTGTGCTCAGTTTGGCAGCGATCGGGCCAACGGCGCCGGAGATTAGCTGGTAACAACCAGGCCACACAAATCGGCCTGTTATAGCGCCACCATGAGGCTGATTTGAAAAATGTGGGGCAGAGGTTCTAGATTGGCATCCAGGGAGTGTGTGTGCTCAGTTTGGCAGCGATCGGGCCAACGGTGACTGAGATTAGCTGCACACAAACTGCGAGGACACACGGACGGACGGACGGACGCACGGACGGACGGACGGACGGACGGACGGACGGACGGACGGACGGAGGGGAAAACATACTCTCCCTCAGCCTTCGGCTGGTGGAGACAACAATAACACTTGCTGTGTTTAAACAGAGCTAAACTTTGCCTCCTGACTAGCTAAAGATACTCACCTATGACCGGCTGACATAATTGTTGTTCAGAAGGGAGGCCATTGATACATCCACAGGTTACTGTTGTAGTGTTATAGCATGCACCGTATGTTTCACACTTGTCACAGGACCAGCCATAGTGGTCTTCACAACTGCACTGTAGTGATCCATTGGTATTGGGAGAACACACTGAGATGGAAATCAAAGAAAAATACATTGACACACACATCATGCCCAACTTTGTAAAGAATAAACACTTGGAACTGGCTACTCATCAGGCACACTCGTTCAATCAACAGTCAGTAATCAGTAAATGTTCTTACCTGTAGTTAGATTTACATCTGTTATGTTTAAACTCCCAGTGATCAAGAGTAAGACAGGCAAGGAGGAATTCACCAGCATGACTCTGATAGCATCTATCATACCCACTGATGCAGTGGCAACAGTGATGTCCACTTCAAGCTTGTTATCTAGAGAGAAAAAGGACACACATACAGTACTATGTTTGGAAATTGTTGAATATTACTCTTTAGTCTTTAATAGACGTCTATCAGACGGGTACGACAGCGTATTAGGGCCATCTGGACTAGAGAAAGAAATCTCTGCTTAAAAAACAAATTTGAGACGAATAAAGAATTCAACTAAGTTAATTGGTATTGCATTGTTGCAGTAGTTGTTGTTGTTGTAGTTGAAGCTGTGATGAAGAGATTGAACTAATGTTATTATAAATACAAAGTGACACAACTGACTTCAGTCCTGCCTACGGAACTCGCCTTCGGATCGTTCCTGCAGCAAGACTGTCGTGCCAGATAACCGTGATAATGCACACCCTCTCGTGTAATATTGCTTTATTGAACGTTAAAGCTATACTGTGTAAGTTGCTCAACTAGTGGTCTGTAGCAGTATAGCAAACCGCGGTCGCGTCTGCTTTTTTCGGCCGTTTTTCGCCGCGGACCGGGCCGTCAGACCACCGCGTCCGCCTCGCCTCGCCGAGACGCTTTCAATGAGGTCTCCCGTGTCCCTCTACGAGCAGCGGTTGGGGAGTTACATGCTAGACTTCTTCTAGACCAGCGTAAACAAAGCTGTTGAAGCAAGCTATTTCCTGAAAAGACGCAAGATGCACTGTAATTGGCCGGTAGTGTATCATGTGTGTATGATCTGCGATGTGATTGGCCAACGTATACACAACGTATACAGATGATGCAGATTACGTCATTTTGCCGGGAAATCCCGCCCCTGTCACTGCTAAGAAGAAAACATATAAAGAGAAGGCTTCAGAAGCTGAAAATAGTGTAATAGTGAAAATAGAGTGGGTGTTCTAAAACTTTAGCGATTTAACAGTTAGGACAATTTTAAGATTTGTTTTATAAAAAAAGTTACATGGTATAACTTTAAATTAAGGGTCTTGGATGCGTGAGTGTGAGTATTTCAAGACAATTTAAGCTATTAGATTTAGTCTTCAACTACTGTGCAATACCTGTAGTTGCTGGAGTTGTCTGAGTTGTTGAAATTGTAGTCGTTGAAGTTGTTAGAGTTGGAGTTGTTGAAGTTGGAGTTGCTGTAGTGACAGAAAGTTAATATGGGATAATACTATCACTTTAGTATACACATATGTTTTGCCCTCAATAATGCTGCTAATCTCCCAGTGCAATAATACACGACCAAGTTGAACTCGATTTAGTCTTAGCCTTAAATTGATTAGCCTTAAATTAATTAATTAGATGGCATTAGTTGTATGCCATGTTTTCCAATATAATGTAAAGTACTCCACTGTCTGCCTGTTTAGTTTTTTTATTTACTTTGGGGACTGCGGATGTAAATTAGCATCTTTGCTAAACCTGGTAATTTTACGTTGCATTGTTATGTGATGTTCATTAATATGCAGTGTCCCATCCAGATGAACAAATAAATTAAAGTAATGGTTAAAGTAAAGGTTTTTGTACCTATCCAAATAATTAAACTGTTAGGTCATGGATTTACAATTAGGCAAACTATAATGTCCTAATTATGTTTAGGAAACAATGTGTTCACGTGTTACATGTTTGGAAAGTGTGGTTTTCTAACAGAAGAATAATAAAAAAACACAAAATATTTTAATAAAATCAACAATCATTTCTAATGCATGCTGTATATTTCACATTTCCTCTGCTTCTTTCATATTAAACTTTAGGAGTACAAGAACAACAAATTTGATTCTAGAGTATTGTATTTGACCCTATCAGGTATGGGTGGTGGAGACATTTTAATCATACCTGTTGTCGAAATATGGGCAGTGACGGACCCGGATAGACATGGAGAAAGACCTGTTGAACAGAATTCTGTAGCTTAGATCAACTGTGATATTGCATTTTTCATAAAGTATAAGGTCTCGGGTACAAGCGGCCGAAATTAGTTTTCTCAGAAGGGTGGCTGGTATCTCCCTTAGAGATAGGGTGAGAAGTCCAATCACCCGAGAGAGACTTGGAGTAGAACCGCTGCTCCTTCACTTGGAAAGGAGTCAGCTTAGGTGGTTCGGTCATCTAGTATGGATGCCCCCCGAGCGCCTTCCTAAGAAGGTCCTCGATGCACGTCCCACTGGGAGGAGACCCCGTGGCAGACCTAAGACCAGATGGAAGGATTATATCTCCAAACTGGCCTGGGAACGCCTCGGTATACTCCCAGAGGGAGTGGAGGAAGTTGCTCAGGATAAGGAAATCTGGAAGTCTCAGTTGGAACTGTTACCCCCGCGACCCGATTCCGGATAAGCGGTTGATGGATGGATGTCTACCAAAGCAGATTAATACAAAAACAGGTAGTTAAGATCAAACGGCCGGGTTGTTAATCTAACGACCGGTCGTTAAGATCTAACTACTGGCTGTTGATCTAGCAACCCGGTTACAATCAGGTTGTAGGCTGTTAAATGATCTCGCCCTTTCTCTCTTAAACCCTCACTATAGCTTCCCCTAGAAGTTGTGTTGCTGCTCCTCCTAATACTCCAGATATCTTATTTGGGATCAAAGTGTTAAATGGACAAAAGTTTCATGAGAATGAGAATTTGATTTCGAAATATACTTTATATTGTGTGTGTGATTCAAACTTTTGGCCCATGAAAGTCACATCTGCCTAGAGCTGATGAGGCTACCAAAATAAGTAGGGGTCAACCTACAGTATGGGGAGCATGGGAGCATGACGGTGACAATCTAGTCAGTAGATTTCTCTTTTGTTTTAAATGTGAGCTTCCAGGAACTATGATTAGAAGTTTATAATATATAAATCGACATCTTCTTAGGGACCAAACTTTTCGAAAGCAGGACATAACTAGAAGCAGTGCTCTTCCGAGCACAGGTCTCGACCAGGCCGTGCGTCCTGGTGGTGCTACTGTATAATAGGCCAATGTAAAAAGGGTGGCATATGTTCTTCACCTTAGACCTTTCATGGCAATCGGACGCTGCATGCATGATTTGAAGCATTGTGTTCCAAAAATGTATTTTGCTAAAGTCTACCTGCTGGTGGTGCTATAACAGGCCAATGTGAAAAGGGTAGTATTTGTTCCTTGACATAGTGGGAATATGTGTGGCAAATTTCACGGTAATTGCAAGCTGCGTTGATGATTTGAGGCATTTTGTTCAAAAACGGAGCAATCCTACAAAATTTGGAAGCTAATATGAAATATCAGACGGATCAGACTTGATCACATGACTATAGAGATACTGTGTACTGATTTGTGTTATTTTTTGAGAACATCTGAAGGAGTAATATCCAAAAATGTGTTTTACATAAATCGGCCCAAAGGTGGCGCTATAAAAGGCTGATGTGAAAAATGCAGGGCAAAGGTTTATCCTTAGCCTCTAGGGAGTGCGCTTACAAAGTTTGAAACTGATCGGTGGAGTTATAGGTAAAACCACAAATCGGCCTGTTATAGCGCCACCATGAGGCTGATTTAAAAAAAAATGAGTGGCATTTCTTCCTCTGCCTAGTGGGAACGTGTGTGTGCGAGTCCATGATAATTGCACTTTGCGTTTTGTGATTTGAGGCATTTAGTTCAAAACGGCTCAATCCTACAAACTTTGGAAGCCAATCTTATCCAATCAGGATGGAATATGCAAAATCGGACAGATCCGTGTCGATCACATGACTGTCGAGATACTGCCTACCGATTTGTAGGATTATTGGAAAAAATCTGTAAGAGTAGTGCACAGAAATGTGTTTTGCGAACATCGGCCACTAGGTGGCGCTAGAAAAGGCCCATTTGAAAGATTTAAGGCAGAGGTTCTAGATTGGCATCCAGGGAATGTGTGTGCTCACTTTGGCAGCAACCGGGCCAACGGCGAATGAGATTAGGTGCACACAAACTGCGAGGACACACGGACGGACGGACGGACGGACGGACGGACGCACGGACGGACACACGGACGGACGAAGGGGAAAACATACTCTCCCCCATGCCTTCGGCTGGTGGAGACAACAACACTGATATCCAGTGGGGCTAAAATACCTACAATATTATGTCAGCTGTGGACAATACATCTAAATCAGTTATTCTTAAACTTTTTTCATGTCAAGATCCCCCAAATGGATAATTGGTTCATTCTAAACTAGAAGCAGTGCTCTTCCGAGCACAGGTCTCCACCAGGCCACACAAATCGGCCTGTTATAGCGCCACCATGAGGCTGATTTAAAAAATGTGGGGCAGAGGTTCTGAATTAGCATCCAGGGAGTGTGTGTGCTCAGTTTGGCAGCGATCGGGCCAACGGCGCCGGAGATTAGCTGGTAACAACCAGGCCACACAAATCGGCCTGTTATAGCGCCACCATGAGGCTGATTTGAAAAATGTGGGGCAGAGGTTCTAGATTGGCATCCAGGGAGTGTGTGTGCTCAGTTTGGCAGCGATCGGGCCAACGGTGACTGAGATTAGCTGCACACAAACTGCGAGGACACACGGACGGACGGACGGACGCACGGACGGACGGACGGACGGACGGACGGACGGACGGAGGGACAGAGGGGAAAACATACTCTCCCTCAGCCTTCGGCTGGTGGAGACAACAATAACACTTGCTGTGTTTAAACAGAGCTAAACTTTGCCTCCTGACTAGCTAAAGATACTCACCTATGACCGGCTGACATAATTGTTGTTCAGAAGGGAGGCCATTGATACATCCACAGGTTACTGTTGTAGTGTTATAGCATGCACCGTATGTTTCACACTTGTCACAGGACCAGCCATAGTGGTCTTCACAACTGCACTGTAGTGATCCATTGGTATTGGGAGAACACACTGAGATGGAAATCAAAGAAAAATACATTGACACACACATCATGCCCAACTTTGTAAAGAATAAACACTTGGAACTGGCTACTCATCAGGCACACTCGTTCAATCAACAGTCAGTAATCAGTAAATGTTCTTACCTGTAGTTAGATTTACATCTGTTATGTTTAAACTCCCAGTGATCAAGAGTAAGACAGGCAAGGAGGAATTCACCAGCATGACTCTGATAGCATCTATCATACCCACTGATGCAGTGGCAACAGTGATGTCCACTTCAAGCTTGTTATCTAGAGAGAAAAAGGACACACATACAGTACTATGTTTGGAAATTGTTGAATATTACTCTTTAGTCTTTAATAGACGTCTATCAGACGGGTACGACAGCGTATTAGGGCCATCTGGACTAGAGAAAGAAATCTCTGCTTAAAAAACAAATTTGAGACGAATAAAGAATTCAACTAAGTTAATTGGTATTGCATTGTTGCAGTAGTTGTTGTTGTTGTAGTTGAAGCTGTGATGAAGAGATTGAACTAATGTTATTATAAATACAAAGTGACACAACTGACTTCAGTCCTGCCTACGGAACTCGCCTTCGGATCGTTCCTGCAGCAAGACTGTCGTGCCAGATAACCGTGATAATGCACACCCTCTCGTGTAATATTGCTTTATTGAACGTTAAAGCTATACTGTGTAAGTTGCTCAACTAGTGGTCTGTAGCAGTATAGCAAACCGCGGTCGCGTCTGCTTTTTTCGGCCGTTTTTCGCCGCAGACCGGGCCGTCAGACCACCGCGTCCGCCTCGCCTCGCCGAGACGCTTTCAATGAGGTCTCCCGTGTCCCTCTACGAGCAGCGGTTGGGGAGTTACATGCTAGACTTCTTCTAGACCAGCGTAAACAAAGCTGTTGAAGCAAGCTATTTCCTGAAAAGACGCAAGATGCACTGTAATTGGCCGGTAGTGTATCATGTGTGTATGATCTGCGATGTGATTGGCCAACGTATACACAACGTATACAGATGATGCAGATTACGTCATTTTGCCGGGAAATCCCGCCCCTGTCACTGCTAAGAAGAAAACATATAAAGAGAAGGCTTCAGAAGCTGAAAATAGTGTAATAGTGAAAATAGAGTGGGTGTTCTAAAACTTTAGCGATTTAACAGTTAGGACAATTTTAAGATTTGTTTTATAAAAAAAGTGACATGGTATAACTTTAAATTAAGGGTCTTGGATGCGTGAGTGTGAGTATTTCAAGACAATTTAAGCTATTAGATTTAGTCTTCAACTACTGTGCAATACCTGTAGTTGCTGGAGTTGTCTGAGTTGTTGAAATTGTAGTCGTTGAAGTTGTTAGAGTTGGAGTTGTTGAAGTTGGAGTTGCTGTAGTGACAGAAAGTTAATATGGGATAATACTATCACTTTAGTATACACATATGTTTTGCCCTCAATAATGCTGCTAATCTCCCAGTGCAATAATACACGACCAAGTTGAACTCGATTTAGTCTTAGCCTTAAATTGATTAGCCTTAAATTAATTAATTAGATGGCATTAGTTGTATGCCATGTTTTCCAATATAATGTAAAGTACTCCACTGTCTGCCTGTTTAGTTTTTTTATTTACTTTGGGGACTGCGGATGTAAATTAGCATCTTTGCTAAACCTGGTAATTTTACGTTGCATTGTTATGTGATGTTCATTAATATGCAGTGTCCCATCCAGATGAACAAATAAATTAAAGTAATGGTTAAAGTAAAGGTTTTTGTACCTATCCAAATAATTAAACTGTTAGGTCATGGATTTACAATTAGGCAAACTATAATGTCCTAATTATGTTTAGGAAACAATGTGTTCACGTGTTACATGTTTGGAAAGTGTGGTTTTCTAACAGAAGAATAATAAAAAAACACAAAATATTTTAATAAAATCAACAATCATTTCTAATGCATGCTGTATATTTCACATTTCCTCTGCTTCTTTCATATTAAACTTTAGGAGTACAAGAACAACAAATTTGATTCTAGAGTATTGTATTTGACCCTATCAGGTATGGGTGGTGGAGACATTTTAATCATACCTGTTGTCGAAATATGGGCAGTGACGGACCCGGATAGACATGGAGAAAGACCTGTTGAACAGAATTCTGTAGCTTAGATCAACTGTGATATTGCATTTTTCATAAAGTATAAGGTCTCGGGTACAAGCGGCCGAAATTAGTTTTCTCAGAAGGGTGGCTGGTATCTCCCTTAGAGATAGGGTGAGAAGTCCAATCACCCGAGAGAGACTTGGAGTAGAACCGCTGCTCCTTCACTTGGAAAGGAGTCAGCTTAGGTGGTTCGGTCATCTAGTATGGATGCCCCCCGAGCGCCTTCCTAAGAAGGTCCTCGATGCACGTCCCACTGGGAGGAGACCCCGTGGCAGACCTAAGACCAGATGGAAGGATTATATCTCCAAACTGGCCTGGGAACGCCTCGGTATACTCCCAGAGGGAGTGGAGGAAGTTGCTCAGGATAAGGAAATCTGGAAGTCTCAGTTGGAACTGTTACCCCCGCGACCCGATTCCGGATAAGCGGTTGATGGATGGATGGATGGATGTCTACCAAAGCAGATTAATACAAACACAGGTAGTTAAGATCAAACGGCCGGGTCGTTAATCTAACGACCGGTCGTTAAGATCTAACTACTGGCTGTTGATCTAGCAACCCGGTTACAATCAGGTTGTAGGCTGTTAAATGATCTCGCCCTTTCTCTCTTAAACCCTCACTATAGCTTCCCCTAGAAGTTGTGTTGCTGCTCCTCCTAATACTCCAGATATCTTATTTGGGATCAAAGTGTTAAATGGACAAAAGTTTCATGAGAATGAGAATTTGATTTCGAAATATACTTTATATTGTGTGTGTGATTCAAACTTTTGGCCCATGAAAGTCACATCTGCCTAGAGCTGATGAGGCCACCAAAATAAGTAGGGGTCAACCTACAGTATGGGGAGCATGGGAGCATGACGGTGACAATCTAGTCAGTAGATTTCTCTCTTGTTTTAAATGTGAGCTTCCAGGAACTATGATTAGAAGTTTATAATATATAAATCGACATCTTCTTAGGGACCAAACTTTTCGAAAGCAGGACATAACTAGAAGCAGTGCTCTTCCGAGCACAGGTCTCGACCAGGCCGTGCGTCCTGGTGGTGCTACTGTATAATAGGCCAATGTAAAAAGGGTGGCATATGTTCTTCACCTTAGACCTTTCATGGCAATCGGACGCTGCATGCATGATTTGAAGCATTGTGTTCCAAAAATGTATTTTGCTAAAGTCTACCTGCTGGTGGCGCTATAACAGGCCAATGTGAAAAGGGTAGCATTTGTTCCTTGACATAGTGGGAATATGTGTGGCAAATTTCACGGTAATTGCAAGCTGCGTTGATGATTTGAGGCATTTTGTTCAAAAACGGAGCAATCCTGCAAAATTTGGAAGCTAATATGAAATATCAGACGGATCAGACTTGATCACATGACTATAGAGATACTGTGTACTGATTTGTGTTATTTTTTGAGAAAATCTGAAGGAGTAATATCCAAAAATGTGTTTTACATAAATCGGCCCAAAGGTGGCGCTATAAAAGGCTGATGTGAAAAATGCAGGGCAAAGGTTTATCCTTAGCCTCTAGGGAGTGCGCTTACAAAGTTTGAAACTGATCGGTGGAGTTATAGGTAAAACCACAAATCAGCCTGTTATAGCGCCACCATGAGGCTGATTTAAAAAAAATTGAGTGGCATTTCTTCCTCTGCCTAGTGGGAACGTGTGTGTGCGAGTCCATGATAATTGCACTTTGCGTTTTGTGATTTGAGGCATTTAGTTCAAAACGGCTCAATCCTACAAACTTTGGAAGCCAATCTTATCCAATCAGGATGGAATATGCAAAATCGGACAGATCCGTGTCAATCACATGACTGTCGAGATACTGCCTACCGATTTGTAGGATTATTGGAAAAAATCTGTAAGAGTAGTGCACAGAAATGTGTTTTGCGAACATCGGCCACTAGGTGGCGCTAGAAAAGGCCCATTTGAAAGATTTAAGGCAGAGGTTCTAGATTGGCATCCAGGGATTGTGTGTGCTCACTTTGGCAGCAACCGGGCCAACGGCGAATGAGATTAGGTGCACACAAACTGCAAGGACACACGGACGGACGGACGGACGGACGGACGGACGGACGGACGGACGGACGGACGCACGGACGGACACACGGACGGACGAAGGGGAAAACATACTCTCCCCCATGCCTTCGGCTGGTGGAGACAACAACACTGATATCCAGTGGGGCTAAAATACCTACAATATTATGTCAGCTGTGGACAATACATCTAAATCAGTTATTCTTAAACTTCTTTCATGTCAAGATCCCCCAAATGGATAATTGGTTCATTCTAAACAATAACACTTGCTGTGTTTAAACAGAGCTAAACTTTGCCTCCTGACTAGCTAAAGATACTCACCTATGACCGGCTGACAGAATTGTTGTTCAGAAGGGAGGCCATTGATACATCCACAGGTTACTGTTGTAGTGTTATAGCATGCACCGTATGTTTCACACTTGTCACAGGACCAGCCATAGTGGTCTTCACAACTGCACTGTAGTGATCCATTGGTATTGGGAGAACACACTGAGATGGAAATCAAAGAAAAATACATTGACACACACATCATGCCCAACTTTGTAAAGAATAAACACTTGGAACTGGCTACTCATCAGGCACACTCGTTCAATCAACAGTCAGTAATCAGTAAATGTTCTTACCTGTAGTTAGATTTACATCTGTTATGTTTAAACTCCCAGTGATCAAGAGTAAGACAGGCAAGGAGGAATTCACCAGCATGACTCTGATAGCATCTATCATACCCACTGATGCAGTGGCAACAGTGATGTCCACTTCAAGCTTGTTATCTAGAGAGAAAAAGGACACACATACAGTACTATGTTTGGAAATTGTTGAATATTACTCTTTAGTCTTTAATAGACGTCTATCAGACGGGTACGACAGCGTATTAGGGCCATCTGGACTAGAGAAAGAAATCTCTGCTTAAAAAACAAATTTGAGACGAATAAAGAATTCAACTAAGTTAATTGGTATTGCATTGTTGCAGTAGTTGTTGTTGTTGTAGTTGAAGCTGTGATGAAGAGATTGAACTAATGTTATTATAAATACAAAGTGACACAACTGACTTCAGTCCTGCCTACGGAACTCGCCTTCGGATCGTTCCTGCAGCAAGACTGTCGTGCCAGATAACCGTGATAATGCACACCCTCTCGTGTAATATTGCTTTATTGAACGTTAAAGCTATACTGTGTAAGTTGCTCAACTAGTGGTCTGTAGCAGTATAGCAAACCGCGGTCGCGTCTGCTTTTTTCGGCCGTTTTTCGCCGCGGACCGGGCCGTCAGACCACCGCGTCCGCCTCGCCTCGCCGAGACGCTTTCAATGAGGTCTCCCGTGTCCCTCTACGAGCAGCGGTTGGGGAGTTACATGCTAGACTTCTTCTAGACCAGCGTAAACAAAGCTGTTGAAGCAAGCTATTTCCTGAAAAGACGCAAGATGCACTGTAATTGGCCGGTAGTGTATCATGTGTGTATGATCTGCGATGTGATTGGCCAACGTATACACAACGTATACAGATGATGCAGATTACGTCATTTTGCCGGGAAATCCCGCCCCTGTCACTGCTAAGAAGAAAACATATAAAGAGAAGGCTTCAGAAGCTGAAAATAGTGTAATAGTGAAAATAGAGTGGGTGTTCTAAAACTTTAGCGATTTAACAGTTAGGACAATTTTAAGATTTGTTTTATAAAAAAAGTTACATGGTATAACTTTAAATTAAGGGTCTTGGATGCGTGAGTGTGAGTATTTCAAGACAATTTAAGCTATTAGATTTAGTCTTCAACTACTGTGCAATACCTGTAGTTGCTGGAGTTGTCTGAGTTGTTGAAATTGTAGTCGTTGAAGTTGTTAGAGTTGGAGTTGTTGAAGTTGGAGTTGCTGTAGTGACAGAAAGTTAATATGGGATAATACTATCACTTTAGTATACACATATGTTTTGCCCTCAATAATGCTGCTAATCTCCCAGTGCAATAATACACGACCAAGTTGAACTCGATTTAGTCTTAGCCTTAAATTGATTAGCCTTAAATTAATTAATTAGATGGCATTAGTTGTATGCCATGTTTTCCAATATAATGTAAAGTACTCCACTGTCTGCCTGTTTAGTTTTTTTATTTACTTTGGGGACTGCGGATGTAAATTAGCATCTTTGCTAAACCTGGTAATTTTACGTTGCATTGTTATGTGATGTTCATTAATATGCAGTGTCCCATCCAGATGAACAAATAAATTAAAGTAATGGTTAAAGTAAAGGTTTTTGTACCTATCCAAATAATTAAACTGTTAGGTCATGGATTTACAATTAGGCAAACTATAATGTCCTAATTATGTTTAGGAAACAATGTGTTCACGTGTTACATGTTTGGAAAGTGTGGTTTTCTAACAGAAGAATAATAAAAAAACACAAAATATTTTAATAAAATCAACAATCATTTCTAATGCATACTGTATATTTCACATTTCCTCTGCTTCTTTCATATTAAACTTTAGGAGTACAAGAACAACAAATTTGATTCTAGAGTATTGTATTTGACCCTATCAGGTATGGGTGGTGGAGACATTTTAATCATACCTGTTGTCGAAATATGGGCAGTGACGGACCCGGATAGACATGGAGAAAGACCTGTTGAACAGAATTCTGTAGCTTAGATCAACTGTGATATTGCATTTTTCATAAAGTATAAGGTCTCGGGTACAAGCGGCCGAAATTAGTTTTCTCAGAAGGGTGGCTGGTATCTCCCTTAGAGATAGGGTGAGAAGTTCAATCACCCGAGAGAGACTTGGAGTAGAACCGCTGCTCCTTCACTTGGAAAGGAGTCAGCTTAGGTGGTTCGGTCATCTAGTATGGATGCCCCCCGAGCGCCTTCCTAAGAATGTCCTCGATGCACGTCCCACTGGGAGGAGACCCCGTGGCAGACCTAAGACCAGATGGAAGGATTATATCTCCAAACTGGCCTGGGAACGCCTCGGTATACTCCCAGAGGGAGTGGAGGAAGTTGCTCAGGATAAGGAAATCTGGAAGTCTCAGTTGGAACTGTTACCCCCGCGACCCGATTCCGGATAAGCGGTTGATGGATGGATGGATGGATGTCTACCAAAGCAGATTAATACAAAAACAGGTAGTTAAGATCAAACGGCCGGGTCGTTAATCTAACGACCGGTCGTTAAGATCTAACTACTGGCTGTTGATCTAGCAACCCGGTTACAATCAGGTTGTAGGCTGTTAAATGATCTCGCCCTTTCTCTCTTAAACCCTCACTATAGCTTCCCCTAGAAGTTGTGTTGCTGCTCCTCCTAATACTCCAGATATCTTATTTGGGATCAAAGTGTTAAATGGACAAAAGTTTCATGAGAATGAGAATTTGATTTCGAAATATACTTTATATTGTGTGTGTGATTCAAACTTTTGGCCCATGAAAGTCACATCTGCCTAGAGCTGATGAGGCCACCAAAATAAGTAGGGGTCAACCTACAGTATGGGGAGCATGGGAGCATGACGGTGACAATCTAGTCAGTAGATTTCTCTCTTGTTTTAAATGTGAGCTTCCAGGAACTATGATTAGAAGTTTATAATATATAAATCGACATCTTCTTAGGGACCAAACTTTTCGAAAGCAGGACATAACTAGAAGCAGTGCTCTTCCGAGCACAGGTCTCGACCAGGCCGTGCGTCCTGGTGGTGCTACTGTATAATAGGCCAATGTAAAAAGGGTGGCATATGTTTTTCACCTTAGACCTTTCATGGCAATCGGACGCTGCATGCATGATTTGAAGCATTGTGTTCCAAAAATGTATTTTGCTAAAGTCTACCTGCTGGTGGCGCTATAACAGGCCAATGTGAAAAGGGTAGCATTTGTTCCTTGACATAGTGGGAATATGTGTGGCAAATTTCACGGTAATTGCAAGCTGCGTTGATGATTTGAGGCATTTTGTTCAAAAACGGAGCAATCCTGCAAAATTTGGAAGCTAATATGAAATATCAGACGGATCAGACTTGATCACATGACTATAGAGATACTGTGTACTGATTTGTGTTATTTTTTGAGAAAATCTGAAGGAGTAATATCCAAAAATGTGTTTTACATAAATCGGCCCAAAGGTGGCGCTATAAAAGGCTGATGTGAAAAATGCAGGGCAAAGGTTTATCCTTAGCCTCTAGGGAGTGCGCTTACAAAGTTTGAAACTGATCGGTGGAGTTATAGGTAAAACCACAAATCGGCCTGTTATAGCGCCACCATGAGGCTGATTTAAAAAAAATTGAGTGGCATTTCTTCCTCTGCCTAGTGGGAACGTGTGTGTGCGAGTCCATGATAATTGCACTTTGCGTTTTGTGATTTGAGGCATTTAGTTCAAAACGGCTCAATCCTACAAACTTTGGAAGCCAATCTTATCCAATCAGGATGGAATATGCAAAATCGGACAGATCCGTGTCAATCACATGACTGTCGAGATACTGCCTACCGATTTGTAGGATTATTGGAAAAAATCTGTAAGAGTAGTGCACAGAAATGTGTTTTGCGAACATCGGCCACTAGGTGGCGCTAGAAAAGGCCCATTTGAAAGATTTAAGGCAGAGGTTCTAGATTGGCATCCAGGGATTGTGTGTGCTCACTTTGGCAGCAACCGGGCCAACGGCGAATGAGATTAGGTGCACACAAACTGCGAGGACACACGGACGGACGGACGGACGGACGGACGGACGGACGGACGGACGCACGGACGGACACACGGACGGACGAAGGGGAAAACATACTCTCCCCCATGCCTTCGGCTGGTGGAGACAACAACACTGATATCCAGTGGGGCTAAAATACCTACAATATTATGTCAGCTGTGGACAATACATCTAAATCAGTTATTCTTAAACTTTTTTCATGTCAAGATCCCCCAAATGGATAATTGGTTCATTCTAAACAATAACACTTGCTGTGTTTAAACAGAGCTAAACTTTGCCTCCTGACTAGCTAAAGATACTCACCTATGACCGGCTGACAGAATTGTTGTTCAGAAGGGAGGCCATTGATACATCCACAGGTTACTGTTGTAGTGTTATAGCATGCACCGTATGTTTCACACTTGTCACAGGACCAGCCATAGTGGTCTTCACAACTGCACTGTAGTGATCCATTGGTATTGGGAGAACACACTGAGATGGAAATCAAAGAAAAATACATTGACACACACATCATGCCCAACTTTGTAAAGAATAAACACTTGGAACTGGCTACTCATCAGGCACACTCGTTCAATCAACAGTCAGTAATCAGTAAATGTTCTTACCTGTAGTTAGATTTACATCTGTTATGTTTAAACTCCCAGTGATCAAGACAGGCAAGGAGGAATTCACCAGCATGACTCTGATAGCATCTATCATACCCACTGATGCAGTGGCAACAGTGATGTCCACTTCAAGCTTGTTATCTAGAGAGAAAAAGGACACACATACAGTACTATGTTTGGAAATTGTTGAATATTACTCTTTAGTCTTTAATAGACGTCTATCAGACGGGTACGACAGCGTATTAGGGCCATCTGGACTAGAGAAAGAAATCTCTGCTTAAAAAACAAATTTGAGACGAATAAAGAATTCAACTAAGTTAATTGGTATTGCATTGTTGCAGTAGTTGTTGTTGTTGTAGTTGAAGCTGTGATGAAGAGATTGAACTAATGTTATTATAAATACAAAGTGACACAACTGACTTCAGTCCTGCCTACGGAACTCGCCTTCGGATCGTTCCTGCAGCAAGACTGTCGTGCCAGATAACCGTGATAATGCACACCCTCTCGTGTAATATTGCTTTATTGAACGTTAAAGCTATACTGTGTAAGTTGCTCAACTAGTGGTCTGTAGCAGTATAGCAAACCGCGGTCGCGTCTGCTTTTTTCGGCCGTTTTTCGCCGCGGACCGGGCCGTCAGACCACCGCGTCCGCCTCGCCTCGCCGAGACGCTTTCAATGAGGTCTCCTGTGTCCCTCTACGAGCAGCGGTTGGGGAGTTACATGCTAGACTTCTTCTAGACCAGCGTAAACAAAGCTGTTGAAGCAAGCTATTTCCTGAAAAGACGCAAGATGCACTGTAATTGGCCGGTAGTGTATCATGTGTGTATGATCTGCGATGTGATTGGCCAACGTATACACAACGTATACAGATGATGCAGATTACGTCATTTTGCCGGGAAATCCCGCCCCTGTCACTGCTAAGAAGAAAACATATAAAGAGAAGGCTTCAGAAGCTGAAAATAGTGTAATAGTGAAAATAGAGTGGGTGTTCTAAAACTTTAGCGATTTAACAGTTAGGACAATTTTAAGATTTGTTTTATAAAAAAAGTTACATGGTATAACTTTAAATTAAGGGTCAGAATTGGTAAGGACATGCAATGATAAAGCTTTCAGTGCAAGCAGTGAATTACCCACATCTAAGAACCCCTAACTGCTTCCAAAAGGATATCCGACAAAAGACCAACAGAACATGAACCAATTAAAACATGATCATTAAACAATCCATCAATGATTTTCATTTTACAATTAGATTTTAGAAGATTTATTTTAATGAGACGTGTGTTTAGTGTGAATTGCGGATGGGTTTGAGAGAGTGAGAGTGTTTTGAGTACTACTTGAAGTGACTGAGTGACTCATTTCAATGAGTGTAAATATAAAAATGAGTTAAGGTTATGAATACAAGCGAGTTGAATTGAGATATGGCATCTCAATGATTAACAATATGTAGGTGAGTGAGTGTGCGCGTGTGTAAAAAAGTGACTACAATAAGAGACACTATCTGGCTTTGTGACAATATGTGCTTGAGTTTGAGACAGATAATCAATGTATGGGGTTTTGAATGAATGAGAGTGAATGGATTCACATTTCGGGCATTGAGCAGCCACCATAAGACTTGAACCAGAATGAGTTTAGATGAAGACAGATTGAAGAATAACCTGAACTCTGACTGGGGAGGGAGTCTGGGCGATAGGTGGGATATTGCTCTGATTCTAATGGTCATTACAAACTCCTGATGTGAAAGAAAACATACAAAATAAGAATCAGTTGGAAATATTACTTTTTGATGTGGTGTCGATATTTAAACTCAATGTTGATATGGCACGCTGGAAAATAAGAAAATAAAGAAAATAAAAACATGGCGCTTAATGTCAAAAAGTTTGCCTCAACCATATAGCCTAAAATCATATACTTTTGCCAGAACCTTAAAATATAAAATGTAAAAAAAAAATCCCTGGTGTCACAACTTCATTACATCTTAATTTAAGCTTGCAATGTGATGCGTTGTGATCTTTTCTTTTCAGTGAATCTTCCTCCCAGAATAGGGATGCTAGTGTTCAAGTTGTTTAGTGCTGTTTACATATTTAGCTTCAGGAATGAAATAACAAAATAAAAACATGCCCATGACCGTTACATTGACTGATGCTTATGAGATCAAATAGAGAGAAATTAACCGTGGGGGAAAATTGATACAAGGAGAGAAACAGACAGACATGGAAAATAGATGGGATATAGTATACCATTGGAGGACACGTTAGTGGAGCTGACATAAGACACAAATCCTGGTTGGTTGCTGGTGATCTGGCTGTTGATCCAAGTCTGGTACTGAGACACTCTGGCATAAACACCAGGGAAGTTAGGTTCGGCACAACCTTGGCCAAAGCTCACAACACCAGCCTGGATCCAGCGGTTATCCTGTTTGGAAACCATTGGGCTTCCTGAATCTCCCTGCGCAAGAAATACAAAATGGATATTTGCTATCATTATCTATAGTCAGGGACCCACAGGCACAAAGGCTCAAGGAATAGGATTGAACCTGTGATGTCATGCCATACTTTTTATTTCTGTTTTATCTATTAGTTTGGTAATTAAGGTACACAGAATGAGAGGCCTGCTCTGCCGGAAACATTGTGAAAAAAAGTTGACATATTGAAAAATAATTACATCAGTCGGCCTCATGGTGGCGCTATAACAGCCCACTTTACGTTTTGATCTATAACTCTTGAACCGTAGGTCGGAAAATTAAAATTCTCCTTTCCCTGGATTCCTTGGATCATGATGCATCTCTCCATATAGGCCCCGCCCATTTGCGTCAGGATAGATTTTCCGCCATGTTGAATTTTCTTCAAAACACACTTTTTGCTCCTTTTCCTACATATTTTCACACAAATCGGTAAACATGATCTATGGACCCATGCGATAAACATATTCAAGCGATATTTTGATACTCCATAGCTTCGTTCCGTAACAGGCTTCCAAAGTTAGCGGGAGGGAGCCGTTTAGCAAAAAATAGCCATAAATCACAAACGAAACATCTAGTCAACACCAAATTTTAAACACAAGTGGCGGGTGGTATACTGACGCGCAAATACGTAACCGTTTCGTGCCAAAACGTGTTTTTCAGGGGGAACGACCCTCTCAGAACGAAACACAATCGATCTCGGGAGCGACGTGACAACGTAATCGCCTTGCGAATCTTGTGGGAGGAGCCTATTTGTTAAAAACAAGAAACCATATCCTTACATCAGGAACGCAGGATCCGACCGACACCTTTTCGAATCGCGCCTCGGACCCCTGCATTTTGCTCAGGGTCCCGCCGGCGCATCCCCGCGACTCGCACCGGGGCAGGGCGGGCAACCACACTCGCAATTTCACAAATTGCACATTTTCTAGTTTATTATTATTATTCTCTGTTTCTAGAGTAACCAAATGTTTGTCCGCCTACTCCTCCCACAGTTTTCACACCATATGTCAAATCGACCGGCTTCATCGGGAATCGTGCGCATGCATTTTGTGCACGATTTGTCTTGTTTAATTGATATTAATGTATTAGTGAATTAATTTTCCTCACTGACTTTAAAGGGATATTCCACTTTCAAAAAACCTTTATCATCTAATCAGGCTTTTATGAACACCCTGAACAGTTTTTAATTTACTTCATTCAATATTTAGATATTTGATGTAAATGTTATCTGCCCCCCCGGCTCAGGGCCTCTCCACATACACACCCATTGTAATTTCAAACTCTATTTTAACCATGATAGATTCATTAAAAACACCCATTATTTTTTCTGGTAACTCATAATACCCTTCTAATACGTGAGCAGGCTGTGTTTTCTCAGTAACCTTTTTCGTTTATTTTTAATAATTCTTTGGGAAAATGAGAAAAATGTTATACAAAACAAAATTATTAAAAATAAATGAAAAATGTTATGGAAAAAACACAGCCTGCTCAAATATTAGGAGGGTAGTATGAGTCACCAGAAAAAATAATGGGTGTTTTTAATAAATCTATCATGGTTAAAATGAAGTTTGAAGTTACAATGGGTGTGTATGTGGAGAGGCCCTGAGCCTGGGGAGGCAGACCCATGCAAGGCAGAGTTTTTTTGAAAGTGGAATATCCCTTTAATTAAAAATTATAAACTTTTCCCGAATATGGAGGATACTGACATCATAGATGTATGACATCATAGACCACATGAGACCATATATGTCCATGTATGATGGGCATTCCCCCCGAAAATAATAATATTAAGTCCATAATATATTATGCCCATATATTACTCTGATTTACACCGTAGCTTCATATCTCCATATATATGTATATGGATATAAAGGATAGAATAAATAAAATGTCCATATACAGTATGGGCATTCCCAGATGAAGCCCTGTTAGGGTATCCCCTTATGCCCATATATGGAGAGGCATCAAAACCAGGCCCTAACTTGCCAAGGCCCTGCTTGGCTTTACTAATTAACATACACTCGTCCACTTACTGGTAAACAAACATAGCCCCCAAAATAATGGAAATTCACTTCCCAAAACTCAAATATGATTTGAACCACAGGGCAACCATACTCGCAATTTCACAAGTTGCAAATTGTCTAGCTCTGCTAGTCAAACTGTAGAGGAATGTCTTCCCCAGAGCCATATCAATGGCATCACCTCTGTAGAAGTGAACAAACCACTCTCAAATTAACACTGGACAACTCTACATAATTGTTTCCGGGATTAATCAATGCATTTAATTAACTGTACTTCCCGGGACCTGTCTCTGCAAACTGTTAATAATCAATCAATCAATCAATCAATCAACATTTATTGTGTCTAAAGGGAGAATGAATGACATTTAGATAACATACCTGACAAGAGTCCTTTCCTCCTTCCGTAAGACCAGCACAAATCATGTTGTCAGTGAGGGTGGAATAGCTGACCTTACATTGCCCGTTGGACACAACGGGCACATCCACCTCCTGCAGCCTCTGTGGAAAAGGCAGAGGCTCTGGAAGAGAAGATAATATTGATCAGTATAAATTGAAAGATATCAATTATTTACAATCTATCAATTGACAATGTACGTGTTATCTTTTTGAGAACATCTTACGATGTTCCAGCCCAATGTCAATGACTGAGAAACTTTACCACAGATTATAGCTATATGTTTCATATAATGCAGTGGTTTTCAACCCTTTTCATATCAAGGTCCATTATTTTATTTGGCATTATTTTGAGCCACAGATCATCATTTCATCATCTCAGACTAGAATTCCATGCTGTATTTACCGTATGTGTTATCATAGTAGAGATTGTGTAGACCTCTTGTAAATTAAGCAATGCAAGTGTTTACGAATAATTTAACTCTTGAGAGTGTAAAATGTAACCAAATGGACCCATAAGGGTCTATTTGGCTTAATTTTACATTCTCAACAGTTAAAGCTATACTGTGTAAGATTCTCAACTAGTGGTCAGTAGCCATATAGCAAACCGTGGTCGCGTTCGCGTCTTTCGCCCGTTTTTCGTACCTTCACACCCCCGCGTCTGCCTCCACAACGCCGAGAGCTATCTTTGGAGGGGTCCCTGGTTCCTGTGCGTTCAGGCATTCCGGAGAAACGGACTACTTCACCCTGCCTGGTAGGCGAGATTACCTTTTGAGTAAAGAGACACACGGGCGACTACAAATATGGCGACCCCACTTCAAGATGCGCTGTGATTGGCCGGTAGTGTACCATGTGTGCATGATCGGCGATGTGATTGGGCAACGTATACACAACGTATACAGATGATGCAGATTACGTCAATTTTGCGCGAAATCCGGTCCACGGCCAGGATCATAGAAAACATATAAAGAGAAGGCTTCAGAAGCTGAAAATAACGGAGTGGGTGTGTAGCAACTCATAATGTAATAACGGCTCATAATGTAATAAGGGCTCATAATGTAATAAAAAAAATGTAATAAAAACTCATAATGTAATAATCAGCTCATAATGTAATAAAAAAACGAGCGCATAACGTAATAACAGATTTTTCAATAATGTAATAATGTGTTACATTAAGAACCTCCACATAGGAGGCTCATAATGTAATAAAACTTCATAATGTAATAATGGCCTATTTTTTTGGTAAATATCATGGTATTTGCGACCGACCTCCACGGACCCCCAGGGACCCCCAGGGACCCCCTGCCACCGCCGCCAAATAGTGCAAAAATGACCAAATCAACACCCCAACTGGGCTGCTCATGGGGGAATTCCCAGGGACCACCGACTCCTGTTACTCCAACAGTCCTTCACCTTCATTGGTTTAACTTTGCCCCGCCCCCTCCCCTCATTGGCCGAAAGTTTTTTTGGCTTTACTCATCAACTGTTTGTCGTACAAACTTGTGGGTGGTGTCAATTGACTTGATTAAGAGTCCTTAACCTTAATTGGTTTAACTTTGCCCCACCCCCTCCTCTGATTGGCCGAAACTTTATTTGGCTTTACTCATCAACCATTAGTCGTACAAACTTGAGGGTGGAACCAATGCCACTCACAGGCCTTTTTGTGTATACTGTGACCTGATGGTCGCTTATCTCCTGATTAGGGAGCCTTACTGGTATCATGGTAGTATCATGTCAGTATCATGGTCATTATCCTGGTCAGTATCATGTCAGTATCATGGTCAGTATAATGGCCGTATCATGTCAGTGTCATGGTCAGTATCCTGGTCAGTATCATGTCAGTATCCTGGTCAGTATCATGCCAGTATCATGTCAGTATTATGGACAGTATCATATCAGTGGCATGGTCAGTATCCTGGTCAGTATCATGCCAGTATCATGGTCAGTATCATGTCAGTGGCATGGTCAGTATCATATCAGTGGCATGGTCAGTATCCTGGTCAGTATCATGCCAGTGTCATGGTCAGTATCATGTCAGTGTCATGGTCAGTATCATGTCAGTATCATGGTCAGTATCCCAGTCAGTATCATGCCAGTATCATGTCAGTATCATGGTCAGTATCATGTCAGTATCATGGTCAGTTTCATGTCAGTGTCATGGTCAGTATCATGTCAGTGTCAAGGTCAGTATCCCACTATCCCAGTCAGTATCATGCCATATCATGTCAGTATCATGGTCAGTATCATGGTCAGTATCCTGGTCAGTATAATGTCAGTATCCTGGTCAGTATCATGCCAGTATCATGTATAAGATAAGAGATAAAAGTTGTATTGATCCAGCAGGGAAAATTCAGGCTCCACAGTCTGCAACAAAATATATACAACATTATACAGTATATGTACACCCTGAGCAGTGCTAGCATAGTGTTGACGATTAAAAATAAAATAGAACACACAGAAGCATAACTGCTTGTTTCCGAGCAAGTTAGTCCACCAAGCGAGATGATTGTAGATAATATTGTAGATATTGATTGCGACCGTAAGGTCGCAGTTTAGTATCAAAACCTCCACCGGCCGTCCGTCGGTCGGTCGGTCGGTCGGTCGGTCACACGTCACACCTTTGCCCTGCTCATATCTCCGCATCAGTATGACATCACACCACATGTGTACACAAACCTTTGTGTACGTTGCTGTGGCAAAAGTCTGTTGTTGCTGGTCTGTTAGTGTACGTTAGCAACCACCTTAGCAACCATGGTTTTACCCTAGCAACCAACTGTTTACCCTAGTCTCAATCCACACAGTCTTGAATCCACTTTCACGATGTAAAGTCCAGTTCAACATTTCAAACACCAAAAATGGTAAAATACCAAACAATACAGGTTCTCAGGGTTCTTGAAGACCAAGAGTCTTGGTCAAATACTTCTGTTGGTTTCTGCACTGATCATTTATACAATTCAGCTGTGTTTGCACCTTAGCAACCATGGTTTTACCCTAGCAACCAACTGTTTACCCTAGTCTCAATCCACACAGTCTTGAATCCACTTTCACGATGTAAAGTCCAGTTCAACATTTCAAACACCAAAAATGGTAAAATACCAAACAATACAGGTTCTCAGGGTTCTTGAAGACCAAGAGTCTTGGTCAAATACTTCTGTTGGTTTCTGCACTGATCATTTATACAACAATTCAGCTGTGTTTGCTTGTGTCATCATGAGGTCATAAATCAGCCATGCCCAAATATAGATTTTACGGGTTTACATGCTTACTCAGTTATTCGTTATGTGAAAGTCCTATGACGTCTATGATATCTGACATCATCATACATACATTCCCTTTTATGCCCATAAATGGAGATCCCCTCTGTAGAACCAGCCACTGACATCACTGTAATGTCAGGGGAACCAAATCCCTTTTATGCCCATATATGGAGATCCCTGTGATGCCAGGGGAACCAAATCCCTTTTATGCCCATATATGGAGATATGGTGATCCCCGTGTTGCCAGGGTAACCAAATCCATGTTATGCCCATATATGGAGATCCCTGTGATGCCAGGGGAACCAAATCCCTTTTACGCCCCTATATATGGAGATCCCTTATGTCATCAATATTAAGCCCATATCTGTGAATATCTATGGGTACCAGATGTCTCCATATATGGTTAAATGGTCCGATATACATCACTGGCCAGAAGACCAAGAAATGGTGCAACCTCGCCCTTTGCTTTTCTCCCTTAGGCATCTTACTGGTAGGTAGTTTAATGAGGAATGCAGTATGGTGGTAGGTAGGTAGTTATGGCCTTTGATGTAAGACTTTCACTTTCTAGGATAACTATATTTGCTATTCCCAGATGATGCCCTTTTAGGGTACCCCTCATGCCCATATATGGAGATCCCCAGGCTTTACTAATTAACATAAGTTTTATGCCCATATATGGAGATCATTGTCCCAATGTCATCAGATATATGGGCATAAATGGACACAGGCAAACTAGATGGGCTGTATGGATATCCAGATGTGTGATGTAAGTGTTTTATTACAAATGTGGCACCCCACAGACATATTTCCAGAAACAAAATCCCTTTCATGCCCATATATGGAGATTTCTGATGTCATCAATCCCAGGCCCTGTAAAAAACATGGTTGCTATGGTAAACAGTTGGTTGCTAGGGTAAACAGTTGGTTGCTAGGGTAAGAAAACATGGTTGCTATGGTAAACAATTGGTTGCTAGGGTAAACAGTTGGTTACTAGGGTAAAAAAACATGGTTGCTGTGGTAAACAGTTGGTTGCTAGGGTAAACAGTTGGTTGCTAAGGTAAAAACATGGTTGCTATGGTAAACAGTTGGTTAGTAGGGTAAACCTTCAATGATTTTGACATCTTGTTACTAATCTGTCGGTAGATAATGCCGGTCTTATATAAGGGTCATTTGTGTACAGTGTGATGTCATACTGATGTCAGCAGTGTGACAGGAGATAAGCGACCGTTGGTCGCTTATCTCCCGATTAGGGAGTCTTACTGGTTGAATTATTACCTACAATATATACACATATATACATATGCCTACACTATATTGATTGTATAGATAATATTTCAAGATACATTAGAGACTAAAAGGTATTGCATTATACATTTATGCTGGTGAAGAATTCAAGAAGACTGTAATTATATATGTGGACGGACATTTTGTCTTGGCCCTTTTTCAATGGAGGTAATAATTATGATAGTTTAAAAAAATGGCAATTATTACATTAATAACTTTTATTACATTATGAAGTAATAAGGGTGTGATCCTGCTGATAGTGAGACAGACAGACAGACAGACAGACAGACAGACAGACAGACAGACAGACAGACAGACAGACAGACAGACAGACAGACAGACAGACAGACAGACAGAGACTGGTGACCTTCCTTCCCTACATGATATAGCCTACAATACTGCCATGATACTGACCATGATACTGACATGATACTGGCATGATACTGACCAGGATACTGACATGATACTGGCATGATACTGACCATGATACTGACATGATACTGGCATGATACTGACCATGATACTGACATGATACTGGCATGATACTGACCAGGATACTGACATGATACTGGCATGATACTGACCAGGATACTGACATTATACTGACCAGGATACTGACTATGATACTGACATGATATGGCATGATACTGACTGGGATACTGACCTTGACACTGACATGATACTGACCATGACACTGACTGAAACTGACCATGATACTGACATGATACTGACCATGATACTGACATGATACTGGCATGATACTGACTGGGATACTGACCATGATACTGACATGATACTGACCATGACACTGACATGATACTGACCATGATACTGACATGATACTGACCATGACACTGACATGATACTGACCATGATACTGGCATGATACTGACCAGGATACTGACCATGATACTGACATGATACTGACTAGGATACTGACCATGATACTGACATGATACTGACTGGGATACTGACCATGATACTGACATGATACTGACCATGACACTGACATGATACTGACCATGATACTGACATGATACTGACCATGATACTGGCATGATACTGACTAGGATACTGACCATGACACCGACATGATACGGTCATTATACTGACCATGATACTGGCATGATACTGACCAGGATACTGACCATGCCACTGATATGATACTGACCATGATACTGACATGATACTGGCATGATACTGACCAGGATACTGACATGATACTGACCAGGATAATGACCATGACACTGACATGATACTACCATGATACCAGTAAGGCTCCCTAATCAGGAGATAAGCGACCATCAGGTCACTATATGTAAACAAAAAGGCCTGTGGCATTGGTTCCACCCTCAAGTTTGTACGACAAATGGTTGATGAGTAAAGCCAAATAAAGTTTCGGCCAATCAGAGGAGGGGGTGGGGCAAAGTGAAACCAATTAAGGTTAAGGACTCTTAATCAAGTCAATTGACACCACCCACAAGTTTGTACGACAAACAGTTGATGAGTAAAGCCAAATAAACTTTCGGCCAATGAGGGGAGGGGGCGGGGCAAAGTTAAACCAATGAAGGTGAAGGACTGTTGGAGTAGCAGGAGTCGGTGGTCCCTGGGAATTCCCCCGTGAGCAGCCCAGTTGGGGTGTTGATTTGGTCATTTTTGCACTATTTGGCGGCGGTGGCAGGGGGTCCCTGGGGGTCCCTGGGGGTCCGTGGAGGTCGGTCGCAAATACCAAGATATTTACCAAAAAAAATAGGCCATTATTACATTATGAAGTTTTATTACATTATGAGCCTCCTATGTGGAGGTTCTTAATGTAACACATTATTACATTATTACATTATTGAAAAATCTGTTATTACGTTATGCGCTCGTTTTTTTATTACATTATGAGCTGATTATTACATTATGAGTTTTTATTACATTTTTTTTATTACATTATGAGCCCTTATTACATTATGAGCCGTTATTACATTATGAGTTGCTACAGGGTGTTCTAAAACTTTAGCGATTTAACAGTTAGGACAATTTTAAGATTTGTTTTATAAAGAAAGTTACATGGTACAACTTTAAAGATCTACATGGGTCCATTTAGTTACCAACTCTCTGTTTAGCTGGGGACCACCTGGAACCCGCTCAAGGACCACTAGTTGAAAACCAGTCATATAATGCATTCTCAAATCCAGCATACAGGGCAACAAGAACTGGGCAACATCAAACCAAGTGTTGTTTGATGTGACAGGCTTTCCCATCATGTCACATGTTCACGAGGACGATATGATGTACTATAAGTGATTCCCGGAGGCCGCGCCCCCACCTCTCCGCCCTCGTTACTGTTGCTATGGACGCCAAGCTTTGAAGTCCCACAGCCCTCACTCAGTCATTCACTGTCAGCACCATGGAGGAATGTCCCACACAGACACACTGCAAGTCGCGTTTTGGACCCAGAGCTTCGAAATCTCTTCCAAATCCGTCAGCAAGGCCTGGCATTCATTGGAAAAATATGTAGGCCTATTAAAACAAAACAGCAGGGGAATACATAAGGAAATCTCTCTGGCTGCTGGATTGAGAGCCGTTTCACACTGACTCCAGTGACTCGGAACAATTTAAATATGAATAAACTGTATTGGCTAAATGGCCCATGACTATAACACCAACACCTTATTTGTTATGTTGAATAGCTACTGATTAAGTAGCCTATCATCAGCCATAAGCATACCAACATCATCATCACAGAATTATTCGTTTAGATCGATTCATGCCATTATAATGATTAGTGTTATTGACCTGGCTGGGTGGCATGTGAGTTTCATCAAGTCTTGGAATGTCATATGAACTGAGAAAATATGTGTATGACCCATTTTATACCAACACATTCTACAGTATGTATTTATCAAGAAGCAATAAGGATTATTGCCATTATCACTGGATTGGACATAGTTATGTGTACCACAACACAAGGTAAGAAAGACAACAAATAGCAGCACTTAATAAATATACCTACAAGTGAATTTAATGCCCTAAACGGTGTGTTAATGTATTTATTTTATCTGTGATGATCGCAGTCTACTTATAGCGACGAATGAGGTAGGCTATACTCTCCATTACACAACAACCAGAATAAACTGCTTCAAATGTAAGCTACATGTTTCTTATCATGCCGATTGCTTATGAATCTATAACATTTGGTAACTCTGGCGTGAAATGGTTGCGATTCGCGAAAATTATAGCTGCCGAGCCGAGTCGCAGATCGAGCCAAGGGTGTTGCACCAAATTCTGGGCCAAGGATTCACTGCGGGCCACCCATGAATGTTCTTCATCAGGGGATTTCAAAAATAGCAGATCTACAAGCTCGCAGAGCGTTATATATCTGCTATTTTCCAATAGCTAAACTAAAGTATAAAATAATTAAGGCCCTTCCACCTTGGGCCCTAGTAACTCAGTCCCACTTCCCCCTCTTGTGACGCCCCTGCACACAGCCTGTGTCTACTGCAGCAAGGTTGTGTTTGTAGTCATGGGTCATGGCCTTTTAGCCAATACAGTGTATTCATATTTAAATCGTCTTTTTTTATATAGAAAAAACGGCGATCTGTGGTCCAGCTGCCAGGGGCTTCCTCATTCCTCTGTTGTTTCCAAATATTCCTCTGCTGTTTTGTTCCAGTAGCTGTGTAGGCCTACTACACCTTCCTCCAACGCATGCCAGGCCCTGCCGACGGACCAGGAAGAGATTTCGAAGCTCTGGGTCCAACACTGAAATTGACTGAATTAGTATTTAATGTGTGAAAATCTGCGGTATTTCCATTGAAGTGAATGAGGCTAATAGAGGAGGCTGTGATAGTCAGACGTCGAGGCGGAGACAGCGTTTGGAGGCACCAACCTGCTCTGGGTTCAGAGTCTTGCTCAAGGACTCTTCGACATTAACTCAGGGGGGGTCCGGATTCGAAGAAATGCGACACAGGAGCCTGAAGATGTTGCCCAATTAATTATACCACCATATTATGACCTGGGAGTGAGAATGTGTAGCGCTTCATAGTTAGGGATGGGTATCGTTAAAGATTTTAACGATTCCGATTCCGATTCCGGTTCTGCTTATCGATTCGATTCCTTATCGATTCTCTTATCGATTCTCAGCTGGTCAGAAATAGTGGCCAATAGTCTTTTCTACCTCCTCCACTCCTTTTCTTCTTTTTCTAGAGAGGTTTGGGTTATTTTTATTACTGTTTTGGGTGCTTATTTCCCACACAACGGTGTAACAAGTAACTGTTTATTAGTTATTTTAGCACACGGTGCAACACACAGCACGCATGCACACACACACACACACACACACACACACACACACACACACACACACACACACACACACACACACACACACACACACACACACTACAACATCGGGTATTATTTTTGTAATGGTTTTCTACAGTTTTTTATTCCCCATATACAATGGTGTTAGTTTGCAACAATGAGCCTACAGACAGTTTCTAGTTCTCAAATAAATAGACTTTGTTGTGCCATCAAAGCGGGATTTATTTGAAAACAAAATTTAAATTCAACTTCCCTTCCAACCGGAGGTGGCAAGGTGACCATGTGATTGATAATCAAACACCTTGTTTCAACATAGTGTATTCCCCAAAGTCAAGTACATTATTGTTTTAATATAGCTCTGTGTGTATATATCTTAAAAAAAAAAAAAAAAAAAAGCACCCCCCCTTGCAGCGCCCCTGGAAACACCCTCAGCACCCCCCTTCCAGGCTGTTCCAGCGCCCCTGTATAAGCCTACTCTCTGTCGGTCGGGGAGCTGCTGCTGTACACAACTAAAGCAGAAGCACTGTCTTCAACAGTTTGGATCAAAGGATTTACATACTTTTCTTTCTTGCACATGTGATATAGGGGAGCATTTAGCAACACGGAGCACATTGGACATGTAGCGCGTTTTGTAGTAAGAACGTGGGAGGCGGCGGCAGGCGGGCTTGCAAAACAAACTTTTTTGGGCACTTTAGCTCGGCGGGAGACTTGTCCGTTAATGCAGTGAGCTTGAGTAACTAACAACTTAACTAGGAAAGCTGACGCCTCATTATCAAAACATGAACATTCTCGTGAAATATACAGCCAGACTTTAGAACGCCTCTTTTTAGACAACATGTTGGCTGAGCCTGCGTCTAAACAAGGCAGCGCGGCGCATGTGTTATGTCATCGCGCATATGCAGGAATCGATAGCAGAATCGTTAAGGACGTTGGCTAACGATTCCATGGAACCGAACCACGGGCAACCGGTTCTCAACGAGAACCGGTTCTCGATACCCATCCCTATTCATAGTACAACCACTTGAAAGATATGTCTCACCGCCACTGCGGATAACGCCCCAACCGGTGACCCAGCTGATGGTGCCAGCGCTGAATACGCTACCGTCCGCCGCCAGACAGACAGGTTTGATGTAGTCGGTAAATTCAACTGAGGAGGAGAGTTGTATCAACGCAATGTCGTTGTCGCTGGTGGAGGTATCGTAGCCAGGGTGGTTGATCAGCTGGGACCCGTTTCTGGACACCTCATTAGGATTGGTGCTCTGCTGGGTGTCTCGTCCGAGGTACACTGTGATATCACTGGCGCCGATACCACTGCCCCTGAATGTGTGGAGAGAGAGGGCGATGTCGGTGGTATAGGCTCTATGCAGCAGAACGGAGAAATCACCTGTCTAATATGCACAGCAGCCATATTGGAAAGACTTGACTGCTTCCTTCACAGGTGTTACCAATAATACTAATGAAGGCCTTGTTCCATTTCACGTAGCATAGTGGTTCTCAAACCTTTCCATTTCAAGGACCCCCATAACCAGGGGTTAAAGTTCTCCGTCCTGGGGACGGATTTCCGTCCTGAGGAGTAGCCATGGCCGTGATGTTAATAACATGACCGAAATCGTCAAAATGAAGCATAATACTTGCTAGTCAAGTCAAGTGATCTCCAAATTACAATGCATCCCTCCCCAGCGAATTATTTTAAAACATCTATGTGACTTAGTGTGATGATGCGCTGCTCAGATGTGCAACAGGCTGGCCGCTACCGCTGCCCAAGCAGCTGCTGTAACTTGACACCATTCACACCAAGTCAAGGTCCAAGCGTTAGCCATAGCCTCAGCTAGCTTAGCTTTTAGCCCTGGTGTGTGACTGTGTGCATGACGTGCAGATGTGCAAGCTCAGAGTCATAATGTGTCACTTCGTGACTCAAAGTAGCCTACTACGGATTTTAACGGTGAAGTTATGGAATTTGCTCTGTATGGATGGCATTGTGGGTGCAAAATACATTTCTGTCTTGGGATTTTTTTTTGCTTTAACCCCTGCATAACTCTGAGAGTGTAGGCTACAAATGGAACCAACATGCACATTGCACAATGGTCCGTTGACCACAATGGAACAGAGCCTTCAATTAGTATCATTGGTAACACTTGTGAAGAAAGTGATTTCTCTCCAAAATGTCTGCTGTGCATAGAGCCTATGAGGAACATAAATAGCATATTATACTCAATATGTATTACTACCTTAAAGTGTATAATTAGATCATGTAAACACTAACCCATCCAGTTAATGTAACATTTTGTGATTGTTAAACTTGCTCCAGCAAAGGTCACCCAATAGCCACCAGTAAGGCTCCCTAATCGGGAGATAAGCGACCGTAGGTCACTTATCTCCACAAATAGGGCAAAAATTTGTTTTGCCAAAATCTTCCTGATCCATGTTGATGACATGAGTGTAGACATACTGTGTAGTGATTTTCGTGATTTTAGGGCAAAATCTGTAGGAGCAGTGTCCAAAAATGTGTTTTTAAAAATCGGCCTGGAGGTGGCGCTATATGGGACAGATTCATGTTGATGGGATGAGTGTAGACATACTGTGTACCGATTTGCGTGATTTTAGGGCGAAAATTGTAGGAGCAGTGTCCAAAAATCGGCCTCATGGTGGCGCTAGAAGAGGGCCATGTGAGAAATGAGGGGTGGGGTCTCCGCGCCGGCAAGGCGGACGAATAGGTACCGGCCCCGGCTGTCCCGGTCGCTCCTAGCCGGAGTTACGGCATTTTATGTGAGCTGCAGTGTAGGGGGTCCTCCACTGGGGGCGCCACCACTTTTGCATCCGTTCTGGAGCACCAGGAGTCGGTGGTCCCCGGGAATTCCCCGTGAGCAGCCCCGTTGGGGTGGTCATTTGGTCATGTTTGCGCATTTGGTCATTTTTCACATCTGTAGCAGCTAATGAATCAGCCCTGTGAACATCTATGTGTACAGGAGAAAATTGAGTTTAATAAATAACACGTGTGAAATAATAACATCTTACAATCTAATGGCATACGTTTATTTTATTTGCTTTAATCTGGATGAACACATTGGTTTGATTTGCTTCCCAACAGTCACTGTGTGGTTGGTTATAATAAAATAGGACAGATTCCATCTCTTTTAATACTTAAATCACAAACATCTTTGTATTAGACTTGGGGCGTGTATGAGTAAGAAATGTGTAATAAAACACTGGGGGGAACAATTGCTTCCCTCCTTTTTTACAACAAATCTCTTTGCTGAAAAGCTCTACAAATGAGCTCATAGATTGGCTATTTTTAGCCAAATGTTCACCAGAGGTTTGCAACATGTTTCCCTATAATGTCATTCCCAGAATAATAGGAAATTAGGGTCCATGTTAAAGCAGTGGTTCCCAAACGTATCAGGTCGAGAGACCCAAAAAAGAGATTAGACGTTTGCCTGGGACCCAAACTAGTGAGCAACGGTCGCTTTGTGTGCTTGTAGATCAGCTATTTTCACTACTTCTTAATTATTATAATGTCTTATTTATGGAATTTCCTAGATTTCTCTTTTTTTAACTGTATAAACGTACAAATAATGAAAGAAAATTGGATTTTTGCTTAAATAAAATTTGGTCTGTGACCCATTTGTGTCCCGACCCACTGTCTGGGGAACCAGTGTGCTAAAGGAATCAGGCAGATTGTGGAGCATTGAGAGGAGCAAATCTCACGGTGCAAAGCAATGAGCAGCCGTCAGGATCCACTGGCTGTTAATGAGGGATCCCCCACAGCGATGGGACCCCAGGTAGTGCAGACTGGCCTGCCAGGGCCACGTTCCTGCTGGAGCGTCAGCACCTCCTACAATCTTGGTGTTCAGTGCAGCCTGGCCGCACACTGCAAGGACGGGTACTGCAATGTAGAATTAGTCTGTTACATGTAATAGTCCGGATTTCAAAATGCACTTGAGTAAATGTACAAAAGTATTGCAATCAAAAGGTACTTAAAATACCAAAAGCAAAAGCACTAATTATGCCGAATGCCCCATTTCACAAGTTTTCAATCTTTTGAAAATAGCTGATCTACAAGCTTGTAGATATTTCAATGCTGAAAATTGGAAATACTACAGTAAATTAAAAAAAGAATCTAAATTGTACAAGTAGCCTACAGTACGTGACTAAATGTACTTAGTTACTTTACACCACCAGTAAGACTCCCTAATCGGGAGATAAGCGACCGTCAGGTTGCAGCGTGATTTTAGGGCAAAAGCTGTAGGAGCAGTGTCCAAAAATGTGTTTGAAAAAATCAGCCTGATGGTGGCGCTATATGGGACAGATCCATGTTGATGACATGAGTGTAGACATACTGTGTAGCGATTTGCGTGATTTTAGGGTAAAATCTGTAGGAGTAGTGTCCAAAAATGTGTTTTACAAAATCGGCCTGAAGGTGGCGCTAAATAGGACAGATCCATGTTGATGAGATGAATGTAGAGCAAGTGTGTACCGATTTGCGTGATTTTAGGGCAAAATTTGTAGGAGCAGTGTCCAAAAATGTGTTTTGCAAGAATTGGTCTCATGGTGGCGCTAGAAGAGGGCCATGTGAGAATTGATGGGTTGTGGTTTGGCAGGCAAGGAGTGTGTGTGCAAAATTTGGCATGGATCGGGGCAACGGTTGCAGAGATATGAGCAGGGCATAAGTGTGACGTGTGACAGACAGACTGACGGACTAATGGACGGACTGACGGACAGCCGGTCGAGGTTTTGATAGTAACTGCGACCTAGCGGTCGCAGCTACAAGGAAATGCAATGAGACAACAGCGTAAAACATCATTGCTGTTGGTGCCAAAATAAGGATGCCAGGTTGAAACTGGTTAAGTCTGTCTGTGGGTCCTATTAAAAGTATTACCGGTAACAAAATATCCTGTGACTAAATTTTAACATTGGATCTAATTTTTTGGCACACATAAGAGAGAGAGAGATTACAAAACAGCAGCAGTAAAAGTGTCCAGCCGGACACACAAATTGGGTAACAAAGTTGTTGCTGTTCATTTGAGCTGGGAGTTCAACTCCAGCATGCCTCATGGAAACCAACTTATTCTCTGCAAATAAACGGACGACTATGGAACAACTCTGCTCAACTCTTCATTCATTTCTCTCAAAATCCTTTTCCCTGGACCTTTACGAATTCAGTCTAATTTAGGGGTATTAAAATATACTTCACGCGTGCATGTGGGAATTATATTGACCACACGGCGTCCGGTCGCGTCCGGCCTCGAAAGCGCTACTGGCTGTTGCCGCAGTTCCGTTGACACTTTCTTTTTCTTTTTCTCATATCCAGAAAGGTAAATGTGCATTGTCAAACCGAAAGTAAATAAACACTAGTCTCTGAAAGGGGGGGCAGGGCGGAAACTCCCAAATAGTTCCAGAGTCAAGAAATGTTGGCTCCTTTTTCTTTTTGGCCAATGGGACAATGGCATAGAGCCGGGACAGCCAATCAGAGACATGAGTAAGTCTGGCTATGCGAGGTTAATCAGAGATGTCTCATTCAGGCTAAGATGGCAGTAGCGCTGGTGTGAAAAGGCAGTTCGGTACTTTCTTTTCTGCAGAGGAGGGGGCTGTGGGGGCCTCTTTGGTCGGCGGGGCCCTACACAGACTGCGTAGTCTGCGTATATGGGGCGCAGGCGCTGACATAGGGAGGTTTTTAAATAGACACAGACTAAGTAGACACAGGTGAAACAACTACAATCAACACACCATTGGCTGGAACTAAACAAGACACAGGTGAACTACAATTGCAATTACAGACTGGTGAGTCAACACAGGAAGCGGCACAAAGGCTAAACAGGAAGAATTAAGACAATCACTACATAAATAAAGTAGACACCAGACAGTTCATGACATTTGCACATTCTTCAATCCTCACATCTGCCATTAATTAGTTACAGAATTACTCACCCTCTCTCTTTTCTCTGGAATGAAATAATGCGGTGCCAGGTATCTCTGTGCCTGTGTGTTCCTAGTGAGATAAATGGTATTGTTGAGAGTACTTCATGGTATTTCATCCTCTTTATCAGATTTTTTTTTGGTCACAGAAACCTGCAATTGGGCACATGATAGAATTGGACACTTTTGGGGGAGAACATAGCACTTGGAAATTGGGCACTATTTTGGGGAGAAGTGGGTAACTGTGGATTATTTGGGTAAAACTGAGAACTATCCTATATTAAAATACAAAAGTCACCACGGCTGCCGGCGATGACTGTCTATTTCACTGTCCTCCTTAAAGGACAACTCCAACCTAAATAACATCTAGGCTCATTTTCCTAATTATATTGATCCCAAAAGACTGTCCATGGGTTCTATTAGGCAAAACGTATCACTTTTGACTGCAACAAAGTGTAAAAGCAATAGGCTTATGGGCTCCACTCTAAGCTGTGATGGCTGCTGGGTCCTGCTGGGGAAACTGGACAACAGGGGCATTTCTGCCTAATAGACCCAATGGACAGTCATTTGGGATCAATATAAATAGGAAAATGAGCCTAGATGTTATTTATCAGATGTGACTTAACGTATAAGGATTGGAATGTGAGGGCAGCATTCAATTTCATTGTTATTTAGGGTGGAGTTGTCCTTTAATGAACAGTAGCCTCGTGCAGACTGTTTTCACATAGATCTACAGTAGGCAGAGAATCAGGTCCAGACATTGCGGCACTGTGTGTGTAGTTCCCAGTTACGGCAACTGCTAGATACTGTAGATAGATGCTTTGTTTGTCCTTGCGGACATTCTTTTACAAAAAGAATGTGACGCCAACCGGATTTATTTTTCTAAACCGAATCACACGGCTCAGTTTTAGAATGAATACCAGGCATTCCTCAGTGGTGACCTCAAAAGATTCATTTTAATCTGGCATCTGCCTTGTGGACTATGTGGTTGAACCTGACAATAGGTAGACACTGTCTGCACTTTTATTATGTAGGCCTACGGTTCAATGCATTGATGACACGCATTTGCATATTTATGTCTAATCACATGTAGGCCTACATATACAGCTACTTCTATGTGGACCTACCAAAGTGCAACCTCCTTTGTGTCAAACATTATGCACCAACCTAATGTAACTGGATTATGCAATCAATGTTTATGTAGATATTCTTTCCTATTCTCGACATGTTTCTCTTTGTTGTTTGATTTATTTTTCTCATTGCTCTCCCTGCCCCTCCTTTTCTTTTCTCTTCTTGAAAACAACAAAAATTATGGAGCTTGCACAAAAATGAATTTCACCCACCTTTCAGATCACCTGTAAACCTGTGATCTGACAATAAAAATTATACTGATTCTGAACTTAATGCAAAATTCAAAAAGGTAGCACTACCTACTCACCTCTAAGTACAACTGTAGAGACTCTCCCATCTTCAGATCGTAGCAGATCACCAGAAGAGCAACCAGGTATCCCACTCCCTTTGGTAATGCCATCACTAAAGCAGCTACGTATTTAGGGATTAAGTGGTTCAATTGGGAGAAATGTATGTCTCTCCGATTGAGTAAAAACAATTCTGCTTTGGGCAGTAATTATAGCTTTTGAACTTAAATCACAATAAGCTCAAAACAAGATTGTATAAGATATAAGATCGAAAGCTGAGGCATCCCCTTGAGAAAATCAAACCAAAAAGTTGATTTGAGCCATCTTATTTTTTGTGTCTACATTATAAACATGTTTTCATCATCCTATTACTATTACACATTCTCCCCCCCCCCCCCCCCCCATGTCATTGGTTGACACTACACTTAAAACATAGGAATTATATGAATAAATAATACACATTAATCTGAGAAAAATTGTCTGTCTTCAATACTTTCAAACAATGTTTAATCAAAACACCACACTGTTTGAAGAATTACTGTACATAGCCGTCAGGGGTCTGCTAATGATCGAATTAGTAATTAATTTGCATAATATCAATTTGACATTAAAAATATATTGCATATTAAATTAAAATATATATTTTTAACGTAATAATGATTTACATTTTTGAATTAAAATGATCTATAATTACCCATGATAAATAGCAGTTATTGCCACATAAGTAAGAAATATAACATGCACGCACGCACGCACGCACGCACGCACACACACACACACACACACACACACACACACACACACACACACACACACACACACACACACACACACACACACACACACACTTGCTTATTTTTACCTGTCGTAGGACTACTCTTCTACAAAGGGATGTTGCTGTCACTTATGCACATCAACTTACTGTGTCTCTTGCATGCATTCACACAAACAGACAATCGAGCATTTATTACTTTGTAGAACTTCCTGGTCCAGTATTATGTCAGACACCTGTTCAGCAGGTTATGATTCTTCCTCCTGTTGAGACATGAGTGTTTTCTTAATCGTGTAGCCAGTCAGGAATGTCCCTCCTGGGCTACAAAGTCAGGCCAGAGCTTCCTGAATTGTTTGCACGCGAATCAGATCAGATGAACGGTAAACAGGAAATCCCTTGACGATAAAGCCTAAATAAGGGCTTCTGGTCGAAAGTAGGGGCGTGGCCAGGAATGCCGTCTATAAAAGCCACACTAGCATGTAGTGTGGGGCAAATGCTAATTTCGTGCAAATTTGTCTTAAAGCGCCAGATTTTGCACAGATGTAGCCCAGGGCATGCTCTAATGAATCAAAACTGTGATTTGTGATGAAAAGTGATGAGTCATCACTTTTCATCACTAAACCATCGTTTTCTGGGGCCATTTGTAGCCCAGGGAATGTTTTTTGTGCAAAACAAATGCTTGCAATGGATTCAGCACCATGACAAACACCTAGTTAGACCCCTCACATCCTACTTAAAAACCCAGAAAAAAAAAATGTTTTTCTGGGTATTTTCCTCCTCTATAGAAAGTCGATGGGAGCCCAACTTGATTTAGCCGCTGGGCTACATCTGTGCAAAATTTGGCGCTTTAAGACAAATTTGCACAAAATTAGCATTTGCTCCCCTTAAGGCCCCACACTAATGGGCTTTCCCCCTGTTGTCTCTGTGGTAGCAGGTTGAGACTGTTGTGTGCCATTCCCTCTATAGGTTCATATTGTCAGTAATGGGGAAAAGACATTACAATATTTGCCCTTGAGACTGACCTTTGTTTGTCACACTTTAGGCCCTGCTCCATAGAGACTGATGCCCTGTGTTGTGCCTCCACTTGGGCTGTGTGAGATTAGTTATGAGAAAGGTAAATGTCACTTTGTTTGCTTTTATTTCCGTCAGGTGGCAGTACTATCAAAACCTCCACCGGCTGTCAGTCAGTCAGTCAGTCAGTCAGTCAGTCAGTCACGTTATGTCACACTTTACACAACCTCCATCCCTCATTTCTCACATGGCTCTCTTCTAGCACCACCCTGAGGCGGAGTCTTGCAAAACACATTTTTGGACACTGCTCCTAAAAATTTTGCCCTAAAATCATGCAAATCGGTACACAGTATGTCTACAGTCATGTCATCAACATGGATCTGTCACATTTAGCACCACCATGAGGCAGATTCTTGCAAATCACATTTTTGCACACTGCTCCTACAGATCTTGCCCTAAAATCACGCAAAGCGGTACACAGTATGTCTAGAGTCATGTCATCAACATGGATCTGTCCCATTTAGCGCCACCATCAGGCCGATTTAAAAAAAAAAACATTTTTGGACACTGCTCCAACAGATTTTGCCCTAAAATCACGCAAAGCGGTACGCAGTATCTCTAAAGTCATGTCATCAACATGGATCTGTCCCATTTTCCATATTCCCTCCTGATTGGCTACCATTGCCTTCTAAAGTTTGTGTATGCGACCTGGCGGTCGCTTATCTCCCGATTAGGGAGTCTTACTGGTACTACTGTACTGTTCTTTGGCTATCTATTGCTGTGAATAACTTCTGTTATTTCTGTGTTTGAGCCTGCAGGACAGGTGCACGTGGCCTTCTGGACGGCGGAGGGTTAGGTTCACAGCGGTGCACTCATCCTCCCTTGCATACTCTGCTTTACCCTATTGAATGCTCTAGCTTCTACTTTTTAGGTGGTTGTGTAGGACGCCTGTTTGCTAGACCCTTAGTTGGCTACGGGCTGCTATCCTGCAGTGCTCCCTTTCCCTCATTCTATTGGAGTTTGCACATATAGCATAGAACTCTCCTTTTTAAAAAAAAATTAAAACCACTTTTTTTTTTTTTTTTTTTTTTACAATAAACTCCTTTTATTGCTGAATTACTAAATAAAGTTTGTACTCTAATGGGAAATCCTTGTCAGCCCATATTTTATTGCCACTTGTATCAAGAATCTGTGAATGGTTATATAAACTAAGCTTGGGCCACAGCCCGGTCTCACCAGGATTAAACATAGTCTAATAATGTTCCTCGCTGCCAGGCTATTTCTATGATTTTCCTACCTTTTGATGATCTCAAAGCGTGTCCATCGTGCACGAAACGCGTGCACAATCGTGCGTTTGTGAAAGCTGCAGTTGTCCATTAAACGCGGAAAAAAAAGAGCTCCATACTATACATGCAAAGAGCCCGCAGCTAGAAGCTAATGAGTTGCCCGAATGATAATAGGAGACGGACAAAAGGAGGGGTGTCAAAATGGGAGTCAATGGAGGACCGGAAACAGACACAGACTCCAGACCGGATGTGCTTTTTATTTTGGCGATTGGAACCACATTGCAACGATTATTTTTTTAATATTCTAAATATGAAATAAAATGACTAACTCTGGGAAACTCGTGTTTGACAATGGGTGTGTAATGGTGATTGATTTTCAATGTTGTGTCCATGTGCTGAAAACGCAGCCATTCTCATTAGCTTGTTGTCCTTTTGTGTGCTCAAGAGAGTGCTGGTTGTCCTTTTTCTAAACACTCAATTTATGGCCACATAATTGTGTCAGGCTCATGTGGTCTATGATGTTAGACATACTTTTTCACAAAATATTTTCACATTTTGTGCAACTTAAACAACCAACCACGACACGAGTCACACTTGCAAATGAATTCCATCCTTTCCCATATGGAGATCCCTAATGTCATCAATATTAGAGACCCCACAAGTCCACGTAAGTGAGTTGTCTGCAACAGGGGAAATTACATTAGTCTCTGCAAGTCTGCATGTAGACATATTCATATCATATCTTGTTAATGATATAAGCTACTGTATATCTTGTATAGAGGGTATGCGCAATGCACATGCATAAAGTGAGTGGCAAAGTGAGTTTAACTTCATTTAACGCAATCAGGACTTTTCTGTTTGGATGTATAGCCTACAACTTCACTTGATTATTTCCCATTTCCAATACTTTTACTTCTACTCTACTACTACATCTCGGATCCAAATATTCTACTTTTACTCCATTACAATTATTTGAGAACTTTAGTTAATAGGTACCTTATTATATTATAAACATAGTACCTTTAGCCCTATTTTATAGGCTATTTGAAAATAGACGATCTACAAGCTCTATTAGGGTGGGATTAACGTCCACTTCATTGACTACGATCACAGTTGTTTTATTATTACTTTGTTTTGATAGATTTTTCAATTTTCACAGATAAACACATATACATACATATGGCCAAAACGCAAAACCTCCTATCTGAAAAATTCACTTTGTTGGGAAAATGAAAAAGAAAATGCCTGTTCAACATTAAAACCTATCTACTATTTCTAGTCACATGATTTCCAAAAATAATAGTGGTAATTCAGTATGCCAACAATGGCACAATGTTGGCAGGTGATGAAACCACTTCCGCGGTGAGCTCAACTTTCTCAGAAACTCTGAAATCTCTTCCTCAGACAGAGACTGTAGATCAGGGGTCAGACACCTGTTCAGCAGGTTATGATTCTTCCTCCTGTTAATGCTTAAGACATGAACAGTGTTTTCTTAACACACTTATTACCAGGATTAAACATAGTCTAATAATGTCCCTTGCTCCTTTTCTTACCTTTTGATGATCTCAAAATATGTCTATCGTGCGTTCGTAAAAGCTGCAGTTGTCCATTAAACGTGGAAAAAACACAGAGCTACATACAGTACATGCAACAAGCCCACAGCTAGAAGCTAATGAGTTGCCCGAGCGCTAGGAGACGGACCAAAGGAGGGGCAAAGAGAGAGGTGGGCTGTTTCCTGCAAGCTTTAGAATGGGAGTCAATGGAGGACCGGAAACGTGCTTTTTATTATGGCGATCGGAAACCACATTGCGGCGATTCTTTTTTTAATATTGTGGTGGCTCTTTCAAGCACCGCCCTCCAGGTAGGCTCCGCACGTCGGAGAAGCGCACCCTGGACGGGAGAGTGAGACCTCACCAAGCAGCTCGCACACTTGGCAGATTGATTGAAGGGCGGTACCTGCCTGATTACCTACTGCATCAAATAGATTGCACGGCACCTGTGTGGGCCACCAAACAGAAAGAGCATAAGTAGTAGGCTCACTCTCCCTCCAGTGTGTGCTGGGGTCTCCGACAGGCTGGATCATGGCGTTCAGGCGGTAAGAGCCTCCACTTTAATTCCCACATCCGCATCTGTGTTGCATTAAAGAATGTTATAGTGACAGTTGTTTCGCTTACCTAAACCTGGAGAGAGAGAACTCGACCTATCGTGGAGATTCACTGAGGAGTGTGTACCTGACTCTGGAGAGAGAGTACTCAAGGCGGTCTGCGGCGAAGGACAAGGAAAAGGAGAGGGGAACCTTACCGTACTGGAACCCAGGAAGCCACCCCTAGCGATCCCATTTATACATCTCACCTCCCTTCATAAATGTATCTTGTTATTCCAACCGGCCCTAGGCCGCCTTATGCCCCATTTATGATTTCATTACGCTAGAGTGAACGCTCCCTACTTCCGGTTCAGCCAATCACAAGCTTCAAAAATGACGCCTCCAGGACATCCGGAGCTGGGTGAGCAGGAACTTCCTGAAGTTAACTGCCATTATGCCCATCCCTGCCCCAACCCAGCACTGAAGTTCTCATCCATGATGCACTTGTTACATCCTGGATCGATTCCTGCAACTCACTTTTCTCTGCGTCTCAAGTCCTTAAATCAAATCCTATTTCCTAGTTCCTATTTCCTTGCTTGTATGTTAGTTCCTCCCATTGAGGAAATAGAGAAGAGGAGACGTCCCATTTCTGATGACAACATCACAGGCCAACTCCCTTGTAGGGGTGTTCTATTGTCAGTGGGCTAACATACAACGAAATAGGAAAGAAGTGTAGGAAATAGGATCTAATTTAAGGACTTGAGACGGAGCTTTGTTCCAGACCGCAATACCACCCCTTGGCGGTGGTGGTGTAAGTGTGTGAAAGAGGATGGCACCGCCATCCTACTTCTCTATACCCACCAAGCTGCCCGGGTCATCACCCGCACTAAATCATCTGACCACATCACGCCTATTCTCATCCAATTCCACTGGCTCCCCATCCACTAGATTGATTACAAAAAAAAAAAAGAAAAAAACTCCTCACCTATAAAGCCTTCCACAAATACTGTATACCCCTTCCCGCTCCCTGCGCTCTTCCTCAACTGGCCTCCTGGACTGGCCTCCTGACAGTTCCCGCCTCAGTACTACAGTATCAGTGCTAGCGCTTTTAGCTGCATTACACCCAGACTCTAGAACTCCCTACCCCACATCTTCTGTCAGTTGACTCCCTAAAACCACATTCAAATCCCACCTCAAAATCCACCTGTTTAAACTGGCCTACTCAATTCAATTCAATCCTCCAATTCAATTCAATTCAAAGGAGCTTTATTGGTATGAGAAAACATACGTTTAAATTGCCAAAGCAACAGTCACAAATACAATAAAAACAGTTGAAAATGGGGAACATACAGTTGGAGGGGGTACAGCATTGTGTAAACAGAGCTACTCACTCTAAATCACTCACATCACCTATTTTGTCTTCCCGTCTGTTTTTTCATACATGCTCCTCCTATTTTAACTATCTTAGCTATGTTGATTTATTGATGTATTGATGTATTTTCTGGCCTGTTTTTAAATGACTGTTTTTTGTATATGCACTGTATGGTGACCTTGAAAGGAGTCTCTAAATAAAAGGCATTATAATAATTATTATTACTATTATCATCATCATCATAAATACTTTCAGTGGCTAGTTTAAAGTCTTCTTTCAATTAAATGATGGCCCTATTAATACAAAAAAATATGATTAAGTAGGGTATGCCTCTAGGGCTTCTACTGGTTCCACTGAGTGAAGTCACACCTACATGTAAAGAGTTGCTGCAGGAGAACATCATGCTGCCCTATAGCACAACATATGGACATGGACATTATTGCATGTTTTATTTTGAACAATATTCTGTGATACACCACCAATATAATTACATCACATTTATATACCGGTATATGAACACTCCAATAAGTTTTACAGCATATCCAAACGACAAACGTCACTTGTGGAGGACACATTGAAGGACTGGTGACTCTTGAGCCATCTGGCTTGTTTGGTCATTATGTTGATTGCCTGCTGTGCTGTTAAGCGTTGGAAAAGGACCTGGTTGCACCACTACAGCTAGATGTTTAACCTGAAGTCATGTTGTCTGACCATCTGATATAAAAGAGAGTAGAACATGAAATATTCAGTACAGCAATGGAACAAGTGATGCAGGAGGGAAGATAACATCTTAAAATGTATACCAGACATAATACAAGCTAGACACTCATTGTGTTACATTTTCTTCACTAGAAATGTTTTCTATGTTGTCCTTCAGAAACCAAACCAAAATGGTGAAATCCTTCTTCATTAATAAACAATGGATGCTCTGATCTGACATACAGAATGCTATTTTCTGACACATGCCGATCAGAGAAATGTTCACCGAGTTATGGACATTTGAAATGTTAGAAACAGCCAGGGCTGGATTAACTATTGGGCCGGTGGGGCCGTTGCCAGGGGCCCTTGGCTCTCAGGGGCCCTTGGCTCTCAGGGGCCCTTGGGGGAACTGGGCTGCATGGTTATTGACAATTTACTATTAAATGTATACGTTAATTAAAAATCAAATGTTTGGTTTATAATCCAAGCTGGGTAGTGCGCGGGAGGGGGGGTTAGCGTGGAGGGTGGGGGGGCCCTAAAAAACTATTGCGGCGGTTAATCCGTCCCTGGAAACAGCTGTAACACTACCATGTGCAATTAGGTTGTTCTGTGTGTGTGTGTGTGTGTGTGTGTGTGTGTGTGTGTGTGTGTGTGTGTGTGTGACTATTGTCATGGCAGACCCCTGAAAAGTGTTTGTGCCAAGTTGGGTGCCTTCGTGAGCTCACGCATGATCGTAAAGACCCATCGTAGCAGCAAACCGTTTCAAGAACGCCTTCGTAGCCTGCGCAGGCACCTGTCAATCAAGAGCTACGAGGGCTTCGGGAAACCGGTCGAGAGTGTACAATGGAACCAAATGACTGCGACAATGGTTGAGAGCACACCTTACGAATGGCTTCTGGAAACCCATCGTAAGGTCTCCTCCAGGAGGATCTTAGAAGCAAATCCAGAAAGCTTCCCACGGCTGCTGCAGACCTGTCTTACGAAGGCTTTTTAAGGGGCGCCTGGGGTGGAGAGGTGCCCGTAAGCACCCTTCGTAGAAAGCTGAGCACGATATAACTATAGTCTGGCTCTCAATGGAAAACAGGCTCTCCAACCATGCATATAACGAGCACTACTGCACTGTCTCTCATTAAGTAAAGAAATCAGCTGCGTTGGTCACGAAAGACAGCAAGCGCTCCTCTCTCCCCACACTATGGGCGGCTAGGCTAGCGGTTTTCATGTGACGTTTAGGAACATAGTAGCTTAATGTGGCATTAAAAAATTACAAATTCCTATCGAATATCTTAATTACAATGAAATTAAGTTGACGTGTCCTGTCCTGTTGACGTGCCCTGCCTACGGAACTCGCCTGTCGGCTCGTTCCTGTGGCAAGGCTGTCGTGCCCGATAACCGTGTTAATGCACACCCTCTCGTGTAATATTGTTTAAGTGGAAACAACGTCATCGTAAGGACCACAGCCTTCGTAGTGTCCTACGAAGGGTTTCGTACGACCACGCTACGACTGCGCTTTGGGAAACGCGGACAATATTAATACCACTAAGACTCCCTAATCGGGAGATAAGCGACCGTCACGTCGCATACACAAACTTTAGAAGGCAATCGTAGCCAATCAGGAGGGAATATGGGAAATGGGAGAGATCCATGTTGATGACATGACTTTAGAGATACTGTGTACCGCTTTGGGTGATTTTAGGCCAAAATCTGTAGGAGCAGTGTCAAAAAATATGTTTTACAAAAATCGGCCTCATGGTGGCGCTAGAAGGGGTTCATGTGAGAAATTAGGGGCGGAGGTTGTGGTTTGGTCTGCCATCCAAGGAGTGTGTGGCATGTATAGGGCCAACAGTGCCAGTGATAAGAAGTTGCGTTACGGACAGAAGGAGAGCTGTTACGGACAGACAGACAGCCGGTGGAGCTTTTCATAGTAACTTGCGCGACCAAACGGTTGCAATAAGATATCATACTGTACCTTTTCCTCTTCTCAAATTCCGTAAGAAGCCCAGTATCTTTGAAAGGGTTTCTTTGATGCTCTGAAAGGAAAAACAAAACATCTATTTCAGATGCCACGGATGCACAGGTCACCCCAGAATAGCAATTCAAAGACAAAACAACTCTTACCCTTGTAGCTGAACCAGAATTTGACGCAAGTGGCTTTATTTTCAATTGAGATTGAACCTGAAAATACAATCAGAAAAGTGAGAAGCAATTAAAACATCTAAAGCCCTGAAATGAATAGAGGTTATCATTCTCCTCTTCACATGACATAACAAGATCACTCAATGCTGGGTGACTATTTATTTGCTATTTTTCAAGATTTCTTTGAAAATGGATGCTGTCTCTCCAGCACTCAAATGCATGCAATAGAGCTTGTAGATCTGCTATTTCCAAATAGTCTGTGTTCAGTATATACTGTAGATCTGCTATTTCCAAATAGCCGATGTGCAGTGTGTTTAAAGTGGTTAAACTGTTTTTATGCTATTGTACCGGTATATTAACGTTTGCCTGGGACCACCATGAAACCCCCTGAAGGACCCATGGAGGCCCCCGGTTCCTACTTTGAGAAACACTGCTTTAGATTGCTCAGATCATTCAGGTAAAACAGAAGAATGCCTGCACTCACGGAAGTGTCTTTCAGTACTTTTAAATAGACACAAGCAGCAGCACGCAAACACCTGCAATGATCTTATCAGCCTGAGGAAGGCTCTGCCGAAATGTGTGTGATGCTCGTGCATTTTGTAAAAAAAAAAAAAGAATATATATGTATATATAATATATATGTATATATATATATATATATATATATATATATATATATATATACAGTATATATATATATATATATATATATATATATCTTCTTGTCAGTGCTGATCCTCAAATCACCCCCAAGTACTGATTAAAAAATCTATTTTGAATGCAGAATCATTTTCAGTTGATAATGGACTTTGAATCGAACCTTGACCTCAAGAATTGAAATTGCATGGAATCTTTAGATCTGAAATTGTCAATAGTATGTAGTGTAAATGCTCTCTGAAAGTCATTCACTGCAATGTCCCATACACATATGTACTCACATTTCTGTCCAGCAGTGTTCCAAACACCAATATGAAGAATCCCTTTGTAAAGAAACATTGTGGTGAGTTAAAAGGAAGGGTTAACTGTAACACAGTATATCGTCACTGTCTGGCCAAAATCTCCTAACTCAATTTCTGAGGTTTTTGATATATATATATATATATATATAATATATATATATATATATATTATATTATATATATATATATATATATATATATATATATATATATATATATATATATATATATATATATATATATATATATATATATTGCATAAATCAGGGCTATTGGAAACCCTTTACGTATGTGTGTTCGTTAAAATAATATTAAACCAATGGAAAGTAGTAAAAAGTGCTTTGGACAAAACCTCCTAACTCCACACTTTCTGCCAAACCAGCTAACTCCACCCATTTGGCCAACCCTTTTTTTTCCATAAATCTGTGCTATTGAACACCCTTTACGCCTGCGTGTTGGTTGAAATAATATTGAACCAATGAAAAGTAGTAAAAAGCCCTTCGGACAAAACCTCTTAACTCCACTTGAGCTAATTTTCCCAAAAATGAACATTTTGGAGTTACAGTGGAAGGTTTCGGCCCGACAGCAGAGATATACTGTACTGTATGTGCAGTGTAAATAAACACCTGTACCTTAGGAAATTAGTATAGGCCTAATTGAATGGTTTGAATACAAACACAGGTAATATTGAACATTTATCAGGTAACGTGTTATAACACTGTTAAAGAGCATTCCTAACATGGTGTTATTCATACAGTATCATTACTCCATAATTCATAAGTTGTACATTACTCCAGAATATTAACTGCACTGTGTCAGATACCTGTAGTGAATTAAAGACTGCAAACGCAATATGGATTCCTGTGTTGTGTGGAGAAGTCATGGTTCCTATTCCAAGACCCCATGTAGTTCCGAAGCACAGCGGCATAGGCGTTAGCACAGCAAAACATCTAGCAATGGTCACAAGGGCATGCCGCTCTTCAGACCGTGACAAATCTCCCACTTTTCTGCTTTTTGACATTTTGTACATCACTACAATGAGGATCAGGAGGTTTGTGGCCACTGCCACGGCGGCAGGGATGCCAAACGCCAACAGAGCCTTGGAGGGGTTCCAGTTCAGCCAGCAGACCTCGTTTCTTTGGATATAATTATTATCGGGTGCAGTTACGGCTATGGTTATAGTGGTGATGATGAGAGGTGCTCCATAGCCTATAGAGAAACCGATAGCTAGCATGCTTTTTTTAGACAAATTCCCCAGGACGGCTACAGTGCGATATAGCAACAGCAAAGCAGATGCCAGCATCCAAAAGAACAGGGCCAAATAGAATAAATGGATAAAGAAAGTTGCAGCATTGCATGCTGGTATGTTGACTTTCTCTGGCTCCCAATTGGCTGGCACCCAAATGGCTGCCCCGATAATAAACCAAATATCAGCAATCAGGTGCGACACAGCAATGTTGACGATGGACACATGTCGCAAGTAGGAGGTGTTGTTCCTCCTTATTTTTCTCCAGATGACTGTTTCAATAATGAGACATATGACCAAGCAACCCATGGATACGCCCACTCCAATGTAGGTTATGTAGTCCAGAATGTGTTGTTGTTCCTCGGTAAACGGAATAAAGGGCAACATGAGGATAGAGAAGGAGGTGAGATGGTTGCAGTTGCAGGTCACAGTTCCATTAGCATGATTCACCAACACACATCCCTCAGTGTCCCATGCACCAAGACCTCTGAGGAGACTAAAGTTCCAGAAGACGCACTGAGGGTCAATGCCCAGAGTCTCATTAAAAATATCAAAGGTGAATGACACATTCTCGATAGCGGCTTTAGTCTTGACTAGAACCACATTTCCATTGATGACAGTGGAATTTGTGTCATTGTTGGTGGCGCTTCTTTCTGGAAGGACATTATGCATTGAGGCAAATATCACAGTGGTGATATTTACACTGCGAGGAATGTTAGAATCTGGTATGTCTATCTCAACCGATGAATTCAGATCGTTGTTGTAGGCGCCTGTGAATGTGGTTTTGTTCAAGGCAATGAGCGACGTTTTAATCACAAAAGAGTCATTGTTCAGGTTACCAGTTATTGTTTCAATAGCATTCAGTAAGTTTGAGCCACTTTGATGTTGAGCAGCAGCACTTCTTATGTCTGAGGTTTTGCTTTTAGTGGCCTTGTCATTTAAAACCTTCCATGAATCCTTTGCTGCATCAGATATGAGAACATCTACAGTTTTCAGGATATCCTAAAAGATAAGGAGAAAATATACTGTATGTACAAGATGTTATTTTGAAGATGTATTTCTAGTTGGTATTCCTCATTCAGAAATACCAAAACTGTGTATAATTACAGATAAAGACTATTTGTTTACATTTTGTCCAGTTATTCAAACATTATTGAACTTATCTGAATAATTGAGTCAACAATTGCCAAACATGCAGTATGTGCAGTAACACATTATAAATGTTTGAACTTTGTAAATAAATCTGCTCTCCAGGGAAGTTTTTTTCACTTTTTGGATATACTTTTCAAACGTTTAAGATAAATTAAAATGCTAAAATAATGTAACTTTGACATAAAATAAACAAATAATACTGTATAACAGCTGACCTACCAGCATTAGTTCTTTATTTATTGGTCTACTTATATTTGCCACACTATTCAGTATGCCAACAATGGCAGCAATGTTGGCAGGTGAAACCACTTCCAAAGTGTTGTATTCAGTGACTGAGCTCAACTCTCCCAAAAACTCTGAAATCTCTTCCTCAGTCAGAGACTGTAGATTCTGAGATATAAAAGGCAGTATAGTTGTATTATAGTCCTTTAGTAGTAATCAGCTGTATACAATTACGTTAAATAAGTGAATAGATTTAAATGTTATGCCAAAATAAGGAGAAAGAAAAATGTACAAAACGTTGTTTTGAACATTGAAGATATATTTCTAGTTGGTATTCCTGAAATACAAAAACTGTGTATAACTAACTACAGACAAAGACTTTAATTTTTTTACATCTTGTCCTGTTATTAAAACATTACTGAAATTACTGTACCTGAATTATCGAGTCAACAATGGCCAAAACAGCTACAGTATATATAATCAAATTAAGACTGTCTTGAATTCCAGAATACATGAATACGTAAATACTATTAAGTTAACTATGAAAACCTCCACATCTTGTCAGTAATGCCTGTCAGAGGCCGGATACCACATTGTTGTCACATTGTGACAGCTGCGCTAGGCTACTGTGTCTGTGTCCCCGCTCATCGGGGAGAAATACACGCATAGTATGCAAGTTGTCTACGTCCCTCCCCTGGATGTGTAACCATTTTATCAGATGGCTCCATTTCATGGTCCTGATCAGTGCCATCCAACAGCCATTTAATGGGCTGATAACATTCGAAGGGTGAAAAGAGACCCCTTGGTGACACCGTTGTTGTTGTTTACTTAAAGCTTAATGTCAAGTGTCATAGTATGACAATTAATAACAGGCAAAAGTTCAAAAAAGAAATCTGTGGGAGAAAAAAATTGTACCCGAGACTGATCAACCAGACTGTTAATCGCTTTCAGGATGCACGTGTCTTCTCTAAGATCCCAGTTTCCATCTGCTGTACAAACTGCTGTCTTCTTTCCCACGTCATCGTCTTTGCAACCTGCCTTAGCTTCGTCCCCAACCTTTCCATCACCAAACTCTGAATCACGACATGCATATTCTAGGGAAAGAAATAAAAGGTTCTGTGACTCCAGCCCTCGATTCACAAAAACATCAAGACAGTTTTTCATTAATAATTTAGTTTTGTGAAAGTGGTCTCTGTGGTATGCCCTCCCCTCACCAACCATAATAAGGTAACTTTTGGCAATTTGTTAAGAGACTATTTGTGTAAACGTTTGCAAATAGAAATGATTAAATATTTTTTAATAAGCTACAGTATATAATTCTTACCTTCACGTATTATTGCGTATCCATGGTCTGTTTCTAGCTTCGTATAAATCTTATTGCGTAAAGAAGTTAGTTTTGAGTTGAAGAAAGATGTTGCAGTCACAACATATTCTGCAATGACGCTTCCCTGTCTGTGAAATAAGTTAACAGAATTAATTAATATTGTTGTTGTAGAACCTGGAGGCATGGTCAATGCTGTTTCACTATTTTGAGTGAAACAGCAAATAAAGTAATTGAAATATTTAATACATGTGCTTCAGTGCATCAACCTCATCAAGATAAATTGTTCTATATGTGCAAACATACCTTGACAATGACAATCTAAAAAGAGTGAAACTTTGATACCTAAAACGGATGAGTCTTGCTGAACTGAAATCCTTGCCTCCTAAGGCAACAGCTTGAATCTGTTTGAGAAAGGATCATCAATATTTTACTGTCAGGGTGCTAAGTTCAGATATTGAAATGTCTAAGACTGAGAAAGTCAGACCAGTTAGTTGTCTCATGGGCCAAGCAGTATGCTAGTGGGAAACCCATAATTAAACAAATCGTCTCGAACTCGATAGTGGATAACATGGAGTCCTCAATGTGCAATACCAGACAAGGGTAGGAATAGGCTGACAGGTCAGGACTTCGAGTGAAGTTTCTGGGTTTCTGGACAATACAGTTAATCTGTGATCATGCCACTGTACCTTTAACTTTCAACTAGTGAATCATGCTTCCAAAGAAAGGCTTTGTTTTGGAGGAAGTCCTGGAAGATTCTACAGTGGCCAAACAGTGGACTTCATAGAAAATCTCTAATGGGATTTGAAGAAGGCGGTTTCAAAACACAAATCCAAGAATACAATATGAGGTTGTGCTGCACAATATATCATTTTGGTATCATTATTGAGGTATGACATGTGCAATATGAATATTGCAAAAGGCAACGTTCTGCCATATCGTTGCCTTTTGCTACCACAGAATATCAAATAACAAGCTAAGTCTGGGAACCCAATAGCACTTAAAATCAGGAGTGATGTAAGCAATTTACCCCGAGTGAGAGGACATTATGCTCTCATAATGTCCGCAGTGAGGGTGTTATCGGACGAGGCGCAGCCGAGTCCGATAACACCCTCACTCAGGACATTATGAGAGCATAATGTCCGACCCCGAGTGGTAAATAGCTTTTCTACCACTTTTTCCCGTATACATGAAAGAAAACACATAGTTGTAACTTGCAAGGATCTTAAGTTACAATCATTATTGCCTATAAAACTTCCGCGAGACAGCAGATAGTTCCACAAACAACATCTTCTACTCACCAACAGATGGCGCCAACTCCATACTAATCCATGCGTCTAGCTTACAGCTAAGCTAACGTCAGTTAGAAGTACCGTTCCGGCCGTAAATAGAGGCTGTTCGCTTCCAGAAAGGCATAGGTTCAGAGAAAAGGGGCTTTAAAGTTGGCGGATTGCATTGGATCCAAATAAATCGGCGACTATAGCATGCACGTTAGTAAACATAGGACCGTTGCCACCGTCATTTGTTGGTTGGGGGAAAGGTGTTCCGACTACCTCCTGAAGTCCCCGGATGTACACTGAGGCGCATTGATCTCGGACAAGTCCGCACACAACTTTGCGGCAGTTGTCCTCTCATAACCTCCGGAATTTAGCCAATCAGAATCCAGTATTTGAACACGTGACTCGAAAAAGTGGTAGAAATTGACTTTTTATTATTCTGTTTTTTAAATAATGATTAGTTTTCACTTAAAATATTGAATATGAAATTTGTACAGAATATCGCATATCATATCGATATCTAAATATTTCGCATAAATACAGAGATTTTGTCCATATCGTGCAGTCCTAGTATGAATTGATTCCTCATGAATGCTAGCCTGGCGTTGCCAGCCTCTTTCACACCACCACCACCAGGTGTCGGGCTGGAACCCAGGCTACTTAAATGCTGCCAGAAGCTGGTGTCTGGCTATGAGTAATGTTGACAGCAGGTCAAAATAGCAAAAATGTGCTCTAATAAGTATAAAGACACTCTTCACGAACATTTTCATTTGAATAATTCTGACTGTGGGCATTTTGTGTTGATTTATTTACATTGTTCTTGTTTGATTTGTTTATTTCATACAGTTGACAATAAACCAGATTTGCAGCAGTGTTTGAATAATTTTGAGTGCAACTTCATGCTTCATACAAATTGCTGAATGCTATGTATTCTTTGTACGATTGAACTTTCCTCTCAAATGCTTATTCTACTGAGAAATCTTCCAAGTGCAATCGCATCAGACTTTCAGACGTTCAGTTCTACGCACATAATGTAAACATGAGAATGAGATACACACACAGGGAATCTTGTGCACTGTAACTTGCATTACATGTGTGCAGAAACACGCACACGCACACGCGCGCGCGCACACACACACACACACACACACACACACACACACACACACACACACACACACACACACACACACACACAGAGAGAGAGAGAAAGAACAGACTCACAGCTTCATTGATACTGATGAAGAATGTGTTATTCAGGTCATTGAGACTGTCCTCATTCATGGTCCATCCTGAATTCAAATTTCCTCTCCTCCAAGACTAAAACAAAAGCCCTTTGATTATAGCCTTCTTTACTAAGGTGTTATAGTCATGTGGCTAAATGTATGTATTACCAGCAATATCCATAATCATTTATGTATTATGTATTCATAATCACAGTAAGGAATACCATCTTTGTCCACACAGATTAGATTATATATACAGTGTGTTTGTGTGTGTGTGTGTGTGTGTGTGTGTGTGTGTGTGTGTGTGTGTGTGTGTGTGTGTGTGTGTGTGTGTGTGTGTGTGTGTGTGTGTGTGTGTGTGTGTGTTTTTTTAAGACACAATTACTGTCATTCTCTTCTACTGCTGTGTAATACCTGGAGTTGCTGGAGTTGTCTGAGGTGTTGAAATTGTAGAAGTTGAAGTTGTTAGAGTTGGAGTTGTTGAATTTGTAATTGTCACAGTTGTTGAAGTTGGAGTTGCTGTTTGTGACAGAAAGTTAATGGGATAATACAATCACTTTAGCCTTAAATAGATATACTTTACATCTTTGTACCCTTGTTCTTGTATTTACATGTTGTGCCATGTTTTTCAATATAATGTAATGTCAGTGTTTCCCCTAGGATGACATTCCCCCCAAAATAATTCAGATTGAATTGAATTTGATAAGTGGCGCAGTTGAATAGATATGGCATATCAGCAATCCAAGTATACTTTTAGGGCTAGGCGCATACTGGTAATATTACTGATCACTTGTTTCACATGTCCATCGCAAAAATAAAATATTGATGGAAATGTCCATCACAAGCTTGCATGGTGATGACCCCTGGTAATCATTAAGCAGGGTAACTAGGTGCAAATGTCTTTTTTAATCCACAGTAGTTGGGCATTATCTTGTTTTCTTCCACTGAGACTTTGCTTTAATTTATATTAGATTGAAATTGAATACTTCTTGCTTATCTTACAGAATAGACTCTTGCAGAAAGAAGCAAGATAAACCCCTCCTATTCCACTCGACCCTCAATCTGACACAGAAGCATCAGAGTTGTGCCTCTGTAATTGAAAATGTCTTCAATGCAAAGTAATGGTGGCTGTGTGTGCACCACAGAACATAAAATATTTGTTGGCACTTGAAACAAGCACCTTTGCATCAAACAATTGTGACACTGCATTCCTTTTCAAGTGCCACCCCATCATGTACTGTACATAATTATCTGTTTTGACAATCAGGTCTTTTCCCAGTTCCATCGGCATACCTTACACTTTCTGATCAATATAGACTGTTATAAACCTAGTTTAGCTAGAACTTCTGTTCCTGTCCCCAAGTATACAGCCCTTGAGCCCTGTTGCTCCTGCAATGTAAGATGGAAACACTATCTGTACTGATAAGACCCAGTTTTATAACATCTGATAACATGCTGGGATAAAACACCCTGAATTCCTCTATTCCTCTTATTCTTGTGGTGAAAATACCTTTTGACTTTGAGTGAAATCGTTTTATAGGGTTCCAAACTCTACAGACTCTTTCTTCCTGTCTCTGGGTTATACTTTGTTCCATTCAACATCTTTGCACATTCTTCAATCCTCACATCTGGCATTAGGTAGAAAATGAAAAGGACTCACCCTCTCTTTTTTCCCTGGAATGAAATAATGCGGTGCCAGATATCTCTGTGACTGCGTGTTCCTAGTGAGATAAATGCATTATTGTTGAGAGTACTTTGTGGTATTTCCTCGTCAGTATCTGTCATCTGACAATCATCACACTAATAACATCCCCCCCACAGAAACCTGCAATTGGGCACATGAGAGAATTGGGCAATTTTGGGGGGAAAACAGCACTTGGAAGAACTTGTCATGGATTTCTTTTTTTTTTCTTTTTTTTGAAGTGCAACAACCTTTATGTCAAACATTATTATGATTATTATGATGTGACAACAAAGTTCATTCTGATTCAAAACTTAAAGGGGAAGACCACCCATTTTTAATATTGAACTATGTCATTAATATACCTTAGAGGAGTTGTGTGGAAATAGAAAAAAAGTTCCCCCCTTTCTGTGTTGCCTAGAACTGGGGGATTGATTTTAGGCTTTGTATTGTAAAGTACAACTTGATGACATCACACCATTGTACTTTATAATACAAACCCCAAAATCAATCCTCCAGTTCTAGGCAAAACAGAAGGGGGGGAACTTTTTTCTATTTCCACACCACTCCTCTAAGTCATATTAATGACATAGTTCAATATTGAAAATGGGTGGTCTTCCCCTTTAATGCAAAAAATCTAAAAGGCAGCACTAACAACTTACCTCTAAATATAAATGTAGAGACTCTCCCATTGTCAGTTTCTCCAGATAGTAGCAGATCACCAGAAGAGCAACCATGTATCCTACTGCCTTTGGTAATGCCATCACTAAAGACTGCAATGAACAGATACAAACTGGAATAGACTAATAACAGCATGGATCCCAAACATGAAGGTACGGCTTAACAGATGAATTCACAACGCCCAAAAAATATACTAGTGGACCTATAGAAAACTATAGACCCCTGGGGGACCCCGGGCAGCTTAGTATTTAGCCATTAAGTGGTTAATGTTTGAGAAATGTCTATGGCTCTCTGATTGAGTAAAAACAATGACAGAGGAATGAGCAGAAATTGGGCATAAATGTCATTTTGTGTAGATCTGTTACGTTTGCTATTTTTTTCCTTCAATTTAAGTCCAGGTTTGTGAGCATGAGCTACTCTCAGAAAAGCAAAAGACAAGGATGTCTTCAAGAGACACATGTACTGAGCTAGTGTAGGCTCCGGGTAGCGCGTTGGTCATTCACCGACGTGCCTGGCACTTTGGCTGACTGGTTAACGTACGCGCCCTGTACAGTAGCGGCCTGGGTTCGCCTCCCGGTTGTTGCCGTCGTCACGCTACATTAGTGTACTTTTGGCGTGTAACACAACTAAACACAAATCAGGTCTAAGATAGTGGTGCACAGTTTCAGCAATGACCCAGAAACATGCTTGTCACGACCCTACCTATACCGGTATTCATAATAGTTAATAGACAATCAAATTGTTTAATCAAAACATCAAACTGAAGAATTTCATGCACACACACACACACACACACACACACACACACACACACACACACACACACACACACACACACACACACACACACAAACACTTGCTTATTTTTACCTGTCGTAGCCTACTCCTCTACAAAGGGATGTTGCTGTCACCTACAGTATAGGCACATTATCTTACTGTTTCTCGTGCAGACACACAAACCGACAATCAAGCATAAACAAATGTCTTAAATACTTTGTAGAACTCTTTGACCAAGTCCATTTTTACGTCAGACACCTGTTCAGCAGGTTATGGTTCCTCCCCCTGTTAATGCTTAAGACATGAACAGTGTTTTCTTAATGGTGATTTTCCATGTTTGGTCCAGGCACCGCCAGGGGTTCTTGAGGGGGGGTTCCAGGGGTCTAACTCCCAGCTAAATCTTTAGGAACCAAATGGTTTATATCTTGAGTGTTAGTGATGCACAACATTATGAGTAGCATATTGATATCGTCCGATATTTCATTAAAAATGCAATATAATTCTGATATGTCATAGATATTGACACAATAATAATGCAACCACTAATGGCTTTGAAAATAAAAACGAAATAATTCTGCAATCCAGAAAGAGTGAATACACTTCCCGGCACCTGCCGCGACGCTGCCGTGGCAGGCACAGAACAGGATCGCCAGGTTCGACCGCACGTACCGGCAGGTAGGACCGGCGGCCGCCACACGGACCGGCAGGTAGGAACGGTGACCACCTCACAGACCGGCAGGTAGGACCGGCGGCTGCTACAACGGTGGTTATAGGGGTTAGGGTTAGGTTAAGGCATAGTTTTACTGAGGTTAGGATTAGGGTTAAGGTTAGGTTTAGGTATAGTTTTACTCTGGTTAGGGTTAGGGTTAAGGTTAGGATTAGGTATAGTTTTACTGAGGTTAAGGTTAGGGTTAGGGTTGTATTCGCTGTCCTTCTTCAATAGACCACACATCAAGACTTCCCTTCGAGTCAAAGGGAGTTCTGGATTCGCCTGCAACAGGACCGCTACTAGGGTGATCCCCTCGAACCCCCGCAAGGACCCCTGGGGGGTCCCTGGGCCTGTGGCTTAATTGGTTATTGTATTGATAATCTAAATGTGCAAAGTAACTAACTAAATCCGTCAAATAATTGTAGTGGAGCAACAAAGTGCAGCTTTGATGGCTTTGTAGATTTATGTACCTTTAGATTCTTGATACTGTATTCATTGTGCCTTATCAACATTTTTAGTATATGACACCACAACAAAATAATATATTTCATATTTTAATTGTCCATAGGATATACATAACAACCTGTATTTTTTCTTCTTTACAAATAGTTTATTTCACATCAGGATATAATAATCATTGAACAATAACCCATCTATTTCCCAGACTCCCTCCCCAGTCAGAGTTAAGAGTATGAATGAACGTAAAATTATGTGCAGGATGTAATTTGCGTTAATCAAACTTTTGTTTGGAACCAAAACCCTGGTGTAGCTGTTAGTTTGGTGTGCTATTTTCACACACCCATCCAATTATTTTCAGATATTGGTTGAAAAT